>NC_046619.1:19262945-19575187 GCF_900324465.2 Anabas testudineus
CCAACGAAAAGCACCTATGTGTTATTTGTCGTGTTATTTTTTTGTGCTTTGTAGATATTATTGGCTGTCAAATACAGATATAGTGGTGCATTTGTAGTTTTTGTTGTTGATGTGATTTTGTTTATTTGTGTACTGTACAATTTTTTATAATTTTTTTTATGACCACATATACTTGCATTGCCGCTGACCCCATTCTCGTGTGCATTTCGCAGGAGAAGACGAGCGCCCTCAGCCTGAGCAACGTGGCTGGGGTCTTCTACATTCTGGTCGGAGGACTCGGTTTGGCCATGCTGGTGGCCTTGATTGAGTTCTGTTACAAGTCCCGAGCCGAGGCGAAACGAATGAAGGTGGCAAAGAATGCACAGAATATTAACCCAACTTCCTCGCAGAATTCACAGAATTTTGCAACTTATAAGGAAGGTTACAACGTATATGGGATCGAAAGTGTAAAAATTTAGGGGGTAGGGAACGAGGTTTTCATAAATTCCCCCCAAATGCACGCTTTTTTGGCTCCATCCGTTCCATCCTTCAGTGTTAGTGAATGAAGAAGTTGGCCAAAGGATCGTATGTATTGGTGATTTATGATTTAATGAGAGAGAGAGATATCCCCCTTTTTTAATACTTAAAATTGTGTTTGTCCATTTAAGTTTCCTTGCTGTTTGAAACCATTTTCATGTATGACTGTTGATGGCCATGCTTGTTTATCCCTCTGTCCTAGTAACACATTTCACCAATAATGCTTGCAATGACCATGCATAAGCCTTTACATGATCATTTGCATCTTGCATTGTTACCCATTCAAATCATGTTCAGTTCTCATCTCCATTCTCATGTTTTGAACATTTCTAATCTTTTAAGCTTACAGATGTGGAGATACTCTATCCTAACATGTTGCTTCCTTGTTTGTGTATGGATTCCCGTGTGCGTGTGTGTGTGTGTGAATGTGCTAATGTTTGCATTGGCTTGTGTCTGCGTGTACATGTGACTCTGTGTTTTTCTAGATGACCTTTGGGGATGCCATGAGGAATAAAGCAAGGCTTTCTGTCACTGGGAGTACTGGGGAGAATGGTCGGGTGATGACTCCAGAGTTTCCTAAAGCTGTCCACGCTGTCCCTTACGCAAGACCCGAAATGGGACTAAACGTCAGCCTGACAGATCTGTCCTGATTAATGAGAAACTTCTGAGTGCCTTACAATGGTTTCAATAGAGTGATTTTCCTTTTTCTTTTCCTTTTTTTGTTATTCCCTCCCTCCTTCTGTTCTGGCGCTTTTTCTGTCTCTAGCTGGTGAAAAAAGGAAAGGTAGGAGATGGAGGCTTCATTTTGTCTCTTACAAAGACTCGTATTGTTGCTCTCTGTCTGTCTAATTTTCACCATATAAAATGCCTCCCTCTCTGGGTGGAATTACATCTCGGAATATAAAAGGGAGGCTCTTTTTTTCTAAACTCGTGACACCATGCTTTCCTACCTGTCTGGACTGGACTGAGATGGAAAATGATTGACGGCAGCGGCTGCTTCTAGATGTCAGAGTTTCAGTCATTTCAACTGGTTGTGTGTGTGTGTGTGTGTGTGTGTGTGTGTCTGAGTGTGGGAGTGCATGTGTCAGGGAGAGATGTTGTCAAAAACACACTGTTTCTGTAGCCACCTCCGCCAAACAGGATTTTCAAGCACACTTGACATCAGACATCACCCGCATTACGATGTGAAATTGTCCTCTTTTTATAATAAAATCTAAGAAAACAAGTTTATTGAAAAAAAAAGTATTTTTATGTATTTTCACAAAATAGCTTTTAAATAAACTTGCTTACATACTGGTTGGATATAAACATCTTAATGTGTGAGTATATTGAAAGAAAAAATACTAAACAGCTTCTAGTTCCATATTTTTAAAGCCAAATACATTGCATATGGGGTTGAAATGTTGAAATCATGTAATTAATTCCTATTCTAAACTTTCCTGTATATTTTATTCTTTAACATTTGGTGTTGATATGAACTATATGTCAATGCTTGACATTTGGAATCAATCCTTCTATGTTTTTCTCGTTGGAGTCGGTGCAGCGATTTTTGCTTTCTACCTTTGTCTCTTTGTTTGCTTCAGTGCTTTTGCTGTTTGTATTTTTTCTGATTAGGACCAGGGTTGTGGTCTACTTTCAAAAGGAACTTGATTATTTTACACACCATGAATGCAAAACAAAATACAAAAAATACGTCTGGTATTCAGTGGTATTCACACATCACAAGTGACATCAAGAAGAACATCCACATGGTTTCCGTGATGGTTTAACATGCCAACTAAGTAAGAGTGCCAAATTCTAGTGCCAGTAGATATGAATATAGTCTCAATATAATCAATCACTGTCATCTCAGTGAATGTAAATGATACATTCTGTAACTTTTGTAACTAGATGTACAGTTGGTGGCAATGACAGTGCTAATACACTAGCCTTTCCGCTTTGTTTTCCAGTTTCCATGTATTTTTCATTGATCTGACAATGAAGTAGCACCAGTTGCATGTTGTTGCCGCAAATACTGCATACATTAATTTCATTACAGCCAAACATGAGTTTTCATTTTAATGTTGAAGTTGTGAGGTTAACTGTTTGAAACTGGAAATACAATGTTAAACATGTATACAATATATACATATATACATATATTTTATATAAAAAGTTTAAATATGAAAAAGGATGCCCCTTTACAGTAAAGCTACTTTGCTTCCATTAAATACTAAATTTGATTACTTATTCATAAAATACGATGGTTTTTTTTTTCCAGTTTTGAAGTTTTACCACGTTACAACTTCTACAGACGAGCACTTTGAATTGTAAGACACATTTTATTTTATCTTTCTTTTTCTAAAACTGACCTATGAAAATCCTCCTCTGCAATCAAACGGGAGGTAACCTGTACTAGTATTATCACTGTTGTTTTTGTAATCAACAATAAGAACATATACCGTAGTTGCTTCTCAGTTTCATCGCATAGTCAGGCTGTTCTCACTGACATTTTGTATATGGAATGTGTGCTAACTTGTTTATTTTTTGGGACTCTTTCTAAATAAAAGTGGCTGATCTCTTGTTACTTTTCACTATGTGTCATTTCTTTAGAGAATGTCTCAGGGAAACACGATGTCAAAAACACACTGTTTCTGCAGCCACTATCGCCAAACAGGAGGCACATCTGAATTTATCAGTTTACAGATAGACAGTGTGTCAACACAGTGAATGTCCCGATAAGAAATCCATCAGAAAACAAAATTAAAAACAATTGTTTTTTTAACATAGTGGTCCTTTCCTTGTGACTAGTTTGTTGTGTAATTGAAACTAATTGTCTATAGTTGGATTAATAAAGGTGTTTGAATTGAATTGAATTTATAATTGCTGGTAAAACTGGGCTTTATTCGGCTGTTGTGAATTAGTTTAATTGAAGGTATTATGCACCCATGGTCCATCCACACAGGTAATTTCCCTGATTAGGCTTCTCCTGGCTCCCTCCCCTCCACACACACAGGTGTTTTCCGTTGCTCTGATAGATTAGACTGCTGCTACAATTCAGAGTGAGTAATGTTCTCAGCCAGTGGTCACACCACACAGTGACACAGGCAAACAAAACAGATCCCGTCAGAAGCTTGATGATGTTCCGACCACTTGTAGAATCAGTGACTGGTGGCTAATGTGGTCAGGGTTACACAGTTACAACACGTCTCTACTGTTCTGTGTACATCCCTAAGAGAAAATGAAGATCTTGGAATTTATGATCATTTAGCAAACTCATTAGCTCATTTTCTCTGTTTGCTCAGTAGCAGGACTAAGGTTCACATTATTCAACAGGCATTTCAGCTCCTGTTTGGATAATACAACTGTCTGCACCCCTTGCTCTTCAGTGGAATATTCAATATAGTCAGGACCTTGAAGGTCACAGCCCTGGTTGTTTTCTAATCAGCAGTGGGTAGGGTAGAGATAGCTCCCTACAAAATACAACCAGTTTAGTTGTATAGAAAGTTCATTTAGAAGTATTGAATATAATGAATTATTCTTTAATCAACTCTCACCTCATGAAAGTGTCCCACTTTGTCGCAAATACAGCATTTTTTTCCACCAACTGCAAAATGGTTAATCCAAGAATAAGCCTTTGTGGAGTGTTACAATTCATGGAGGAGAATAAATCATGTAGGCTTAGGCATTGAGTGACGAGGTGCCTTGAGTCCACCCTCCTTCTGCTGAGTGTTAATGAATGTCACACGTCTCGATGAAAATGGTTGACTTCCCTCTGCTCCATAAAGATAATCCCTCTTTTCTCCCTATCAGGCCATATGTTCCCCTCCACTTCCTTGCAGTCATTTTCTGCCACACCTTGAAGTTAATTACATCATATTAAAACCATGCGTGATCACATTCGCTGCATACAACCAGTGGACTGTCGCCTGGGGGCTACAGGTTTTGAAAATCTTCTAGTGCATGCATTATTGACAGCTTATTTAGTACTCGTTCAATAGTAGTAGCTTAACAGTTAACAGATCGGTGGAGGATTTGACGTCTAAATCGATGTATTTACAAAAAGCAAACAAGAAAATCAGAGTTGTATATGTCTACTTGTGTTCACCTTAAATTGTGTATGCAAATAATTAACAGGCCTTTAATGTCTGGAACCACGGCTGCAACAACACATGGTTCGTACTGTGTAGTTGTGATGTGTTTTGGATGGAGGACAGTATCTTAGAGAAAGACAACACAAACATCTTCACTTTCTAAAAAATCTCCTTGCTCCAGGCAAAAAAATCACACTCGCTCTGCTTCCCACACCTCTTCGCCTCCCGATCTAAACACTCCAGAGAGAGGGGTTGCTCACCATCTGGTGCTGAGTTGGATCAGATGGCTTGACTACTGGACACATCTGGCCAACCCAAACATGTTGTATCGTAAAGCTTTTACCTGGTGGATGACTCTTTGGATTGAATTCACCTCCAGCAGTCTTTTTGTGCTTGCTTTTGTTGACACAGATAAAACCAATTTACCCTATTTACCTGTTTATCAGTGCATGGAAAAACCTCTGGGCAGTGGAAAAATGTACAGTACATGGTGGAATACTGCAATTTCTGGACAGTTTAGATTAGTTTGAAGATGAAGAGATCTCTTAAAATTGAGATTAAATGAGAAAAGTAGGTAAAGTCAAGAATTTGGAAGCCAGAAATGTGAGAGTTACTGTCACTCAACAGCTTAATGGTGCTGAAGAATTAAGCCCGCTGTGTCTTCTTGATCTTCATTCCTTTAATGATGGAAGGATTTAGTTATGAATTTAGATGAAAAAAATCAAAATGGCCCTAGAATTAATTTGCCTGTGGAAGAGAAATCTTCACTTACTGGTGGACACACGTGGAAACACACTTTCTAATAGTACGTTGTCGGAAGTTGTTTGTATTTGTATAAAATTGTTTTGTATAAAATTTCCTGTTTGACTTTCAACCTAAATAAAAAAAAAAGATTTGCATAACCTTAATTTATTTCCTGTGGAGTTCACCTTTTTGTAGTTTTAGCCTTTACTTCAAGACCAATGGATCTTAAAGGTTACAATAGTCCCATGGCTACATTGCGACCATTTGGCTCCTTTATGAGCAGAGGTTCAGCCTGAGGTTTTTTGCCATTTATTGCTTTTGAAGTTGTTGTTTTTTCTCCTTATTTGCATTGCTAATGCACTAGTTCCATGGTGTTGTTAGAAGCAATCTCTAAACCAATCTTTGACACTATTTTGCTTTTTTTCTGGGTGGAAAACACCTATTGAAGTTACATTCCCCCGGAGTTATGCTGTCATTTCACCAATCAGTCTCACCACTGTTGTGTAATCAAGTGTGCTTATGGATCATTAGTTCAAATACTGATTCTTCACCCATGTGAGCAATCAGCCCATGAGGCATCAATGCTTTCTCCTTCCCTTCCCCCCAGCATTTCACATTGTTGGTTGTCAATGGATATTCTGATAGGATCCTCCCTGGACTGAAGCTAATGATGATGGAAGGTGCACAGGGAATGGCCTGAATCTGCCACCTCATATAGGAGACGTCAATAGCACAGCAAGGGTAATGTTTCATCTTCAGGTTTATTAAGGCCTGGGTGTCTGCCATGGCCTCATTAAAATGCAGCAATGGCACACAAATGCTCACACAGCAATGATGCTACAGATTTAAAACACAATTGCTTTTTGCAACCAGCAGTTCCAGCTTTCATCGACTCATTGTCATATACTTAAATATGTACTCCCGTCTCATTGACAATCTCTTCATGGCATAACAATAACACTGAAATCCTTTCATTCCTTTTTGATGTCTACTTCTATCCAGCCTCATTTTTACTGACATTTATGTAGCGGCTTAGCTGAAAATCTGCCAGCTAAACTTAATTAAGGTGACGCAACACCCAAGGTGATAATTTAATATTTTGATTAAATCACCTGTTTAGGGAAGCAACAGACACATAGAGCATACTGTATTACTATGTGTAAAAGACATGTGTCAAAAGCTGTTTAGTTTCAAAATGTCTGCAAATGAAATAACTGAAACAGCAGAAGTGAAGGGCAGAGGATGGCAGCGTCCAGGCCTTTTGTTCAGACTACCACCTGAGCTATGGAGACAGCGATGCTAATACAGGATCAGGTTAATTTACATCACAATGATTCAGATGACCATAGACAGGGATTTGTTTGTGCCTCACAAACCCTGGGAGCAAAGTAATGTTTTATCCCAGAGAGCAAGTTTCTGTCCTTTTGTTAAATTGTTCTTTTTTATTTTTTTTTTTGACAAATTATTTTATTTTAAGTGTTTCACATTAATTAATGTTAATCTGATTTCACCTCAGGGATCAATAACATTAATTTAATCTCATTACAAGAAGTCTAGAGATTTGAAATTACTCATTATCATTTGATAATATGAAGCAGGATTGAGCAAGTGTAGTTCAGCTGGTTGAGTACACTGATTTCACGATTTCCATTTCTATTTCTTAAAGACATTTTGGAATTATAATGTTATAAACTGGTTAAGAAACAATAAAAATCAGATTGAATCTCACTGTAAATCTCATCCTGCCAACCACTCAGTTATCTTGTAGCCAGGAACGATATGCAGACTAATTAGTGCTGTGACAAGAAAATTACACCAAATATCTATTTAGAATTTATAAATTTATATAAAATGCAAGGGCGGCATCGCTTTGTCTGAAACCAAATGAACGCCTGTTCTGTTGAATAATGTTTTTAAATCTGTGCAGGAGAAAACAACTGAGGGATGCATGCAAACAACTAAAGCTATAAATTAGTTAATGTTCTTTAGTGTGCTTCCCCACACTTTTAATTGATGAGACAGATTTTTTTTTTTTTATCTCTAATAACACTACATTTATCATAAACCATAGCCTGGATCATTTATTTTTGCATTAAGATTGAACTGGAACGGCAGAGAGGAAAAGAAAATGCATTAACTGTATCAGCTAAGATACACCTCTTTAAACCAATGACATTTCCAATGCAGATGTGACATTTACAATTAAATTCTGCTTGTATTATGCTAATAATTGAATGGTTCATTAGTGGTTGTCTTTTAATTCTACTGAAGGGAAGTCAAATCACTGCAGCAAAGTGATCACAAAACAGCTAAAGCATCTCACTACTGCCATACAGAGCAAGAAGAGCAACATATTTCAGAGACAGCTAAGGTGGTGGGTGGTGTTATTTGCTGTAAAACAGTTATCCTCTGGCTGGGTTGTCATGGCAACAGTGTTAGCTGGGTTTCTCATGTTCTAGTACAGTGTTTCATCCTTGTAGCTGCAGGTTGGTGCACAAGGGGACATGCTATTCAGTGCATACCACCATTTTAAATCACCCATAGGAATAAAATAAACAGCTGTTGTATTTTTATTGTTTTTTATTTTTTCCAGAAGAGCAAGTATACGACAGTGTGTGTGACTCAGGATAGAGTGACAGTAAGCAGTGATTCAAAGTGAACTGAGAGCTTCTCTCTTGAACAAGGTTGAATATATTTCCATGGTAACAGACTATGGCGAGCTGTTGTTCTGTTGTTTTTCCATCGCTTCCAGCATGTTGAAGGTGTGCGAGCACCTTGGAGGTGGCATTTCTTCTGCAAATGTCACAGATGCAACTTAGTAGACACAGCAGCTGAATGTAATAGTATTGACATTCAAAACAAAGCAAACTGAGGATTGCACTTCGATCACATTTCTTTGATTTATAAGTTTCCTCTATAGTGTTAGACAGCTTAAGTACTATATGTCCAGCTATCAGTCAGATGTGTGTATCCAAACATCCTTCATCTCCCTCATCTCCAGTTTTTAGACTGAGGCCTATTCAGTAATATTCAAGCCGGAGACACAAACATGCTGTCACAAACAAACAGTTCTGTCTTTTCTCTCAGTTTATGGGTGGAAAATGTTCCCCTGTCTCTTTCTCTTTCTTTGCTTTGTCTATGCTCTGTTGCTTGTCAGCGCTGGCTGAGCAATGAACTAATGGTCTGCCTCACGACACTGTAGAATATAAGACGACGCACAGAGGGAAGCTAACTTCAGATCCTGCCTGGAGCACTCAGGAAAATGGATCATACCAACAAATACAAATCACTACATTCAGCACAGGACTGTACTTTAAAGAAAATGGAGTCTAGATGTAATGTTTCTTTCCATGTTATCCAACCCTCGGGACAGCCTTGTATCAATTAATATAGATTTTTTTGTTACTATAATATGTATACAAATATACCGATCCTGCATTTGTTTACATGACACCACAAATACAAACCAGTATACAAACCACATCTATGCTTATTATAAGATACAGTCTCCACTGTGTGTAAAAAAGCATTTCAAGTTAGTACCTTATAATCAGTGGGTTACAGTTTCTTCTGTTGAATAGTAAAAAAAAACATTAATAATTCCTTATTTCTCATGCAATATGATCTGTAATATAAATTTAAACTATTCAACACAGGAGAAGGCCAGAAACATTAAATAGCGTATCATTCAAAGAAGCCGTAAAACTCAGCAATATGCCACCATGAATTGATACAAAATAAATGATATATGAAGGATGCTTTGGAAGCTCCAAAATAATGATGACTGTGATAGAAATTGGTAAACAACATTGCAGCTCATCTGACGAAGGACAAATTATGCAGCAGCTGTTTGGGTGTGTCACAGTGAGATGCCATCTGTGCAAAAGTCTCGAGCTGCAAAAGTCATTTCCTTGCTATTTCCAGTCTACCTTTATTCCAAGATTGATTTCTGTTGATAAAGATCAGCAATCTGAGCTTGGATATTTATTTTAAATGTTATTATATGTGCTAGATTTGGAGCCTAAAAAATCATAATAATCAAAACAATACCTATAGAGGCACAAGTTTCAGGAGGCTTCTAGAAAATGGATTTTGTTTAGTTTAGGAAGAATCACTCTCAGACAGACACCATTTGCCTCTGAATAGCTTGCTTCTCGGTGGAGTTGGCATTGTCAGTGGTGTCAGGGGAAATTGACACCTCGTCTGGGAAGATGAATCTTCCATGTCCACTGAAGACCACCAAGATTAAATCTTCCGTCACGCTGGCTTGATTTATGTACCCTACGTAGATTGCAATGCTATTCACATTGGTGTAGCTTCTCAGATATGAGCAAGGGATCACACTGCTGCTGCTGTTTAGCTGAGTGTTAGCGTGTGTGAGAATACAGGCAAGGTTATGTGTGTGTGTGTGTCAGCACTCTCAAGACTTCTTGCTTTAGCTGAACACCACGTTTACATGTCAAATTAGCTAAGTAGTTTAAACTGTCAGTGCGCCCAGGAGAAGTGTGCTGTATATGTGAATGCACTTCGTATTCAAATACATTTCATGCCTTGGAACACTGTTGAATCCTTGAGTTCGACTATGGGAGGTGGGGACAGTGGCCCATTTGTAATATTCTCATAATCCCAGGTGGAAGTGTTGTGTGGTGTAGTCCCAACACAATGACATATGGGCTGGAATGGTTTATAACAACCAAGGCAGAACAGAAAGCCAACACTTGGCAGGGGAGGTGAGGGAGGACTGACACTGTTTCCATGGCTGGATGACCAGTTATGTAGCCTCCTCACTGGGATCCCATCTCTGTTCTCACCCATATAAATGGCTCCTCAGAGAGAGTCCCATTGATTTTCCTTCAGGAACATCTAATTCATTCAGGGAGAACGCCTGAGTGCAACCCCGACAGATTTTCAGAGAACATAAAACCAGTAGAATGATCTTGGCTGAAGGGCTTTGATACAATGATCTAATTTTACTGTGTTACACTTCTGGTAATACATCTTCACTGCATGGCATAAATATTGCATTCAATACATCAGATCAATGATGTTCAGAAGAAATAAGTCAAAGAAAAAATATCCACAAGGGGTCCATCTTAATTTCTAAGTAATAAGAGTATAACATTTAAACTTTCCAAAAAATATCAGCTTTTACTCAACAATGTTATTCCAACAATGTAATAAACCAAGCACCCACTACAAGAGCTGGTGATTGTGAGCAGCAACCGTGTCAATCAGTAACTCTAGCAATTAATATTCCTGGTATTCTGCACATGGTCTGCCTAAGAGAGCTTCTTTAGGGAAAGCAAAGTCTCCTGGTCATTAACATATGAAACAACATAAATTAAAGAGCCTGAGATGGGTGCTTAAAGCTCCATAGTCTAAGAACTCGTATTGTTTATTTCACAGTACAAAAACAGCCCCTCTGGGACGGCCCCTCCAGCAATGTACTGGTACAACCCATCTGGAATTTCCCCACTGTATTAACAGTTCCTACTGTACCCATTAGCACTTGGTAGCCCACATATATGTCACATGTATCAGTATTGTTAAGCTGCACTCTCTTTCACTGAGCACAGTATTTACAATAATAGCATTTAAAAAAATTTACATTTTAGTGTGAACTACAGTGAAAAATGCTGCTTAAACTGTTTCAGCAAACATGCAACGTAGCAAAACACGCGAATCATGTCTGCATCATGTCATCAATTCCACAGCATACAGTAGTCTGTATATTTGCAGATCACTTCCAGGTCAATTATAATCTTGGATCATGTTTTTGGACATTTAAATTGCAGATGTGTGTGTTTGTCGAATCTGTAATAGTTATATGTCATAAGCTGTCCTTCTGAAAATGTCTGAAATTTGGTCCCAGCTCATTCAAAGTATTTTATTCATCCCATGTTGCCATATTATTAACTCTCCTGTCTTTTCAGAGCCTGACACCTTCCCTGCTGGTGCTCTGGCCCGTCCCAGTCTTCCCAGGCATGTGATGCCTCACACCCACCTGTTTCTCGTTCCCTAATTAGCTCCTTAACATATCTCTGCCACATCTATTGTGCAGTTAAAGCTGTAGCTTTTCATTTTTGACCTCCTGACCTTCTACCTGACCACTTTTGCCTTGATTGTCTGTTATTTTTTTGCCTGGCTGTTACTGAACTCTACTTACTTTTACTGACCTCTTCCCTCCACTGTAACTGGTTTGCCTGCTGGTATTGCCTCTCACTATCCCCCTACACCTGCTTTTGCTTGCATTAAATTTGCATTAAGCTGTATTGTTTGACTTTTAAGAGTTTATATCAAAGACAGACTTCTAGAGGTTGTAAAAGAAGAAAACATTTTCTCTCATTGCCCAACAGTCCTCATGTGACATGCTCAGATAATGTTTACAGTATTTCAGTCTGTGTTCTCTAAGCACCCATATGGCCACCATACCGACACATGTAGCTTGACATTTAAGGCATTAAGCAACTTGGCAAAGCTGGTTGATTCATCAGATGTACATTTTCTCAGGATTTAGACATATCCCCCTTATTTAGTAATGTTTAGTTTCAGCGTATTATCGTTTTTGTCACTACCAACTCATATTGTTGGCCTGGGGAACCACTTCTTCTCACCTGTCACTATGGACTTTTATGAGAATGGTGTAATGCAGGTGGATACTCATCCTGTCTCCCCCAGACACCACAGGGAGTGAGAGGAACGTGCTTTTGGAGTGGGTGGAAAATTCATGTGGGTTAGGACAAATGGGGACAAAATGTGTTCCATTCTCTCCTCTCCGCACCACCATATAATTACTTAGTTTTTCTGTACAACCAGAAGAAATAGTAGGACAAAAGAAAGTAGCAGCACAGCACATGCAATCTGAGCAAACTTTCTCATATACAGACAAAAATGAATACTCTGAATAGTACTCAGACGACAGAAACACCAAGGAATTCGCTTTCCTTTTGTCGGAGGACAGTTAGCAAAAATGTGGACTCCCAACTTAGTCTAGAGAAGCACGATATTTCCATGAGGTAGCAGCATATTATTGGTATGTTGATAAAGTTATTTATCTGTTCATGCACTGCACAAGATGCAGCTCAAAAGCTGAAGGTGCTGGAAGGTGTTTTACCAAAAATTAGATGTTGTACGAACTAGACGTGACCTTCTGACCAGACGATAACCTCACACACCACCCTGTTACCCAACATAACTTCCGGCTGTGTCCCAGGAGTGTTGTAAGATCTCTACTCCCAGCTAAACCATTGCTCCTCATGCTGTGTCCTGAGAAGAGTTCTCTTTATTTATTAATGAGGACAATATTATTCTGCATGATGATGTTGATGTTGATCTTAACTCGCTGTGCTTATACGCTTGCAATGTTAGCACTGGAGTGGTTTTCAAGAATGTTTCTACACATCTGACAACATTTAATGAATAAGGCACTAATGTGAAAAGCTAAACATTAAAACTATTTCTTTTCATATGTCAGCGCAGCTTTTTTTTTTAGAAGACTAAAGAATAAAGACTATTTAGCCTTTAGGTGACCTGAGGCCTGAGGAATAGAACTAGGATGATTTCACACCCGTCTCGTTTGGTTTTGGTTGGATGGGTGTGCCTGCTTGTTCTGCTTTATTTAGGGTGTTCAGTGGACGAATTTGAGGAAGTAGATCAATAGTCATTTTAGTAGAATAATGAAAAGCTACTATTACGTACATCTGCTAATCTGCAGTAATCTCTAAAGGTATTCTTTATAATTATGTAAGTTATTTTAGTTACCATGGTAACAAAATTGCAATACATATGAGCAAGTAATCGGAGGGATTAGATCACATTGCAGATTGGGTTAAAACCGTGTGTTTTAGTCAGTGTGAATAAAGATATAAGATGAACTAAAAGGCAGCAAGGAAGAAATTTTCCTGGTCTTAAAACAACGAACTGCAGCTGTGAGAGCAACAGTGGTAAAACTTGATGAAGTGTGTTGGCTCAGTGTTTTACAGATTTAAGTCAGGAAGTAACTGTAATGGCTGATGTCACTTAGACCTGACTAGAAATTTGACTTTGTGACTTCTTAACCATGGGTCAAAGCGTATTCTGGCTATTAAGGTAATTTTAAAGGTGTAGTTCACAATTTTTTCAATTGGTCTTGGTCTACTGCTATTTAGCATAAGGAATCATTTTAAGGCCACATCATACTTCATGTTTGCCCTCTGACAGACACATGTTCATACTAAGGACACATACGTGTTTGTATTCAAGGACATTTTCCACAGATGCATAGAATAAAACATTAAAGAAAATTCATGACACTAGCAAACAGCAAAAACAAGTGCTTCTTCATTTGATTTGACTAAACAACTTGCATATTATGCATGTAACACATCTGCACCCACTTCACAAGCACAATGTCAAAAATAAATGTTACATACCTTTCATGTGTCTAGTTTTAGTTGTCACACACATTGATGCCTTTTATACTTGGTGTAAATCTTAACCAGGTATGATTTTATAGACTTTTAACAGCAGTTTGCAGATCTATGTTCAAAAGTCCACAATGGGCTTGTACCTGAATTAAGGAACTGAGGCACTTTTCATTACTGCTAGCCAAATGAATATTGTTAGCTTTATGTTACTATTCTTTGGACAATATGTGTTAACTGACAACCAGATTTTATTTTAAGCACAATTCTAATTGTTCCTCACTTTTACTTAACATGCATTTTACTTATAACCTGCAGTTCATATTGTAGCATGTGTGCTTATGATTTGGGCTCTACCATCAATATTTAGTTTACACTCATGATGACGAACTTCATTTATCTAACTTTCTTAAAAAACATATTGAAGAAACAGCAACAATGTGTACCTTACACAGGGCAGCAGAGATAAAAATGGGACAGAAGGATGAATGACCTGACCAGATGTGTCCACCCTGACACATCATTTAAAATTCCACACAAGAAGACGTCACTTACTAGGATGTCACCTCACTGATTATTAAAACAGAGTGAGACACCTATGGGCTGCTGCCTATTGTGTTAACCTGCCTGCAGAGAAAATTAGCTATAAGCTGAATCTGTTTTAATGTATCTCTTCTCTTCTCGTGATATTAATATTTTTTAAACACAGTTCAATATTTATTTTTAAATACACCAGAAATCAAAATGTAATATTAATGTACACATGTGGTGTTGTGGTGCATAAGAAAGTAGAGCATGTTAAGATGATTCACTTAGCGTGGGATGCTATGGTATGTGTGTGTGTGAGGGTGAAATGCAGTTGTTATGCTACGGAGAAGAAGAGATACAGCTCAACATCAAACCGAATACCACAACCGCAGCTTTGAAGCAGCCGCTGTCTGTGCAGACTTTAAGAGCTACACTGTGGAGGTGGACAGATTGTGACGACAGGTGCGCCTCAGCAGTTTTCTGTTTCTAAATGGAAACCCACGCCAACCCCCCACCCACCGCTTTATTCCTGATCTAGCCCAGCACCTCTATTTATCTCAGCCTTAGACTTCCTCCATGTTTTAGTCTATCCGTATCTCTCTATACTCTGCAACATCTATCAGATATTAACTGTAAAAACTCATTCTTTAAAACAAACTTCATATTTTGTTTCTTTGTCATTGTCTCTGAATATTATCACGTATCACCAACAACCTTGTGGGAAAGGTAAGATATTAGCATTTTCTGTATTATTGAATTCTTGTGTTCTTTGCCTCGTTGCCACAGAGCCCTGTTCGCCTTTGCAATCACCTCTGTCATTATACAGCTGAATGAGCAAAGATTGCACATAGCACTTAGAAAAGGAAGGCCCTGACATGAAACTCTGACTCAAACCTCAAGTGTGGTTCAGAGACGAACACATGGGTGATTTAGAGTCCAGGACATGACCTCCTCACATTTCAAATGAGAATCACTCTAATGTATTATTTAATTGCTGAAATTGAAAAAGTGCAAACACGTTTTTTTTGTCTAAGAAGCACAAAGAACATCACAGAGAATAACCGAAACAGTGTGTGGGAATTTTGTGTTATTCACAATCTGGTGAACCGACCATTTTGGAATTTAACAACGTGCCTATCAGTCACCTCTGCTTGATACAAAGCAGTGAAAACCTAAATAACCTAGCCGAGTTATTGTATCTCTCTTAGCAAACTTGCTTAATACTGAAGTGTTCCATGTATTCAATTAAAGGACCATTGTTTTGCAAATGATGGATAGGTATGGTAAATGGTATTAATATTGTAAACTATGGTCCGAACTAAAAATACAGTTTGTAGTCGAGTGTTAATAATTTAGGCCAAGAAAACAGAATCCTGGTTCTCAGAGTGTTCACATAAAAGTATGAACTCTTTTGAAATTTGTGTAGGAAAAAATGATTTAATAATGTTGATCATTTTTAGAATATTTGCACTAATTATTATCAATTATTCATATTTAATTCTGATTTGAGTCATCCACTTCAGTGCACATCAAAGCCAAAACTAAAATACCTTTTTCCTCAAGACCATCTGATTTAATATCAAGAATGGAGACGTAACCTGTTAATTCAATTAATATGTGCAACATTAAGTGGCTATAAAAACCAACTGGTTTAAGGCCTCTGAACACCAGAACAGAATACCTCCAGGGTCATGTAACAACAGGTACAGGTTTAATTATAGTTTTAAAAAAAATGGTAAAGGGGATATAGTTGGCAAAAATTGAAAAAGTATGTGAACCTTTTGGTTTCACGGTTTTCTACAATAATTTGTCAAAAAAATGTGATCTGATATCAAGAGTATTAACAAAAACAATGTGCCTAAAAAATCTGATCTTTCATATTTTTATTGAGAAAAACCATAAAAACCTCATAGGTGAAAAAGTAAGTGAACCCTTGGAATTAATAACTGGTTAACTCCCTTTGGTAGCAGTAACTTCAGCCAGGCTCTTCCTATAGCAGTGAATCAGACCTGCACATCGTTCAGGAGGAATTTGAGCCCATTTTTCCTAGTAGAACTGCTTTAGCTTTGTCAAATTCTTCAGTACTTCAGCTGATGTACAGACATTCTCAAATTATTCTGAATAATTTTTTGATACACTTGGGAATTTATGTACCCACCAATCACTACAAGCTGGCCAGGCTCTGATGCAGCAAAGCAGGCCCAAATCATTATGTTTCCTCCACCATATTTTACAGGTGGGATGATGTTTTCATGATGATATGCAATGCCCCTTTTTTCACCAAATTCAGTCCTGTGTGTTCTTTCCAAATATCAGTCCACATAACATTTTGCCAGTACTGCTGTGGAGTGTCTATGTACTCTTTTGCAAACTTCAGGTTTGCAGCAATGTTCTTTTTAGTAAGCAGCAGCTTCCTTCTTGGTGTCCTGCCATAGACCCCATGCTAGTTCAATATTTTACCTACTGTAGACTCATGGACACAGATGTTAGCCAGTTCCAATAATGTCTTCAAGTCTTTGGCTGTCACTCTGTATTTTTTCTTTATCTATTGTTCTCAATAAATGCATGAAAGATCAGATTTTTTTGTGTGTTATTATTTTAGGCACATTATATTTGTTAATACTTTTCACTTAGATGAAGATCAGATCACATTTTATGACAAATTAATGCAGAAAACCATGAAATTCCCAAAGCTTCACATACTGGGTTGAGGTTAGCTGAGTTTCCTTCCCATTTTAAAGGAATAAGTAATGAGGCCTCAAACAGATGAACATCCTGCATTGACATTAACACGTATTCTACACAGGACAAAGGATAGAGTTATTTAAAGATAAGATTGCGGTTTTCCTATATTAGAACTTGAATGTATTCATATTCAGTATTAGCAGAGATCTTTAACAGTAACTTCAAATGCATGCACGAGTATTACAGTTGGCCTCTCTGCACCTCTGGAATATCACCTCCCATATTCATTATTGGAACTTCTGTATATTAACTACGAAATCAATATTAAAGATATAACATTAAAGAAGAAAAAATATAAGGTAGATATATATATAAATATATATATATATCTACCTTATAAGAAAAATCTGTAGCTATGCCAGTAAATTAAGCAGGAACCTTGCGTTGTAGGAATAAATTGACAACCCATTATTTTCCATTTAATCTATGACAAGAATTTGATTTAAAAAGTCCCTGACTCCAAATTCCATGATGAACATACAAACAAATGTAACAAATGTGAAAGGATTTCAATCAGCAACAGAATCCCCCTCCGCACACAAACAACCAATCACTACACCTCTGTATGAATTTAATCAGATTGTTTTATCGTTCACAATGAAAAAACACTTTCTACAAAAACACTTTCTTTTCTTCTTGCCTTTTATTTTGTTGTTGTTGTTGATGTGAACCTTGTGTCTCCATTATAAAGGACTAGTTGTCGCCTATATTACCAAAGCCCTGGTGTTCACCTTTGTATTATCTGACAGCTTGTATTGTTTGTGACTGTGTTTGTGAGAAATGCATTAAGCATATGCACTTAATGGGGGTTGATCTGCAAAAGAGTGTCAGCTAAACAGTTTCTTTCAAAGAGCGGCTCTTAGTGCAATAACTACATGAGCACAGGAAGCTTGGAATTACAGCTACTGAGACCATTTTCTATTTCAAAGACACATAAGTTAATAGGATGACTTTGATAGTTTGTTATGGTATAGATTCTTTGTCACTGATAGGGCACTGGCCATTCTAGACTTTGACAAAATGTCCAAATTATTTCAGTCTGTCTCTGTCTGCTACAAGGACACATAGTAAGTCTTAATAGCTGTTGTTATCCTCACAGCACAGTGGGAGTCATTCTTGCTCTGCTGGCAAAGCACTGCTTACAGAGCTCACATTGTTTTATTATTGATTTGTGTATATACACTACACACAATTATTTTTGTCACTTAGGAGGATACTGAATTGACCTGAAGCGCATTTATTCCCAGCAGACTTGTACTGGAACCAAAACCACTACATTAATCCGGTCCTAACCAAGTCTTTATGGTTTAGTCAGTGGGGACAAGATTTTACGGCCTAGTGCACATACAGTCTCCTAATGTTACAGTTTGAACAGATTTATGTGTCTACAGTGTGATGAACTGATGATCTAATCAATTTAAACACTAAACAGTACTTTACCAACAAAATACAACAAATGAACCCCATAACACTTTGAATTAATTGATTATCAAATTAAAATGTTCAGACTTTCAGCTCAGTAACCTACTTTACTGTGCAGAGTATGACATCTGTGTTGCGGGGGAGGCTCCTCCTATCTTCAGGGACTATAATAATTGCATTCAAAGTCTGTCTTGTGATACCATTATTCCTGAGGGGCAGCTAACCAAGTGTCCTTGATATGTCTCTCCATGTACCCTCAAAGAAATGCTTCATGACTTTTGCCACAAATTTAGGTTGCAATAAGAACTTCTCTAAAATTGCTGATGACCTAAGTGTGTCTACCTGTAATTGGTAGGGATCAAGTATAGTTTTCTTTTTTATTATTATTACTATTATTACGTTCACTGGACAAGTGGTCAACATAATTAATTTCTTGCAGCTCATATTTGATTCCATTGAAAGGCTTCCGTTGTCTGTTTTGTCAATCTGTCTGTTGCCTGATCCCTCATTTCCTCTGAGAAAGCAGAGCGGGTTTGGTCCCAGTGGCCCTAATTTAGTAATACAATCTTTGATAATGGCCCTTATGTAAGTCTGAGCTCGATCTTTAACACAGGAAATATGATAAAATCCATTAGGAAACTGTGACTCTAAGTGCAAATCAAAACAAGTCTTAAATGAGGCATGATTCACGTATGATGCCAAAAACTGTAGATGAAGAAAGGCGCTTGTGTTTACGCAATTAAATTTTAACGAATACAATGAGAGTGCTTAGTGAAGCTCAGCAATGAATGATGCACTTAGAGCCAGAGAGAACAGCAACCTGCTCTCTCAGCACAATGGATATATTTTTATTCTCCCTCACGTAAGGCCATTTTTGCCTTTAATACAGAATAGAAGAGACAGCATGTTCCTGCCTGAAATAGGGTGTGTGATGAACACAGAAAGATGTAATTACATGGGAATCATAGTGAAGCTTGAGGCCTTCGAGATACTTCTGAACTTTGTTTATGTAATTTGATGTAATCTATAAGAACCTTTGCAGTATATGTGCAGCTTCTGTCACACTGTGGTTTTAATACGTACTGATAACTGCCATAAAGCACAAAGTGCCACACTTCCATAAATAAATATGTTTCTCTTCTAAGCTCTTGTAGCTGCGTCCATTACATGCTAGTCAAAATGTTACCTTCAACTTGTGTTATCAGTTTTAAAGGTACAGGTGGGCAGACTCTCATCTTGGAATCAATCTCCCAGCTAAAGTTTAATGTCCTTTACCTTAACCATTAGAGGATGACATACTGAGTTCCAGCTCCCACCCTCTGGATGGACACAAGTGTGGTCATTAAAAAAGTATGAGCAACTAAACACCCCCAGGGGCCACAATATGGAACTGAATCACTCTGATTTCCAGCCGGCAGATTAAAAATAAATTGTGTTTAAAATATTCAGGGGGACATTATTAGTGCAGCTTTGCAGTTTCTTTCCTCTGCTGAGCAGCTCCACGGTTGAACTGCTTCGCCTGCCTGGGGTTTTGGGTTCATCCAGGCACCCATAAAAGGAGGGAAGCACTGGAAAACTGTGATGAAGGGGAAAGTAACAAGTGGAGAGAAAAGAGGTGATAAAAGAAAGAAAGAGTAGGGTAACAAAAGAGGAAAAAGGTCCCATATGTTCCATGTTGGCATAAAACTGTAAAGACTTCATTACCCAGAGGTCATGCATTACATGAGCCAGGTGTTTGCTCCTTGGATATTAATGGCGTCTCTTTAGCGTGGGGTCAAGGTGGTCATGGTGAAAGCTTTGAGACAGTGATGGGTGTCTGCATAAAGCACTTACAGTAGATGTTACGGCTAAATGCTGAGTTATAGAGACTGTGTGAGAACATATCAGCTCAGGGGGCATAAAGGTAACAGTATGGGAAAATGAAAAGTGCTATT
This sequence comes from Anabas testudineus, assembly GCF_900324465.2. Taxonomy (NCBI): domain Eukaryota; kingdom Metazoa; phylum Chordata; class Actinopteri; order Anabantiformes; family Anabantidae; genus Anabas; species Anabas testudineus. The sequence continues at coordinate 19,283,310 of NC_046619.1, forward strand.
TTAACTTTTTTAACATCTTTATATATTTTAAGTCAATTACTAATTTTAATGGACAAATCTGATTTACACTATTTCTTGGAGAATTCAGACGTGATGATTTATGTCTATCAGGATGTTCCTGGACATGTTACTACAGTGATTTTACTTCACTACAACTCAACACTATTGTATTTTATATTGCAATTGTTGTATTTTACAAGATATGTATTTGGCAGTTGGAATTTTAATTTACTGCAGTTTCTGAATACAAAATATAATAACATCCTGAGCTGGAACAACATCTTCTGCATTTGACTTCCATGCAGTAGAAGAGTTAAATGGGTTCCTCGGCTGACCAGTAAATACTTCCCCCTATATTTTAAACCAAATCATTGTTATTTTACTCATGTGTTTATATCACTGTATTCAAATCCTGATTCCTCATTAAAAGTAAAAACTTACAGATGTTATTTTCTCTTTTACAAAAAACTTTCATGCTGTCATGTAAATTTCATCATAAGTTTCTCCACTTAACATTAATGCATTGCATCAGTAAAGCTGCACACCTGCTCCTGTAGCAGCTAGTTGGATATCTGTACTGTCTGCCACAGCCCCCTCCCCACCAAACCACCCACTCTGTCCCTTCACAATAAATCATTCTCCACCCACTCTCCATCTGCATGCACCACCACCACCAGCAGCCCCATTTAGTCACTTACCTTTTCTGCCATCAAGACGTCTCTCTGTGCTGTGTATGTTTGTTTCTGTAAAATCGGTATGTGCAGTATTTTTCATATGCAATATTGTTTAGGACCAGACATCGGACATTTTTTTTCTGTCATGTTGATTTATTTTGTCTTGGTGCAGTAATGTCTAAGAATAAAAAATATTAGAACACAACAAAGCATCTAAAATGCATGATTCTATCCCTTTATTTGTGTTCCCCATACATTTGGACTGGTATGATGTGCCAATAAAATGCCACTGCAGATTTAGCAGAGATGTCAACATGTTGTTTGACCTTAAATGGTTGTCTTGTAGACAATATTAATGTTTTGACAAGCATCTTTTTCCCATGACCTCCACTGGTCAAGGGGACTCAAGCTCTGCAGGCCTTTACTGCCATTCTGAATTTTGTTGTAAACATTTTATGTATCTTCTTCTACAAATGTAACCCAACCCAACACAACGCATTACGAAAAAAAACTGTGAATGTCATCAAAACATATATTCAATAGGGTTTTGGTACTCCATAATATTTGGAGGTAAAGTTATTTGGCTATTTGGAGCAGATATGAGAGATATTACTTGAAGAATTCGAAGTATACAGGAAAAAAACAATAGAATAGCAAGTCTGCACTTGTGTTCAAAACTGCAAATATTTTTCTTGCACCATCATTAAGCTGAAGATCAAGTCAGTTAAAGCACTATATATAAGTGTGTGGTCATTAACTGTCTTTTTTTTTTTCTTAAATTTCTTGGACCACAACCATTTAATAAGGTCGTATTAGTTGTGCACTATGTATTCAATTAAAACTGTTGAACTAATAAAGGAGACAAATCTACTTGTGTGACCCACATGAAGTAGCTTTGCTTGGTAATCGTTTAACCTCAGCACTGACAAACACAGTTTCTTTAATTTCAAGTTTTGTATAAACTATTGTCCTTGAGCTTTTGACTTTACTTCCAACATGAAACCTAACCTCAGCGTACACTGCAGGCCAACACCGTGCACTGATTAATCTCTCCCTGCAACAGTATTTGTCCAGTTCCCCGTCATCTAGCTTCATCTCAGCTGACTTTCATCTTTAAATGAGAAAACAAACAAGGGCCTATGTGTACCAGGTATGGTACCATCTATGTCTGTGTGTGTGTGTTTGTGAGTGTATACACCCCATCTGCTCTAGCCATGCACATCAGCAGTGGAAATTACAGGGTGAGATGAGAGGTCCAGGAGCAGATGTTCTGGAGGAGGGGGTTGACAATGACTGAAATAGGTGCAAAGGTGAGACACCCAGATGAGTTTATCTGCTTTCCACTGAAATTCACAGGGGAAGTGGCGCTTCAGAAGAACCTGGGTTCAAATCTTTAATCCCATTTTAGCAATTATTTGCAAATTAAGTGTGAAAGACCCTTTTGGCTCCCATGAAATGCAAAAGGTTCATTCACATGTCAACAAAAACCTCCTTTGAGGATAAACAAAGAAACATATCACTGTCTTCATCATAGCATGTGTATCATCAGAAGCCAGGACAGTATTAGTTAGTCAAAAATATTCAAATGTAAGCTGCCAGGGACAATGACCTTGTATCTCCAGTGTATTATTCTGTTAAACTCCACAGTGACAGAAACTATGGTCAAACTTCAATTACCTTCGTGTCTGCTGAGATGAGTTTTTTTCCTTTTTTGAGGGGGAGAGGGCTGAGCCGCAGGTGAAAATGTGTAATCAGCTTCTGCGCTCACAATGAGATAAAGTCGTTCATGGAGGGCTGTGCGTGGTTGCTATTACAAATCAATGTGGCTTTTCTGCTGGAGCTGACAATGGGGCTTTTCTGCAGGCCTGTGTTATCAAGCAGCAGTGGGTTTCCCCTCATCTAACTCATTGTGATGCTCTGTCAGCAAATGCACAATTGGAGTCACCTCATACTTATTTTGTACTGAGCATTTGGTGTAGTGTGACTGCTTCTGTTAAGGTGCAATGAATATATTTGTGACTGTGTTGTGGATGTGATAGAGCCTTTGGCTTGATAACCTCTAACTGTGGTACAAAACTAGATCTGTAATGAAACAATCCTGTAAAGAAATGACTCAGAGTATGGACAGTGAAGATTAAAGGATAAGTTCACAATTGTTCAGTTCTCCTGTAAAGGGGGAATGTTAACTGCATGGAAAGCCTCTTTCGTTGTTTCTATAGGCCACTGGCTATCACATGGCACTGACCTCAATACACCACAACAAAATCACTATCACTGCTGCTCTGTCTGTTTAAATTCAAACACTAACAATAATGTGCAAACACACTCTATAAGTTCGCAAAATAAGAAAGGCGTTGAAAAGAAGAAATAAAAATATGTTTCCTTTACTTACTTATTACCAACCAACTGAATAAAACATTGTAGTGATGCACATCACAACAATCACACTGGCATTATAAATGTATGTATGCTTACACACAGCTCTGCAGCTCTTTTAGATTATTTCCACTTATTTTTATGTTGCAGACCACATATTAATATACCATAACTCCCATGGAAGCAGTTGTTCAGAAATCAATTTTAAACAGTATTGTGTGCTACCTGCCCAGCAACAGAGAACAGAAAATCAAGGTTAGCAACTAGCTAATAAAGATATTTTATGTATTCATGGTCTCTTTTTGGGCAGGACCAACACATTTTTAATGTAATGTTGAACTTTTCAACCTTTGAATCTGTATAGTTATCTGCCTTCTTTAGATTCCAGCTTTCACATCATCAAATGCTCTTTTTGCTGGTGTAATTGGCTCAGTAAAACTGAAGAAAATGTGTTTGCTTTACCCTAAACCACCTCTTTTAAATGCAACAAAGCCTTATTTTGAGGACTCATTTTGAGATTAAGATTAATAGCTTCCTGCATGAATAAGTGTCAGTGTTGTGCCCTATGTTTAACAAGGACAGCTGTTTTGCCATAGTTGCCGATTTACATGTATCAGTTCACAGGAACAGAATCCTGAGGGAGAGGGATAAAAACCCCTTTGACATCTCTCAGATCTGAGCAAAAAACAGCAGTAAGGCTTTTTACTTAATGTTCCAACCTCCTCTGAAATCGTCGCTAGCTTCAAATATTCTTCAAAGTAACTTTTGGAATATTAAGCTGACATTATGCTTTCATGCATAATTTTCCAAATTCATCTTAAACTCTTCAAGGATCTGGGTGAGTGTGTCCAAAATTATGCGCCTGAATAAGTTTTGTATTGGGGCATTAAGAATGTATCTTTTAAAGTTTTTTTGTTTTTTATTTCATGAAGGTGCTAGATCACATTTTTCATTCATGAATCATTTCACTTTTCTTCACATCCAGCTAATATGTTCTTCCTCCTCCTCCTCCTCCTCCTCCTCCCTCTGCACCTTTTTCAAAATGCATCAACAGCCTCCTGTCCCCTCTCCCCTCCCGACATCAGGCTGCAAACCTCAACGTGAAGCCTAATTCCTCCACAATAGCAGTTGTGTGTTGGATTCACTCTGGTGCTCCAAAGGGGATTATGGTTAATGGAGATGTCCAATACAGAGACAGAATTAGCCCCAGCTGATCTTCCTGTGTGGTTCGTTGTGTGCCTGCCGTTGGAAGCAATGAAAAGAGATGAGATTCTGGAGGTGGGAGGATTTTTTTTTAGCCTGGTGCTGACAGTGACTGTTGGGATTGTTTTGTGTTGCAGAGAACAAGACAGAAAAGACGTGTTTTGTGGGTGATTCTACCAGACACATACGAGCATTGGAAGGCATGTGGGTGTTTGTAGTAAAGGTAGTTATCAAGTGTTTTGAGACACAGGCTGAAATACCTGCTGCAGTCCAGAGTAAATGAGCATTATGTAACACCATGCTCAAATCGTTTTTGTTGTCTTCTAAAATATGACTTTAAGTATTCTGTGACTATAGTGACATCTGCTGTCACAGAAATTAATAAATGATTAGATTTAAAGACTTTACCTAAATCCAAGACTCAGCATGACAGGCTCAACAAGCACTGCACAGCACATCTGCACATTATCAAATCTCAATATTAATTTTAAACAAATCAAGCAGAAATCAATGAAATTCTGTCGTTGGGGGATAAACCTCACTCCAAAACTTTCAGGAGGTAATTTTTTCTGCACTGAGACTACAACAGCACCTCTTCACAATAAGATTCGTTTTAGAGAGTTTTTGAAAAAGTTTACATATTGTATTTTTTTATTTCCTATCTGTAAAGGGTTTTTATTAAACTTGCTTTATAATAGTGAGCTAATAAATGTTTTTTCTTTTTTCTTTTAATTATGACAGCAGTGTGTGTGTGTGTGTGTGTGTGTATGTGTGTGTGTGTGTGTGTGTGTGTGTGTGTGTGTGTGTGTGTGTGTGTGTGTGTGTGTGTGTATGTGTGTAATTAGAAATTTGTAAACAGTGTGCTTAGGAAAACAAAGCATTTACCCATTGTAAATGTTAAATATAATGTTTAAACTTCTAAAAGAAAAGTTCTTCTTGAGAATGAGAGTTCTTCTTGGCTCTCATTTCTTTAACAGGTTTAGTTTACTACCACGACAGACAAAAGAAATATAACGACTGAATCTTTGTGACAAAAAAGGGCACAAAGGTGCCGATCCTGACTGACATTTAAAGTTGTTTCATCCAGACAGAACATTCAGCCATCGGTCCATTTATAATCTGTCACTGTCTGCTATTGTTGCATTTAAACAGGAGAAGAAGATAACGCCTAGGTGACACTGAACAACTCCCAGAAAAATTGTCAACTGTCAGCATTGTTCAGCTCTGTCCATGACTTACTTTGGCTCAAATGTTACCCAAAAAGGCGTGACAATGTCTATGTCATGTCCAGGTAAATGTTGTTGTTTTTTTCTCTATACAGTATCAGCACTTTCTTTTTTTATTTCACAAAGATTAATTTTGTGTGTGACATTCACTAAATCAAGCATTCATCTGCTGGGTGCATCTGCCAGGAGTTCCTCAGCGAGCCCATATTAAGCTATAATTGAATTTCATTCTGTCCTGGAAGCACCGGGGTGACAGTAGAAATCTGATCTTTGACTTTGGCGTCCCCACATAGCAGGTGGGATGCAAAGGAGCTGCTGGCTCACCAGCTGTCATAAAGTTAACACTGTTCTGAGAAGTGAGGGTTCAACAAACACTTAAAAATGTAATATATTATTTAGTTATTTACATATTTACATGATCTCTAATCTTTAACGAAGACGAATCATGGGCATCATGGGTACAAATTCATATAAAAAAATGAGACATCTAGCCTTATTTTGTCAAACTGTGCCTGAAAGACAAGTGTGAAAAATCAAAACAGTCTGTGATATAGAAGATTGTAAGTACAGACAGTCCTTCTGCATTTGAAGTATTAAACAAAACAAAGGAGAGAATGTGACTTTGAGGCTCCAGAGAGTTCAAGGAAAGCAAAAGAATCTCAGAAACAGTGGATGTTCTGAAGGTCTACGCAGGCTTTGTTATAGGAGAGAAGAGGGAGAAGACACGGTTTATAAGGTGATGAAACTATGGGTTCGCAACAGAAGAGCAAGTGCACAGGGGGCATTCTGTATTCACCATGTGCAGAGTGGGTGGTGGAGCCTAATGGCATTAAATGTAAGATCTCCTGAAAAAAAGGGACCTGTTAAATGAACTGCCTCACTTTTAATTACAGAGGATTTACTGAGAAAGCTTGGGCAGAGCACTAGCATCCCTACCACGGAGATAAGAACAGGAGCTCAGCGAAGCTACTGTTGAAATCTGTTGCTCTCAAATTCTTTTGATTTTCTGTCATTTTGCATAAGAAAAATTTAAGTGAGATAAAAAGTGTGGGGGAAATGTGGAAATAAAGTTCAAGTGGAAAAGTTGGTGCTTTGGTAACATCAAAATGTGATATAACGGGCCGTCATACTGTACATGCAGTGATTTAGACATCCGTTAAAATGATTTAAAATATTGACCGACCAAAACAGATCTGTGTCAAAGCAGGAAACAATTCTAAGTAAAGATAACATCCTACATACACTGCAAAAGAAGAAAGAACCCTGTATATACGTACAAATGAATCACTCTGTGTCACATAGTGTAGCTAAATGTATTTCTGCAACACACCACACAACAGAATCAAAAGGAGAAACACTGAAATCAGCTTAGTAAGAGACCATTTGTGTGAACAATTAAACATAACCTTGTGGTAGTTAACTTAAGCCATGTAACAAATGGCAGCTTCCTGAAAACGTCTTATGCCTAAAATGTATAGAAAATGTTAATGATCTAAGACAACAATGAAACTATACATTTTATCAAGACTAACACTGATAACAATAGTGTGCCAACATGTATAATGGTGCAATGAAGAAGAAAAAACAACCATGAATGGGATGAGATAGAGGTACGATTGCTTAAATGAGTCCAATTCCAAAATCAGAGGTTTCAATTACTGTCTGAATAGCATCTGTGAAACTGTCAAAACGTGTGACGAGCCCACTTTAGGCACTTTATTTATTTCCTTAATGCTGGAATACATAAATATAAATTAAAATAAATCCATCTTTAACTGGTTCAAGATTTTAACAAAAAAACAAACATTTTATGGTCACAACAAAACCAACAGGAAACAATGACTTAGAGAGGTGTAATGCAGCTACAGAAAACAATTACAGACACCTGTGCAATCTAATACAATGCAATGGATTGGAAAGGGCACACTGATGTTGTCAGAAGACAGTTCCCATGAGCAGGTACATTGAACATATACTACATTTTTCTGTGTTTCAAGATCAGTGAAAAGGTTTAACTACCTGATATTCCCAATGATAACATCAATCATTTTGCAACATCTTTATCTAGATTTTAAAAGCTCTTGAAGAGCGACATCCCAAGCTGAAGACACGGGATGGGAGTTGGCTCATTTATACTACAGGTATTTGATTTCACAGTATTAATGAAATACTGCTGTTGTTAAAATAGTATTTATCTCTATTGATGTTGCAAATTTCTCAAACCACAATTTTTCTTCATTTATAAAGAAAAACAACTGGTCTGCGGAAAACCTCTGTTTTCACTTTGTAATAAATATGGAGAATCCTCCCCAAACAACATCTCTATTTCCATAGGTGAATGTCATGCTTCATTATTTCCAAATATAAGTTGGCTGGGAACATAATCCCAAAATTACATACTGATTAGAATTCGGTTGCATAGGAATCTATTGGGAGGATGGAAACAAGTCTAAAATAATAATTTAATTAAATGGAGAAACTTTCTGTGGAACAAGTTAATTTTTTTAATGTTTACATCTATGAAGTGTGTGAATCTCAAAACTTTGTTTAGAGACAGTCATTCACTAAGCCAGTCATTAGCACTAGGAACATTTTATTATATTATTTGTATTCATTAAACTTAATCATTTGTCTTTAAGGAGGACAAGGACAACGAAAGTTGAACATTCAGCCAACAGAAGCAGATCGGTACCAGCTTTGATGGTGAAAAGTCAAAACAGGAAGCATGTACTGTACATTGCCGCACTCCAGGAGGAACTTGATTGTACACCTCTACCCCACAACTCTCTTTAGTTCTCAAAAACGCCAAGGGCAACCTGCAAAACATGCAGAGTGACCATGTCTTTACAGTTTAAAAACCGATTTAAAAACCATATTTTACCCTTTTAACATGTATTTTTAAACATTCAGCTCCTGATTTCAGTGTTTCTCCTTTTGATAGTGTTTTCATCTCATAGTTTCCTGGCTGCAGTTGAGTTTGTCGCTGCTGCTGCTGTAAGAACCGTGTGGGCTGGGAGACAGAAATCCCAGCATATAATTAGGACTTTAACTGATTTTGCTGGCACCCACTCCATAGAACATTTGAATAATGTTCTCAGTAGAAAATGAATCATGTATTTAAATTTCTTAAAGTGAAATGCTGACTAGAGAAAGAACTGATCTTACTTCTGATGCTTGGAAAGACGAGGGAAAATGCAATTTTAGACGTGTTTTGAATCAACACTTTGAGACATCGTGTCTTCTTTAAGATAAAAGAAGGTCTGTTTTTTTTTAATACCCAAACTTCATTTGTTATCCAGGATTTGTCCGACCTGCTGAGACGTCACACAGCTTCTGCCAGCTGTCATCATGGCTGGGAGTGCCCAGTCTGACTCTCTATTCCAGGACTTCAATATGATTATGAATTATGCTCCACAGCACAGAGTTTTCACCATCATTCAGGCTGCATGTGATTGTATGTGATTGTATAAACAGTTTACCACTAGATCTAACTAGAAAAAAAGATTTCAGTTCTCCAGGTGGGGTGTGAAACCATCCATCCAGTCACTACACCACCGCGAAGCTAGCACATATTAGTATATTCTTATTATTAATATAATAATATAAACAACACCCCATAATGACATTTTTTAATGATTTATTTTTTTTTTAAATCTTAATCAATCTTATCTTATCCAATTTATTAAAAATAAAGTATTCACAGTCTTTGGCATGACACTCAAAATTGAGGTCTGGTGAATCCTGTTTCTACAACTTAATTGGAGTCCACCTGTGGAAAATTCTGTTGATTGGACATGATTTGAAAGGCACACACCTGTCTATATAAGGTCCCAGAGTAAACAGTGCATGTAAGCTCACAAACCAAGGCATGAAGTCCAAGAAATCTTCTGTAGACCTGAGAGATAGGATTGTATTGAGGCACAGATCTGGGGAAGGGTGCAGAAATAGTTCTGCAGCATTGAAGGTCCCAGTGAGCAAAGTGGCCTTAATCAAGGAGGTGACTAAGAACTCGATAGTCACACTAAAACAGCTCCGGAGTTTCTCTGTGGACAGAGGAGAACCTTCCAGAAGAACAACTATCTGTGCAGCTCTCCACCAATCAGTTGGAAACAGCAACAATTAGAACTGTAAAAAAAGACTGGACCTTGTCGGGTCTTTTGCCTTTTTCATTCTGTTGCCACCTCTTGGTGTAAAGCATCACAGACGAGCTGAGGTGGTGGATATGGGCGAGCTGCTGCGTATATTTTGCTGTGTTTTGGAGTAATGGAGATTAAATTCTTGGTATCTCTTGAGACCTCCGAATTAAAACCCCCCTTCCGTTTTGTGCCATCTGTAATTAAATCACTTAAGAAGCAGATTTGGTTTCACTGGTCCTATGACATCTTGCTGACTGATTGGCCACTGACTGACTTAAACTGTCTAGATTCAGCTGTAGAGAATGTGGCCGAGTATCTCAAACAGTTTATCCTTAAAATGATTAAGCTTCTCTATGTCTCCATCTCTCTTGTCACTTTCAGTTCCACAATTCTGCCTCATCTGTGCTAAATCACTCTCCAGTGAGAGAGACTGTGTTTTGTAGGAGGGGGTGTGCAACAGTTAATTTAATCAGCATCATGCTTGGGTAAGGAAACATTTCTCAGCCAGTCCACTCACTGACCTCCATGTAGTGTGTGTGTGTGTGTGTGTGTGTGTGTGTGTGTGTGTGTGTGTGAGGCAAGTGATTGACAGGAGGAGTGGATTTTATCAGCTCACTGTCTCTGGAGACCACGACCCTTGATTCAGCTTTCTGTGCCAACAGTCGGGGCTCCTGGAGGTGGGCGTCTGTGACTCTCAAAGTATGCAGCAAGAAGAATATTATGGGATGACAGCAAATGTGTGTTGGAGTCCAGTAAGACGTGTGTGTGTGTGCGCTGTCCCCTGGTTTTTCTGTGGGTGTGTGTGTGTCAGATGGGTGCTCAGCGTGGTTACTGTGTTGTGAAGCTGTCTCCACCTCTCTGAGTGCGTCTGCAGGGAGCCACCATATTACTATCTCTGCACATCTGTGGCATACAGCACAGAGGGCTTTTGTTTTAAACTAAATTGACTTTTGGATGGGAATGACAGTAGTAGCGCACAGCGTGAACCATTATAATTAGCATTAAGTGGTGGCACAGCATGAAACTGTATAAATTAGAGATGCACTTTCCCAGTAGCCAGTAATGGAATATGCATCACAGGAGTTTGTGGATAAATGAATTTGTAATATACCCACATTTCGTCAACCTGTCTTGTCTGCTTATTTCCTACAGCTCCCACAATGCTCTCCGAACACACCCAGACTATATGCTCGCCTTGTACTACTGTAGAATTCATGTGTAGGTGGAGGGAGCAGTAATAAGAGCAAGAGACTCAGCTTGACATGAGAGGCGACAGTGAAGAAATATTGACCTCTATGACTCTCTCATAACAGTGCAAATGATTAATATAGATAGAAGCTTTACTATTGATTCTGAAAGACTGACACAAACCCATCAGAATTTAGTGCAGAGAACTGAAAAATAAATGCACATAAAAGGAAACAGGGATTACTTTGTGCAACATCCTGAAGCTTCGGTTTGTCCAGGGATGTTTCACGTGTCCTCTACCACTGTCACTTTGAATCAGATATTTAGATTTGCTTAGAAAAGTCTCTGCTTTGGGCGTGGAAAACGTTTCCTGATCACTACCTGAGCTGATTCAATCCACAGCTTTGATCATTTTAATGCACTTTAATCTAAGTTGTGTGGTTGATCAAAGAGTTTAGGTTAAGTGTCATCAGTCTTAAGACTATACAGCATTTAATTATAGCATCATCCTGAATGCACCACATACAAACGCTCTGTGTTCTTCTTTCATTCACTGTTCTGTCAGCATTTGCCAACACTAATATATTGTTGGTTCAGATTTATTGCTTCATCTTCTGCTGGCTGCTGACTGGTTTTAATTGCAGCCATGCCCTGTAACCTCCCCTCCAACATATATTTTTCAGATGTAAATCTCTGGAAATTGCTTTGTGAACTATCCCACCTCCCCCTCACAGACTAGGTCTTCATTGAATGGCATTGAAGTGCAACAGCACAACCTGGTGGACTAAAGTTTGGTAGTTCTAGAGACACATTTGAATCTTTCTGTAGTTTGTGTGTCAGGAGCATCATGTCTGTTTTCTGTCATGCTTTATTATGCTTAGATTTTAGTTTGATTCTATTCTTTTTTTATTGACTTGTCTGTGTTTTCTCCTCCTTTTGCCTGCTCAGCCACTAATTTTAGTATTTTTCATTCTTTCCACCAAACCAAACATTATTTTTCTTGATGCATTGACAATGTGCTTCCGGCAGCACAAACTGTTCCTCAGCTGTACATTTTTGGCAGATGACTCATTACTACTCTTTTTTTTTCTCCAACAGCAAACTGATGAGGTGATACATGCTGTAATGGAGCATCCATAAAATTGCAGCTGCAGAACCAATAAAAAGTGATTAGAGGTAAAATATAAATATGTACATGTAGATGAAAAAATTTGCAGTTGTGGATTAATACACAATTGGTCCTCCAGTGAGTATTCTCAGCAGCAGAACAGTACAGATTGATTCAAAACAATACACATGGTGTATTACAGTTAGTGACAAACTATGTAGCAAGAGTGCAAAACACATTTACTGTTACAGAAACATTATTTATAGGAAAAACATTTGTTACATAAACATGTAGACATGATACTTACAGTATTTGTTTATAGGATTTCCTGGTTGGACGGAAACTTATATTTGTGGCACATGAATAAAACATGACATCATGTTTGCTAAGCTGAAGGGAGAATGCAATCTCATTCTGACTGCAACGTGATGGATGTCGCCCCTCAGATTCAGGCCTGCCCTGTGTCATGTTTAATATGCATTCCCATGACATCTCATGTTCTTTCTCTTTGTTTCCTCTCTTTCTTTTTTTCAATACATTTCTGTCTTCAAATATTCTTTTGTGTCTTCCTCCCTTTTGTGTTTTCAGCATAACCTTTATTCTCCAGTGTCTTTGTTTTTCTATGATGTGATCCGGTGTGCAGTGGGGTGGTGCATGTTGGTGTGTGTTAGGTTGATAAAATGCATTAGTTACTATTATTTGAAGCTATTTGATGTTGAACTACTTTAACTAAATTAAGATAGTTAGTAGATCATCCTTCATCATCAACCTGAGGTGCTGATTTTTTTTTTTAGCTGTCTCCCATAGTTTCCAGCCTTTATACTAAGCTAACTGTGACCCTATGTTGAGTGCAAAGAAATGAGAGATGTACTCTCACACTTGTGTTCTTTTAAAGTTGATTTAAGTATTAAATGGCTTAAAAAATATTTTTCTCAACCTATTTCTCTTTGACTATTCTTAAAGTCCATTGCACTTTCTATTTTCTCTTTGTCCTCTGCTCTGAAATATTAATGTCATATTAAAATCCTTCCTTTGCCTCCTTTCTTTCTCATGTTCTCCGTCTCTCTGCTATCTCCAGCTAAGTTGTTATTCCCTCCACTCCCCAGAGGAGGAAAGAGAAGAGGGAAGGCCCAAGTTGTACAGTGTTATTTCATCTCATTCATCAGCGCCAGCTTCTGCCCTCAGCGGACAGACAGGATGCTGGTTGGAAGAGGGTGATGAAAGCGGTTTGATAGACAAGCTAAATTACTGACCGTCCCAGTTCCCCCAGGATTTTTCTTTATCTTGGGCACCAGAGAATTGGTAGCAGCATATTTTTCTAATTTATTGATTAAGTTCTTGAGCACTAAGAATAAACCCCATTTTAAAATATGTTTTGTGTTAAACTCTTCTTGTATTAAGTGAAGTACAACACTATATGACACTATAAATGAGGCTGCATCTGTTGCAAACAGTGTTTATTGCAGTCAGTTGTCGATAGTGTTACACCTAGTGCATTCAAAATATGAAGGAGTTACTCAAGATTCATGGATTTATAAACACAAAGCTATTATTGGCACTCAAATATGCCATGTGCCTAAAAATCCAATTTTGGTGATGATTCTGAAACTTAAGTTAATATGATTTTATTGTAATTTGCTGCAGTGTCTGTGACACTCATTATTTCTCCTTCAGGCCACACAAATAAACATGCATGTGTGCTGTTTGAATCAGCATTCGCTCTGTTTGACACATCTCAAGTCTGATACAGAGCAATTAATTTTACAAGATCAGCGGATATTCATGAGTGCATATTTCTCCCCAGTTCTTGGAAAGAGGCATTTATTTCAGACTGTCTGTGTAAAGAGGTGACAGCTGCCTGCCAACTGGTGTCCCGTCTCATTATCGCTCACATACTTTGAAGCCATGCTTCTACAGAAAACTACCTGACATCCCCAGAGCCCTTTAAAATTGGGAACATTTTTTATTGTATTATTTGTGGAGTATTCCTAACATGAAGACATTTTTACAGTGACATCTTTTAAAAATTGAATTGTTGATACAAATAAGAGAAGAATAGTCCAGTATTCAATAATGAAACAGGAATGTCCTTTCTACCATCATTGTTAGGTGAAACAACAAACACTCGGACATGACCTATAACAGCGTGCCAGACCTTCTTTGTCACTATCACAATGACATTCATGCAGCTGAGGTTGCAAAGCAAACACACAGACACACAAAACAAACTTGGTGGTTGGGAAAGGCAGTGTTAACACATCGCAGATAAAAGAAACTACATTTATAATAAACATCTTGAACCCTAGTGAAAGTCCTATGTTTCATCGACCACCACAGCCTAAAATCTTTATTTATTATGAATAAATTATTATTTTTAATAAATATCCTAATTTAGACTGTGTTGCTCTATAGATTTAATACACTTTGTTTTGGCTAAATGCTAACATCAGCAGGTTTTTTGGTCTCTAAGATTCCCTGTGCCGCATATTGTCTTGTGTGCATCTATGAATCAGTCCAGCAGTTATTAATATTGCCAGAAACATTGTATTAGGTCCATAGACTTAAAAATCTAATGGGCTAAACAGCGTTTTAATCCCAGGGCAGAGGGTGGACAAATAACCTAAATGGTCTTCTATGATTCATTTAAGATCATGCCACCACTATGGTTTGGTTCTGCTGAGACATTAAGGAACATGTTATGGACAAACACTGGTCTCCTGGGGAAAGTTATCTTCCACCCCAAGCATCCAGCCCAGAATACTCCCCTCACTGACTTTCTTTCTTCATGTAGAAACCTACTGTATGTTACAAAACTTTATTCTCAGCCTGTGTCATAATTCATTCAGCCACTAGAGGTCCCCTAACTATAACACAGTAGTGTTGGTAACATAACATCTAGACTTCCTTGAGCATCAAGGTTACCAGTCACATTTAGTGAGCCTACCTGCACCATGTCCATCGTAATAACCTGAATGTCTTCATGGAAAAAGTCTGTGAAGGGCTGAAATGTATTCTATCACTTAACAATTGTTCTTTCTCTCCACAACTCCACAGAGAACTGGGATGAAAAAAAAAGCTGCATCTTCAGAAAAAGGTTAGAGATGTGAAGTGGAGCATTCAGCCAGTGTCAGTTTGTCACTGTCAGCCGGGTCACCAGAGACCTTTACCATGTGAGGCGGGGCGGGGTTTGACACAAGGAGGTCAAAGTATTTCTAGTTTCTCATCTCTCGTAGGAGAAGGCATCATGTCAGAAAACTGCATGAGATGAGAGAGAAGCCACTCGCTGGGTGAAAACGCTGCATATTTCATCACACGCTGTTTCACACTGAAGGCAGAACATGACACTGCAAGAATTTGAGACTATTTAACCACTAGTGCATTGTGGAGCTCGATGTGCATGCACTGAGACAAAGTGCAATAAATACTGGTAATATAAGGCTGTCCTTCGGTGAATCATTGTTGCAAATCGTAAATCTGGAGCATGACTTTTTTTCTACTTGCAGTATACAAAAATGTACGCTGCCTGTCCGAAAAACAGTCACACACTCTAATGTTTTGTTGGACCATCTTTAGCAATGTCTCAACATTTATTCCCGTCCAGAGTTTCATTAATTTATTAGAGATCTCATATTGATGCTGGGAGAGTCACACCGCTGGTCGAGGTCTTCTCCAGCACATCCCAAAGATTCTCAAGGGGGTTAAGATCTGGACTCACCTGGTCATTCAGTATATTCAGGTCGTCAGCTGACCTCAGTCTTTGGGCACGTAAGGTTACTGAACCTAAACATGACCAACTGCAGCAGCCCCAGATCATAGCACTGCCCCCACAGGCTTGTACAGTAGGCACTAGGCATGACGGGTGCATAACATCACCCACCTCTCTTCTTTCCCTAATGCACCCATCACTCTTGAACAGGATATATCTGGACTTATCAGACCACATGACCTTCTTTTGCTCCAGAGTTCAATCTTTGTGCTCCCCAGCAAATTGAAGCCTTTTTTTCAGATTAGCTTCACAGACAAGTGGTTTTCTTAAAGCTTAGTCCCAGTATCTTAAGTTCTCTTCACATTGTGCGTATAGAAACTAAAACCTCTTACTTTTACTGCTATACATAGCCATTATTTCTACAGTTGTTTTTTTTTACAATTTGACTTCACCAAACTTGATCGTCGATCGAAGTCATTCAAGAATTTTTTCCAACCACTTGAAGATGAGTCTCCTTAGATGTTTTCTTTGCTTGATTCATACCAATTATTTGACTCTTCTGAAACAGTTTAACATCTTTTCCACGATGTATGTGTATTTATATATGGTTGTGCATACGTACATGCAGGGGTGAAGAGTCTTCACACTGTCTGAGGCACAACGTCCCACATCTACAGTAGGTGGTTGCTATGGAAACAGTGTCTCAAATTTCACTTGTCTCTCAACATTTAGTACGATGTTATATAAGAAGTAAAGTTACCGCACAGTTGACAACATGCAGCACAGTAATGTGTCATCTCATATTTTAAGTCTCCTGTTCAAAAAAAATTATTCTGTTAAAATTTGACATGACTCAAAATGAGTTAGATATGAAATCCACATTTACATAATTCTAATACATAATCCAAGAACACAGTACAGTAGATGTATTCTTATACCACTATATTTTCTTAGAATAACAATAGTAGTTGTCTGTTTATAGATGGCTCAGTTGACTCTGGACCAACTCTTGCTGCTGTAGATTCATCTGCGGGGGAACCTCTGCTGATACACTGAGCTCCTCTCATCTTATCTATCGTCTATCTATTCATATGTCACCATTGCATCTTCTATCCATGCGTCTTTAACTTCTACATTTACTTCTCTCTTCTGTAGTTGTTGTTGTTCTTTTCCCTCTCCTCTTTCCACTCATCCCAGCTGGTCGAGGCAGATGGCCGCCCACCCTGAGACTGGTTCTGCTGGAGTCTTAAACACCGTAGAGTGGCTTGAGATGACTTCTGTTGGGATTTGCCGCTATACAAAAAAAATTAAATTTAATTTAATTTAATTGAGTTTCGACTTTCAGAACTGAGCGCTCAAGAGGGAAGGGCCTTGGGCAGGGAGGTGGCCAAGAACCCGATGGTCACTCTGTGGAGAGAGGAGAACCTTCATGAAAAACAACCATCTCTGCAGCACTTCATCACTCAACAGCAGCAATTAGTATGCTCCACTGTGAGAAAGACTCCACTCGACCTTGTTGGGTCTGTTGCCTGCTTTGATTTGGTTCGATACAAATAAAATTGAATTGAATTGAATTGTTTCTAGGACACTGTTCATTTATTCCCAAGCTGCCACCAGTTTTGTCTCTTTTTTTTTTTTTTTTTTTGACAGACAAGGATGGTGCTCCAGCCTGACCTTTGGTTTTAAATCTTTCTTCACTACTTCAGTTTGTGAAATTAGTTTAGCTGAAGACAGAAGCAAGAATAAGGATAAGGATTTGAATGAACAATGCACAATACAGAAGAATCAGTAGTTGCATTAAAAATAAAAAGTTAGAAGAGGAGATTGATATTGAAAAATTTCTCCACTGGATATAGATTTTTTTGCATCCATAACCCAAAGTAATTGACAGAGTTGCAGACATGTCACCTGATCTTAACCCAAAACCTGTTTTGAACAGTAAAACATGCAGTTAGACATACTGTATGTGGTTTTTACCTTTTAATTAATAATTTGTGCTTGGGGTTAACTAACCCGCCTAATCAGTGTGGAGCAGCAGATGGTCTTCATGCCCCTTTGTCTTGTCTAGAATAACTTTAAATTCTGATTGAGTTGAGTTGTAAATCTTTAGAATATATTACTTGATTAATTAATCTATCAGGCGACTTATTTCATATTTAGATGTTCTGTTTACAAATGCATTTCATACGTGCAAACCAAGGAGTGTTTAAAGACATGTATGAATATATTAAAAGTCACATAACAGACACTAGACCAGTTTTATTTTGGTCATTTTCTTTTTAAGCTCCACGTTTTTCTGCACTACTGACACCCCGGCGAGTACTGCTAAATGCATTTTAAAAGCTGATTAAACTTTTATCATATCAAAAGGTACAGTGCAACTTGATGGTGCTTCACTAAACTGTAATCATCCAACCACTAGAGGGCAGCAGAGTTAAGCAGTTCTCCTTCTTCTCAATCCTCTGGGGCTGGCATGACATTCCCTGCATTAATAAACCCCTGCTGCTACTGAAGCAGCTGCAGTGAGTTTCTCCAGTTTCCACAGGGACATTCCTGTACCGACTGCCTGAGGATCACTTTACTCACCCACACAGCAGTGTCAAGCTAAATTTGCTTACAACATAGAGGTCTGTGGCATGTACAGTACCAACATTAGAGGTATATTTTGAGGTAGCTGTGATGTGTCTGGGAGATATTTAAAGCTCTACAGCTGCTATAAGAGGGGGATTTAATTTTTCATACACTGCAGTAAATACAGTCAAATGAATTGATGAAATCTGGTTGGAGACCTCTGCTTAGGTTTTAGGCAGTCCAACGATGCAGTGGGACCAAAATTTGCTTGCTTTCTATTTAGATTTCTCTAGATGGCACTGTTTTCCTGTCTTTATGGTCTAGATACTTGCAGACTAGTAACTCTCTCAGTGGTTTAAAGTTGTATTTTTTCCTTTTCATTCTCCTCCATTAGATTATCATCGATACATTAGCTCATCTGTTTCCACCATACAAACAAAAGCCGAGCCATCATATCTTTATAGCTGCAAAGACTCCCTTACAATCTCACTAAATACAGTACAAACACAGGTGGTGCAGCTCTCACCTCAAGTTTTGTATATTTCTTTATTGAATTTAAATTTAATGTGACACTGTTGTGACAAAAGAGGTCACACACACACACACACACACAGTTCACAAAGTGCTGTCACTAAAATGAAAAGGCAACTAGCACATAAGCAAACCTGACATAAAATGACATAAAGCCTATCGTAATGTGACAAATGTCGCTTTGTCCCTGAAACACAAATGTGCATCTCTGTGACTTGTGATGCCAGTGAAGCTGAAGACTACTGAGCATGACCATTCGTTTGAACCCACCGCACCCCGAGGTTGCTGTTAGTCATTTCCTCTTTGGCCCGCTCTGTGTGGCTGCTCAGTCTGGGCCAGGCTGTTCCTGTTTAGATTCCTGCAGGAATGGGTAACATTCACCATGGAAGATTGTATTTGGAGTGTTGCCTCAGCCGCTGTGGTGCCACATTCTTTCCTCTTTCCTCTTCATAGAGGCGGGGAGGAGGTAGAAGCCCCGTCTGAGGACACACATGAAGAGGAAAGAGGTGTTTCAGACAGGAAGCTAAACACGCTGGTGGAAATGTATTCAATCAGATTTCAAACGTGTTTATGTTGTCTGTGCAGAGTGACTGTGTACTGTGTACTTAAAAAACAGAAGTCTAAATAATGAACTGCTGCCAGCATCAGGTTTGTGATTTTGTGATATTTGAAGTTTGTTTGCAAAGATTAGACTTCACCAGGTGTTAATGTTTACACGCATTATGGAGGAGTGTGTGGTATAATTACTTACTGACACTGTTACAATCCACCGAGTGAGTGAGTGAGTGAGTGAGTGAGTGAGTGAGTGAGTGAGTGAGTGAGTGAGTGAGTGAGTGAGTGAGTGAGGACAATGTGCCTTTAAAAGAAAACTGACTTAGTCATAAGAATTTATTCTGCCAGCGTATTTCCAGGGGTCAAGAACAAACCTTCAAGCTTTGATGCATAATTACTATTATCGTTGACATTTTACTGGGAAATGATGTATTAGAATGATTAACCTGGATGTAATCATTTATTTTCACACACATACTTCAGCACTAAATCCGCATCTGGATTTATTTCCACAGCAACATGCAAAATGTTTAACAAAAGACTAAAAGCTTTACATTAGTTGAAGGGCTCAAAGTCACACTGACCTTAATGATAGACATAATAACGTTTCATTTTTTCCCTTCAGACTAATCTTAATTCATTTTTTTGAAAACCGCCTAAAGAGAGAATAATACATTTTGAACACAGTCCTTTTCCTGCCATTAAAAAAACTTGCTTTTCATCTCCACCACCTACTGTTATTAAGTAATCACATCATTCTTTTGTCAGTGACATTTCCTTTGAAACAGTTGAGTCATCTTTACAAGATGCAAGTTTGCAAGATGCTAACAGTGATGGGCAATTTAGACTTTTTCAGAACTGAAGGAAATTTGCTCTGACAAAAGACAAGGCTTCCCTGTACTCATTTCATGCTAATGGACCATCATCACTATGTCTCATAAAAGCATATCCACCGTAAATGACATGCAGGACTTGCTTTGGCTGCTGTTTTTGGAGGTTAATGTGTCGAAACAAAAAGACTTATCAGAGAACTTAGTAATTTAACTAGAATTAATATTTACTTTGTGAGGTTTTACCATAATTTAATATCATACTGCACATTTTTGTATTTTGTGCTTGGTGAAGTTACTAAGTTTTTCCCAAAAATATAAATAAAAAAAAAATGAAATGCAGACTTCCCCCTCATTGCAGCATTTAGGTGAACATCACAAGAGTGCAGATTTAATCTCTAAGCAGATAGTGTATCCATCCTATTGTGTCCAAAGAACCTGAACCCTAAACCCTCAAACTCAAATCACAAATATCTCAGACCAACAACAACTATACACAATTTGTATCACCTACAAAACAACACTTAGGATAAGTGAACTATTGTACACGGTTCATCTTTAGATCACTGTTCACGTCATGTCGTCATGCACTGATCATTTTGAGTATGATCGCTCATTAAGAGCAGGTTTACTAGAAGAGCTGGGACATGAATCCTCAACTGCATGTTTGTACTCATCCACATTAGCGTCCTCCCTTTGCAGAATAGGAATGGGAAAACTGCTGCATAGTTTTGACTTTCCTGTTTTTACTCTTGATCAACTGCGAGAGGCTGCCTGGTCGTCAGAAAAATGTCCACTGGGTGAACTGTTTCTGTTTCTGTGTTGTTTGTGACCAATGATGTTGTTTTCCTGCTGTGTTACAGTATTTTATTTAAAATCAGGGTGGGTAGACACGTGCCCACCTTCACATTGTGAGCCATAGAGAAGAAAAGTGATATCCGCCGCTGCAGTCTCTGTAGACTGTAAACCTACAATGATCCTCTCTCACAGCCACGGGTTAATTTCTGATACCTGATAAATACCTCCTGTGACTACAGCTCAGCTGAGGGGTAGGTGAGACATGTTTGGTACCTCCCTCTTCAGGCTGTTTATACTATTTAATTTACTGTCTGAGTACTCACTGTGGGAGTGTGAGGTCTACTAGAGTTTACGTAGTATGTAATCTGGCAACATTTGTATAATAGCTTCCAGTTCTGCTCTAAACGATCTCCGGTCATTTCAACAGGAAGGTCCCACGTTATTGACAAAAGTGGCATTTGAGGAGGTTCGTGGCTTTTTCAATCTGTTATTTTTACTTTGAGATGAAGGCTTTGTCTGCCAGTTGCAGATATTTTAGAAAAGTGGACATTATACGCTCGAGAAGTGCTTCCAGGCAGAGCAAAGCTCTTAGCTGCAAACAGAAAGTATTGCTCTGTTGTTACTGCAATCACCACGCTTCTGTACTTTAAAAAACTTAATGTGCACCAGAAAAAATGTTCAAAGAGGAAATCCACCAGGAGACATCGCCAGATTTGAATCTATTATACATCATTATATATACATGTTTCTGTCTTATTTTAGAAAGAAAAAAAAGAAGAAACTAAAATCCTGGTTTTCCATCATGTGACACATTGGCAGCTGGTTTCTTCAGTCATATGAGTGATCATCCTCAGTGGGCTCGTTCAGATTCAGAGTGCTGCATGCTGCTCATGCCACACATCTCTCATCACGAGAGCTCTAAAAATAGAATGTGACATATTCAGCCCACAACGTTTTGATTGCCCTATACAGTATATCTCCTGGGAACAGATGTTAGAGATGCCTCATCCCAGTTTTTAGTAAGTGCGCTCATCCTTTTAATCTCACATCATAGCTGCACAAGTTAGACATCAAGTATGTGTCGGTGACCGGAGTTCACTTGTCGAGCAGGGAACCTAAAGATGAGTTTTGTCAACTTTAATTAAGAGTGTTTTAATCATCTCATTATCTGAGGAGTGTTTACGTGTCCTTGTCAGTTTCATCTCACAGCATACTGAGTTATTATTTAGTGAAAAACAGATCATTTGTTATTTAAAAGGAGGAAAAAACACAGGAAAAAGAAGTAGTGATCATTTAAACATGAGAGTGTTCCCACATGTAGTACAAACTATATACAATAATCAAACAGCAAAGAGGATTTCTCATTGTTGTTGAGCTTAAAAAATCACATTCAAACATTCTTATAAAAACTGAACTACTAAAGTCTTTGTTACATCATGTACCTAACTAAATTGATGTGTGTTTAATCATCTTACTGCAAATTAATGACCATTTGAGCAATGCACAGAGAGTTGGCTTTGCAGCACTTTCTCCTGACATTGTTGCAGTTTACATTACAGTGCAGTGTCAGACAAAGACACGCTGATGGCCACTGTAAATCAAATGAACTATTCAGAAGACATTCATGTCAAGTAGGGTCGAGGCTTTTGTGAAATTTAGTTTATTTTCCCATAGAACTGCTCAGTTCTCAGCTACAGTTGATGGGAGCATGATTGCACGGGGGGTTTCTGGGTCACCTGCAGCCTCACATGTTTACAGAGTAATCACTCCCTTAAACTTTCCTATTTCCTATTAGAAATAAAAGGAGAGCAGACCAGTGGTTTAGGCTGCTGCGTAACTGACCCTTCGATTGATCTCCCATGCACTCAGATATCCTGCTCAAAAGTCCTTGAGCAACAAATTGAATTTGAACTATCTCCAGAGGAAATGTTCTGGCACTGACCCTGCTCCTGACCTGCAGGCCTCCTCCAGAATGAGAAAGAGGAAAAGTTAGTGGGAAACACTGAGCTTCAGTATAACGTGCCACAGAGGAATAATCTGTCCATGCAGCTAGCAGGAGCCTGTGCTCTGCTTGTTTTCCTATTTTGGATGTCATCAGAGATGCACATCACTGGACTAAAGGAAGTTTCTCATGCTTTCCACTTGATTTGTCTCAAATGAGCCTAAAGTTATTCATATTCATCTCTGCACTTGTTTCCCGTTTTCCATTGCTTTTTATTTTTATTCAAATGGAATAATAAATGTTTTTTCTTCTATTTCAATACTTGACACAAACTGTTTCTCAACCTACTGGTTTCATTAAATCAGCTTTAACAGATTATTGACATTGACTTCTGCAGCGTTTGTTTTGTTTCCTAGAAGCTTTAACTTAACTTTAACTAAGCTTTTAACTCACTCGGTGGTTTGTTGACATTATTTAATTATTATTAATTATTATCAAATTTACATGGACACAACACAAGCTGCTTTATGTGGTTTGAACAATATCTAAAACAAATTATTATGGGCTTAATCAGAAATGTGATTTAACAAAAAAGAGAAAAACTGAACTTTTTCTATTTTGTATTCAGCTTATGTTGCATAAACTGAATGAAGACATAGGCAGCAAAGTTATACTGAAAGGGGAGATGGGTGCTATTTGAACTGCCAAGTGATGTGAAATTGAAACACTGAGCAGTATTTAGAGCTAAGTGAGAGGTAAGATTTGTAGTGTGCGATATTTTCAGTTAAGGTTACTGAGTTAAATCTCCTCTCACTTTTTTCACAAAGAGGGGATGAGATTAAAAGATCCTGGGGGTGTGCCAGGCCTGCAAAGGATGTTCCTTCATGCAGCCTAAGTCATAAAAACTGAATTCCACAAATCTCCAAGCTCGGAGGCTCTGAATTATGTGTCTTTTTGGTGAAACATGCAAGTTTTGACATGACTTTATCTGCCACATGTTGACATTCTTTCAATCTTTTAAAGTCCTTATCAGCATAAAGAGACCTTGATCCAACAGTGTGAGAGGCAACATGGCAGGACATTTTGTTGTGTCTATTTGCTTTCAGGGAGACAAAAATGAAGCATTTCCATGGGTTGTTTTGTCGGACCATGTGATTTTACCCTTACCCAAGTTTTTTAGTGTATGCTTCATTAGGAAAACTGAATTTATGAGTTAAAGCCACCAATGTACAGTATGTAGTCATTAATTAGCCTACTGTAACTTGTAAAACTGGTGTGACACTAACCCAGCTGACATATAACCCAGCCAAATAAACACAAAACATCTTGTAGACTCGTAAGATATTAGTTATCAAGCTTTAGAGGTGCAGATTGTGTTGCCCTGACAAAGAGCATTGTAGGTGGCTGTTTCCTCTGTCTTAGTATTTCCAGTATGCTAAGCTGAGCTGCATTATTTTGAGTTCAGGGTGGAGCTGTGCAGCAGCAGATAGAGAAAATGGCATCATAGTAAAACAGAGTGATTACTGAGAGCTGAGCCAAGGTTATGAGAATAAAGACCTCTTCTGTTTGGATGTTGTTTGGCATCTGACCGGGCAACAGCAGCTGGGCACAGCTGAGATGAACTGTCCCAAATTATTCTCATGAACTGCCTGGAAGACAAAATCTTCTCAGTCTCCACATCCCGTGATAAACAAAGAAGTTAAACTGAACTCAAAGTAGGAAAAAAGGCTGAAAAGAGAGAAAAGAACACAATAGACACAAAAACAGAAAAATTCATTTCTGAAAATGTAAAATGTGTCATGCAAGAATAAAAAAAGAAGCATTCTTGTATAAATTAATTATACAAACTCCTCAACTACTAACTGTAACTTTGTGACTTTCTCAGTGTCAGACTGCACAGTATATTTAATTAAAACTGGAACTAACATGTTTTGTTCAATATCAGATTCAGTTTCTGTCCTTTGGTAAATTGGCCTTAACGCACAACAACTAACAGAGTGAGAAAGGTAAATCAATGTTAACACAAAATGTGATAATGAGCAGAGCAAAGACGTTATGTCAAAGAAATCCCAAGTTACTTTAGTATAAATTTACCTGGTCATTCAATCAGCTACCCACTAATAAAAAACTAAAACTTCTCCAGTCATGAATGAAAACTAATGATTTTCTGTAGCTTGTTTGTCATTTTGGAGTGTGGCACTTTACCTGCAGACACAGTTTTAATCATGGTCTAATTTCACATGGGGAACATGGGAAACATTCCAGTCTTGCTGTGTATGTGTCATATAAAGTTGCATACATGTAAAAGACCTTTGTGCATTTTGTTTTAACATGTACATATGCGTAAAAACACATGTATAAGTTCTGCTGCTGAGCACTCTGGGAACTAGAGTGGTTTTTACAACACAAACACTAAGAGGTCTGGACCTCACAGACACACTAATGCCGGTGTAGAGGGGTTAAAACAACAACTGAATGAATGCCTGGTGCAGGCACGGGAAAACCCTCAATGCCCTGTCGACATCAACTCTAAGAGCCCAACGCACTCTATTTACAACAGCATAAAAAGCAGACGCCATGCTCTGGCTCAGCTTTCAGGGACAGACAGAGACATACGTCTGACTGATATTAAAGAGTAAAAAACATATTTGATGGTGGATTTAAAATTTAAGTTAAAGCTCTAGTAAATAAATGAATTGAACCACATGCAACATTAAATAAATACAGTGGAACTTGGTGCAAAGGAGCTCTCCCTACTGTGCTCTGTTCTTCTGAACTGTTTAACTGAACTATTAATATGCAATATATGATAATATGATGATAATATAGTAAGTGATGTAGTATTTTATCCTAAAAACACAATCCTAAGCTTATAATGAGGATTTGGTTAAAACAAAAGAACATGTTTAAGACCCTGGAACAGATTAAACATTAAATAAGTCATTAAAACTGAAGCATTTCTTCAAATTTAATTAACATTTTAACATTTGAAATGTGCAAAGAAGAAAAAATTGTATCTGGTGGTGCATTTCCAATGTACGCAATACAAATTCTATTGGCCAGTGTAGTGAGCTCTGGGAGAGAAAGAAAGTAAAAGAAAAAATGAGTTGATGAAAAAATAAAGAGGAAATTAAAAAGTAGGAACTAAAGTGAAAGTGCATTGTAAATGTGTTTCCATATGATTTGCTATTGTCGTTTTATCTCGACGGTGCTGCTTTCAGAAGATACATGGTCATTTTTAATTTTCAACATATTTAAAAGTTATTAAACTTGTTCCATTTATATGCTCCTGAGAGTTAGCTGATATTAAAGCATGATCTGAACGCCTTAGAAAACAGACAGTAAGTGCACAGCAGTGTCAGCTAAAAGTACATACTTGACCGGCTGAACCTTATCACACATTCATTGTGAACACTTTGATCCCATGGGCATTGATGTAGGTGAGGAGCACTTTGGCTCGTCTCTCAATAACATCAATCAGCTTGTCGATGCCCTGCCGGCCGCCCTGGCTCTCCCAGTATGTCTGGTCCAGGAACAGAGACTGGAGGAGTTTTTCCCGCAGCCTGTTGCTCCTCAGCACTGATACTGCCTGCTCTGGAAGTCTAGGAAGACATGAAAGTGTGAGAAAATAAATTGAACTTTTAGTTTCAGACACATCTCAGAGGTACAAGTTCTCTTGGCTGAGAGCAGAAATAATCTATTTGGTTCTCAATCGGCGAAGATATAGTATCCTATTTGAGAGGATACCAACAGCACAGCGAAACTTTCCAAAATAGAAACAGCTGAAAGGGGTGTTGGAATCCAATTTGTTTGTGCTACAAGTTTCTCTCTAAACCCACTGAAAGGTAATGAATGTAACCGTAGAAACAAGAGAGACAATAGCAGCAATATCTACAGTGAAAGTACATCAAGGAAAACAACCGACTGATGGAGCGTCCGAAATAACCTTTTCTGCCTTCTGTGTGTGTTTATATACACGACCCACACCCTAAATACAGTTTAAAGTTTCGAGACAGGAGTTGGCCTTAGTGTGATGTTTTTACTGGAAGACCTGAAAGTTTGTAGTCCCACTTTTTAGTGATTGTGGTTCTGGAAATGTAAAGAAATATTGTCACAATGGTTCCATGGATGTTATAGAGTTTAAAACATGTTATACTGTTGTTTTGGTCACAGAAAAGAAAGTCAAATTACACGTAATGTACAATGATATATATTAAGAGCCCATAATGGTCCTAACATTTTCTTTTTATAGATCTGACAAAACATAAAGGATGCAACAATATTAGGTACAGTTGCTAAGGAACTGTGCTTGTAGGTGTTGCTAATAGCAACAGAATATTTCACTTAAACCAATTGCTAAGAAGACCTGCTGAAATATAAAGCTCATAAAAGTTATTATTATGAAGAGGTGGAAAAATTAAGTGAATTAAATGTCTGTATTTGAAATTGCATATGAAGTCTATTTCTTCACAGGAAGGTGGAAGAATTAGCTTGTTAACTTTTATGTAGGTAACAGATGCCACACCAATCGTCAACATTTAGAATATCAGCAAAATACACTTAAACTGGTAAAAGAAAAAGTACTTGTCTTGCAGCACTGTTAATTCCAACAGCAGCTACAGTAAAGTACAATCACATATTCTGCACTGGTTGCACTTGAAACTTTAAAACATCAAGTTCCCACATCCGATATTTACTGTATGCACGTTTTAAAAGCTTTTAAGGTAAAATGCACTTTTACAAACAGCAGAATAACAGCAGGCATTACAACGAGATCAGTTGGCCTATGTTGAGAAGCAACGGGGTTTGGAGCTGGTCTTAGTTTTTTCTTTCACTCTGTAAAGTATGAATGGGAGAAATGACACATTGAAGAAAAACTACTAGACACTAACTCGAAGAGAAATGTTTGCCTGAGCTAAAACAAGAAACCAGAACAGAGAAAGGCTGGACACGGGCATGTAAAACATCACTTTGAAAATCTGAACTGTATGACAGAGTAGAAGCTACAGCTTTGATAAAGATCACAAGGATGCATGTTTGGGAAGGAAACACAAACGTTCATGTCAACCACAGTTTATCTTCGGGCTCGCCAGTCGCATGGCTCACTATGATTTATTAATCAAAAGATGGATGAAATGAAAGCAAGTCTGCGGTGTGGTTTTGGAGTTACATATGCACCCAGATCTGTGGAGGATAAACGGAACAAATACATTTTCACATATGTGCACATGACAGATTGACTGATGTTTCCCGTGTTGCACCAAATCTAAAAATCTATTCAAATGAAATAACACTGTATAACATTAAAATTAGTTTTAAACTATAATCTGAAAAGCTAAAAGCGGAATTTGAAAACTGTGTTTTATTGTAAACAGCTGCTTTGTCCTTGTGTGTGCAGATTTTATGTGTGCAAACTCAAAACTGTGAACAGGCCTGAGACCCAGCACAATGCAAAGATTTAAACCTGTTGTTAAATGTGTTTTCCTCTTCGCATGCTGGAGGTTTGCATGCTGTGTGTGTACAGTATATTTGTGTAATCCTAACAACTTGTAATTTTTGTAAACCATAGATAATGGGTGGATGAATCTGACAAAAGCTCTTGTGCATGAGTGAAGATAAAATGTTAATGTTTCCTGAATGAGGCCTTTTTTAATCTAAACTTACTCTTTAATTCCCTCTAACAGCCTGAAGTCCAGGTTATCTTCATTGCGATCAAAGAAGCCCTTGTTGTTGGTGAAGACCAGGCGTCTGGGGTCGTGCTGCCTGTAGATGATATTTGCCAACTGTACCTGGTCCTGGTCACCGCACACAGCATGGTGGCCTGGGCCAACACATACATCTACCTGCCGGGGTCTGAAGCCACAACAGCTCTGATCCAAGCGGTTGTGAATCTGAAAAAGAAAAGTAACATCCTTCAGAGATTATGTGCTGTTCATGTTGTAAGATTACAGTCAACGTTAGTAGTTAGCTAATAGCACTGTGCTCACAGTATAATTTAATTGGTATTGATGGAATCCTTTATTTCCTATTTGATTATCCAGACATGATTTATTACACTGATAATAAAACACTAAAGTAACGTAATGACTTGGCAAAGACAAAACCACTAAGTACACCCGGTAGATTTGTCTTTATAGAGCTGCTTTGTACAAGTGCTGCTAGTTTATGCAACACAACACCAGAGACTGTCATTTGTAAAAGCAACAAAAGGAAATGTAAGCAAAACCTGTGCTGCAGAAAGACAAAACATTTTTATCTTATAAATATCAATTTACACTATAAGACTGTCTCTAGTGTGCATCACCATAAAAATGTGGGATCAGGTCTAAAGTAGCATTGTGCACAATGTTGTAAAGTTACACGTTGATGTCATCACATAATGTGCAATGATACTGGATAGTTCCACATTAGTATTCCCATGTGTTTTCTCAAGCATTTGCAACTTGTGAGGGTTAATTGAGGACAAACAACTATCTTAATCTAATATCAATAATTAGGATTTGTTTATTATTCCACTTCTCTATATTCAATCTACTCATATCCTTGACTAGGTGTGTTCTATTCCTCATGGTCTCAGTTGACCTAAATGACACAATATGAATTTCTCATCACATATTCATTAATTTATTTGTAATGAAAGAACGAGGAAGATGTGAATAATCAAAAACATCCTTCTCTCCAAACAATTTTTAATATGAGTTTTCAAACTCCTCTTGTATCTGTGCTCATTCATCAAGGAATGAATTACAAAATTCTCTGGGGATGTGTCCTTAATGCCAAAATGAGAGGGTTCCCACACAGGAAACAAGGCATCTATTCAGCTAAAGGGGAAAAAAATGCTGAGGATATTTAACCTATTTTTTCAGCAGCAACAGCTGTGAGAACAAATTGCTGATGTCAGATAAAAAATGTTTGCAAAATTCAGTGTGTGTTTTTTGGTATTTGGAGAAAGCTGGGGAGACCTTAGCAGCACAGAATCAATCACAAAAACACAGAAGCTGCAGACATGTTTTCCATCACGTTCAGGGGAATTTCTGAAATATATCACTGTAAGTTTCCGTTTGTCAAACTGCCTTTGTTACCTGTAACAGGAAGTCAAACAGAACCAGTTTGCTCCACTCATAGTGGTGAATGGTGGAGCAGCCAGAGTCTGACTTTGGACTGATGTTTTTATTCCAACACCTTTGTTTCAGGGAGCTCTGGTACTCCCCCCATGTTAGCTTCACAGTGGCTGGGCCTGCAGCAGGGCCGTCTGGGTAAAGGGATGCGTCCCATGACACCACTGGACAGGCCTGACCATCTGTAGAGAGAGCGTAGAAGGATTATCAGTTCAGGTTCCAGCAGCAGTTCAGTCTCAGAGCTGTTAGCAAGGAAAAGCTTGCTGATCAATCGTACTGAAAATGACCAGGAAATAGCCGGCGTTTCTCTTTTCCAGAAACTAGAGGCAAAAATCCAGAAATGTTCCCTGGGATAAAAATCCTTGAGGATTGCATTTCAACAATTCAGACCCTCAAAATGTTAACTTTGTGTTATGTGAGGCAAAGTTTTATTCTTTGAAGACCAAAAAACTAATGTGTGTTAAGCAGGATGGGACAAAGGTGATGCAGAGGTAAGGAATTAGATGCTTAATGATGCAAGGTTTTAGCAAAGGAAACATGAGTTCTGGACTAGTCTCTCGATCTCAAAGACATTTATACTAATAACACTGACATTTAAAGCAGAAAAAGCTTTAGGGTCTTTACAATTCGAGTTCAGTGTCTCTTTTACTATATAAGTATATGGACTAATGGCAGTTTGGGCCTTGTATATGACTGGGCTGGTACAGATGTTCAGTCATAGTCTTCACTACAGCACTGGGGGAACTTGTTATTTAAATCATGACTGCCCCCAAACCCGCCTTAATATGGGACAAAGCTGAATAAAGTCACTTCATCATGGTAGTACTGTATTATGGCAGTTTTCCATCTCTTGCTACACAGCACTGATTGCACTACTCAGATGGTGATGATGCAATTTGGATTCTGGAAAGAGCCCAACTCCAAGTGAGAAATCCAAGTGAGAAAACGTCCCTTAGACAGATTCCCCACCTCCTCACTGCCTCCTCACTGTTTCAACCTCTCTATACGTCTCTGTTCATCACTGGTTTGCATCTATGTTCAATCATCACCATCAGTCGTTGCTTGTTATGAAACACGCTGCACTCACAAACCCGAAGAGTCGATTTGGTTTTTAAAGAGCTTTGAGAAAACAAATCTAACTGATGTTAGACCTCGTGATTGATGACCCACCGTGTAAGAAGCTGAACTTCCTGCTGACAGCTGCTAATGTTCTATTCAGCCCCAGCACCCTGTCCAAATGGAAAGCGAAGACCTCTGTGGTGTCCACAGGATTGTTGATGACTCCACACTGCCCTGCGCACACACCGTTCCCTTTTGTGCGTTTGTCGTTGATGGGAGAAATCCTCGTCCCCCCCTCAAATATCAACAGAGATGGAAGTTCTCCGCGGGACACTTCTCTGATGCGTAAAATGTTGGCATCCGCCAGAAAGCGCATGGATTTCACGTCCTGTGCGCTGAACCACGGCGGTGCCCTTTGGCTGTAAATCCGGATAGAACTAATGTGGGGGTCTGCCTCCCCATCTATTTGAGACTTCTGGACAATATTCAGGGATTTGTAATCAACATCCCTGGTTTCTGTCCAGGACGTGTTGATTTGCCCCGTGCTTCGCTCTGAAGTGCTAAGTTTGTTCTGCGTGAAAGCTGAACTGGACGATTTATTCCTTCTCTCTTTTCTCCTAAGTTTTGGTTTGATTGTGCCCCGAATATTTGCTGGTTTGAACCGCTTAGACTTTAGCGTTATGTACACCACGTTGGACCGGGTCGGAACCACAAAGTTCGCACCGGCTTTGAAGTCTGCCAAGGTGTCATTAATGTCCAAATGATACAGACCGCGGGTGTGTCGGTATTTGTCGGTATCAGGCCTTCTGTCCCGGTGCTGCTGCGAGTGTCCAACTTGTGATACCACAAAAAACAAATAAACAGCGCATACGGTCGCAATTATCAAAGTCCTTTTGGAAAGAGGGCACCTCCGAAAGCTGCTTGTCAGTCTTATAAAGGGGAAGCATGGCCCGTAGAAGCGAGACTTCCCCATTAGAAGTTAAGTTATTGTCATGGTTGAGTGTCCTTTCTGCGCTGAACTAAAACCAGGGAGGAGCGGACAACTTCCGAAACTGACTTTGGAAGGGTGGATTTGTGACATAGCGCACGGAGACAACTGCGCCGGGTATGGATGGGCTGGGAAACCACCCACAACAACACAGACGTGAAGCAACTTGAACTACGAAGTTTTTTTTCTTCCTCTTCCACCGGATTTATGGTAAAATTCATTCTGGGTTTGGATGTGATGAATACTGTCATCCAGTCCACAATAAAGATCTCTTGATAATTCATTGAACACTCACGGAAAATAAAGAGAATTTCGTTTTGTAGAACTTGAAAACAAAACAACAAATGCTTAAATTGGTAAAAGTAGAGATTAAAGTGTTTGGATAAGTTTATAACCAAAGGTTTTTACATGAATGCGAGACTAGTTTTGGTTTCATTGCAGTTATTGCTGGACGTGTGAGGACATTTAAGGGTTCAATGAGATATGAACTATTTGCATTTTATTTTAAAGAATAAATAACATGCGTGTTTTTAGACAAATGTTTATTCCATAATTTATCTGTGCGTTTTAGGCGACATCTGCTGGTGTATTTATCTAATTCTTAGCTGAGTCTAATCACATAGTGGAGACATGAAGAGACTAGAATAGAAAATGTAAAAAGCAAATATTTAAGAGAAGGAAACAAATATTTCCTGCAGGCCAGGCGGCTGCCTATGTACAGGATTTCCTGACCTGAATAAAAGCAGGTTTAAATATAGAACCAGTGGTCTGTGGCCAGGGCCGTGCAGAGACCTTTAGAGGGGCAAGTGCTCAAAGTTAAAACAGGACACCGAACAAGATAAAACCCCTGAATTATACCAACCCACATTCAAACAGAACAGGACAGACCACATAGGACTAAATCACTGTACGGGCAACAGAATGCAGCCTGGGAATTAAAATCATCTGACTCATCATACGGAGACTTTCAACTAAATAATAAATACATCATTATAAAAACAAAATGGAATCCTTGTCCTGTGCTGCAGGGGAACATTCCCACATCGCTCTTCTGGTCCGCTCAGCGACTCTGCTTCTCTCTGCTGCTGCACGTTTCATGAATTTGACGAGATATAATGAACAATAGAGCTGTAGTGAAGCTGTCTGCTGTGAGAACAGACGTTACTAATGCAAATAGCATTATTTATATATAAATTTATGTACCTTATACTGTTCCAGCAGGTTCTGGTCGTGTGCTTTAAACTCCTTTAAATAATGTCTAAAATCATTCAAAGCTGAACCGTTTAGTTTCTTGAATTCTGGGTCGGCCCTGAATCAGTTTCTGTCCCTCCCACTCTTTTAACTAAATAGTCATTCACACATTCTTAATCCATGTTTCTGTCTGAGTTTGACCCTCTCTACTGTCTCCAGTGCCCCAAATCAGCCTACCTATTTTATTAAAACATTCATATATTTCACTGTGATGTGAACACAAGTCAGAAGCTGAGGAGTTACAACTGTGTCTTTACAAAACACCTCTGGACTCTGAGCAGCTCAGAACATAACTCACTTTGACAGGTCACCGTTTTAGATTGAGATGAGATGTCACATCTTTCTACTCACTTGTCTCTCTGCCCCATGCACATACTCCCATCCTGTGCTGTTTGTTTTTATAGCACAAGTGGGGAATTCAACAATTTGTAGAAGAAACCGAAGCAGATCGCTGTCATTATTGACTGTACCAGTAGTGGATATGCAGCTGAGCACATCCCCCCGATCTCACCCACCCCCCAACATTCTGGGCACACATGTCTTCAAACCTGAAAAAAACACATTGCGCATGCTGCTTGAGGTTATTTATTTATTCAGATTTTGCAGTAAATCTGTATTTATTTGTAATATTTCATTTGCAGGCTTCAGTGTGATTAAATTCCCTACGAGGAACTGATTTTGACAGAATGATAAAATTAAGTTATTTTCCCAACTTCATTTGAATAACTGAATTTGTGAACATGCTGCTGAAAATATTCAGTTTACAAGGAGATTAAAATAATAAGGTCACATGTATATTATAATCATTTCAGCCCACAGACACGGGGGAACGTAAAATTGATGCCCTTCGTGGTCAGTATTTCCATCTCCATTACAATGCATCATATGTGAGAGAGAGAGAGAGAGTGCGCGTGAGTGAGTGATTAGGTAATTGGCAGCACCTGAGTGACTTTCACACCTCACCTTAGCACACACACTCACACATACACTCGGCCTCCAGCGGTTTTTAACATTGTGGACTGGTTATACCACAGAAAAAAATGTTTACTTTTAACATGCTCCAAGCAAAATGGCCACCTCTGTTTGTATTTGTTGCTACATTATTGATGGTGAGCTGCCACCTGACTGGAAACGCAACTGAGCCAGGTAATTGGTCAGTGATGAATGTGGGGCTGCAGGAGGTTGGTACGCTGTCCAAAAGAAATAATCTTGGCTCTTTGTTTTGCTTTCTGTCAAAAGGCGCTGAACACTTTGGAAGCGACAAACCAGAAATGTTTGATTTCACCTTTAATTCGACCAATATGACTCGTTTTATCTATGGAATTGCTGCAAATGCAGCTGCTGTTTTGTTGTATGGCAGCATATGTGTTCCTGTTAAAAAGATAGAGACAGGAGACGGTAAGCATAAGGAAAACCTAGTATCCTAACCCTAAATCAGGTTTCATAGCTTCACTATTTGTGAATTTGTGTGTGTTCTGCTTGCAGGGATGTTTTTTCAGTGGGTGAACTGTGCAGCCATATGGGTTGTGTCTATGGTTGCAGACCTGATGCTTCATTCACCTAAATTCTACCCTTTTGCAATGCTCGGAGGTGTGCTCTGGGCTACAGGTATTGTCATGTCTTATCAGATATAAATTTAAAAGTCAAATCATTGTTAATGTTTATGACGTTCTGTGCAGATTGAGTCTGGAGCAAGTCTGCTTCAAGTATCTGGCTGGACTTTGGACAGCGGCAGATGGGCTTAAAAACTCACATCTAAAGAGTCCATCTGCTGCAGTCCATTTTAAAATGTGTGTGTTGACAGTCTTCCTGTGATGACCAACTTTGAGGACACTGTGTGCCCCAGAAACGGCACTTAAACTTTTCAAGCACACAGTGTCTTCAACTGCAGTATGCTCGATATTAAAACAGTTTCACTCCTGGATTTTCCTGGTTTGTATGTCACCGGCTTCACCGGCAGAGGTGGGGAAAAAATGTGCATGCATAGTTTTCATAACTTGCAGGATAAATGCTGCTAACCTCTCCATTCATGTCACCCTCAGGAAATCTAGCAGTAGTTCCAATTATTAAAGCAATTGGCCTCAGTCTTGGGATTTTAATTTGGG
Organism: Anabas testudineus; assembly: GCF_900324465.2. NCBI lineage: Eukaryota > Metazoa > Chordata > Actinopteri > Anabantiformes > Anabantidae > Anabas > Anabas testudineus. Next base: position 19,318,672 of record NC_046619.1, read on the forward strand.
GTTCCACTTCTTTGTTGATGGGCTGGGCCAGTTCAAGGTGAGTCCGATTAACGCACGGCGTTCTGCTCGCCATGAAATGCATTTCCTTCCTCTCAGTGACTTTTAGATGAAGTTAACTGTAACTTTGAGAGTTTAAAGGCAGTTGTGTTCTGTTTTTCTTAAGCTGGCAATATATTCACAAGAAACTCAATGTGACTGTCACAGATTTGGATGGTTTGGAATTGCTGCTCAGGGTGTTTCCAGGCCAGTGCTAAATTATTGTGGAGCTGGGTTGTGTCTGCTCAGGTAAAATTCTTCACATGGAAATAATGTCTCCCAACTTATCACCAGCTGCTACAAGGGAAAGACATGTGGTCTTAAGGGCGTGCTTTGTTTTAATTTGGAAGACAAATGAGACTTTTGTGTTGGTTTTAGCGGGCTGATCTTTTTCTTTGTGAAAACGGACGTGGAGCAGCATCCCGATTCAGACTCGATTCCATTACTTATTGACAGGGTGAGTGCATTGTACATCGGATGTTATTTTTCCCCTCCTTGTTTCAGGAACTCATTTTGAAGTTACACTCAAAGCAATTTAAATTTACCAATGTTCTATTAAAATATCAATCTTTGCCACCTGGTTTGTCAAAGGGAGCTGTGATTACTTGGTCCTGCTGTGTGCACTTTGATGGCACCATTCTTGTGGAAGACAACATAACCCTGTGCTGGGCTGCTGTTTCTTCTTGCAGAGAACAGATTCTGGCAGTTATGGACAAAGTTCTTCAGAGTTCTGGATAGACGTCATCAGACCGAAGACCAGGCGGTTCATGTGAGCTCTACTCATGTTATAAACAGATGTGTCCACATTTACAATGCATCTGTCATTCTTGACAATCTGCGTTTTTCAACTTGCAATTAACTTTACAAAATGAAAGACAGTGGAGATTTAAAATTCACACAGCTCTTCATCACTTCCGTCAGTGGCTGCCTGCTTGCTGTTGTGTCAGGCCTGCTCTATGGTTCCTCCTTTGTGCCCATCCTCTACATTAAAAGCCATTCATCATGTCATGACAGTATGTTCCATGGAGCCAGTGTCTATGGTATGATGTCCTCGTTCAACAACTACCTTTAAGCTACTATCATTATATCTAACTTGTGTGTGTGTGTGTGTGTATATATATATATATATACATTCAAAATGTCATCTCAGATTTAAGAATGTCTCCCACTGATGGTCTATAAATAACAGTGGACCCTCCAGTGATCCAGGTTTAATATCCAGTTCCTGACTCAAGGATTTGTTTCACAGCATGCCTTTCTGCTCTTTTCTTCAGCTTTGTTTTATTGCAAACCCACAAGTTTAATGATGTAAACTTTAAATTCTACTTCTTACTTTTTGTTCTTTTTCACAGACTTTGACTATGTTTATGCACAGTCCTGTGGAATTTTTGTTGCAAGCACAGTGTACTTCACTATCTACTGTGCTGTAATGAAAAACAGGCCCAGAGTTTTTTCCAGAGCCATCCTACCAGGTAATGCACAGTGTCAGATCACAGGTTTTGCTCAGGTTTGGAGTGTGGGCCTTTTGAGTTGCTATAATAAGTAATGCACCTATACAGTTACATTTGCATTAATCTCCATCTTTGAGATATGGCGTGAGGTGTTGTTCTATATAGTTTCGATTAATTATTCACAATCAAATCAATGTAAAAATCGTTGTTAAAATATTTTTTCCTGTATCAGTGTTAAATAAGGGAAAAATCTGTGCAGTGAAATTATTCCTACATGTATTGTCCTCATTATAAATGTTTTAGTTTCAATTAAGATCTACAGATGGAATTCACACCACACTTTCACAAATTTCATTTGTGTTTAAGGAAAAAGTTTTTTCAGCATTTAGTTAACACAAAAGTTACTTGATTGGGTCATTTTACCAGTGGTAAAGATGAAGGGGGGCGCCACCACACATCTAAAATGATTGCTCACATTTCTCCCGAATATAGTATTTTGTAAAATGTTAGCAACTGCACCAGCAACTCAGTTCTTCAGGCCACTAAAATCCTTCAAGTTAAGTAGACAAGTAGACATTAGTTCACTTTAATGGAAAACAAGCCAGACAGGTTGGATTTGACACCACCCGCTGTCATCAGTGCTCATGCCACGAGCTGCTGCATCAAATCCTGCAGCTTGGTGGGTGCTGCACAGCTGCTCACTGCGAATTAAAATGAGGGACATGTCTATGGGTAAAATGTGCATTTATGCATTCAAATTTACCAGCTTTGTTTTATTTTTATCAGATATAAATTAATAAATTCCTAATTTAAACTCCTGACACTTTAGTTCACATTAATTATTTGCATTGTTTTTGGCTCAGGCTCATCTCCTTTTTTTTTTTTTTTTTTTTCCTTCATGCTCTTCAGGTCTACTGTCTGGATTGATGTGGGCGTTGGCTACATACAGCTGGTGCCTGGCCAATAACTTCCTGAGTGCAGTTATTACCTTTCCCATTGTCCGTGCAGTAAGTACATCATGTCCTTGGAGATTGGAGCCATGTAATGGGGCAAATTGACGTTTTTCTTAGACTTAATACAGAAACTTGTGAAATGAATAAACTCATGTGCAGCATGCACCGTTCATTGTCATACTGAGCAGTTATAAAATGCATTAAGAACTTTCTCCTGGCCAAAGCAAACAAGCCATAACATACAAAATATTGGTCAAAGGGAAATTCTGATCTAATCAAAAGCTAAGAAGTCCCAATAAATCGTGACCAGTTATTCTGTGGTGCCAATTTCGTTGCCAGCTCAGCCAGTAGTTGTCACAAGATCTTGTAACCGATTTTGTGTTAGATGGATGAACCAATTGGGGTTTTGGTTCTGGTAGGGCAAAACTAAATCATGTTCCTCTTCGCCTGAAGTCACAGAAGATCAGGACAAATAACCAGCCCTGTTGCACGGCTACATTCACACACCGAGTCATGATTGGCTCTTTGAATTTCAATGTGGAATGAGAACTGATCACTGTGAAGTACTGTGATGTGCATAATTAAAACGCTTCTCTCAGGCAAGACCTTCAAAAGTGGAAACAGGTTCAAGGTAAATCAATTGAATCCTTCATCTGAGCTCAAACAGCTTTTTGTTTGACTGCTTCTCTGTAGGGATATGGTCTGGTTGCAGCACTGTGGGGAGCGTTGGTGTTCAAAGAGATTAAGGTAAGAATCACAACACTGATCAGAATCAGTTGCCTAAATCTGACTTCTTTCATTGTGTTTCTTTAGTTATTACCCATAAAACATGTTGTATTCCCTTAAGTGTACAACCAGAGTTTCAAGAATTGTATGCTAATGTTAAACTTATGTTTTCCCTTAGGGGTCAACAAACTGCTTACTCTTTTTCTTGGCTTCCTGTGTCATCCTGATTGGCTCCTTGCTCACTGCCATTTCAAATCTCTAATGATGAGTCCAGTCAAATGAAGTGATCTAGTTATTGTCGTTTTCTTCTGGCTCTCCAACTGCTTAGAAACTAATATATTTGGTTTTATAGAACTATTTGAATCCCATCAGATTAAATGCATGATAATTGTGCTAAATGTAAAAATTTGTTAGCGATTCAAAATGTTTTTGAAACATCAGTGTTATTACCCTGAGCTGACACTAGGGTGCAGTGTCTCATAGAACCCCTTCCTATTGTGCTTTCTGACTGGAAAAGAGCTTGGAGTGTTTTGTTCAGTTTATGCCAACAAAAGGCCGATAAAATGTTTGACATTGCTCACAAGAAAACATTTATATTTATTGTGTACATATCGTTGTTGTTTATCACACTTATTTGTGTCCTTGCAAGATAAAGTTATGTTAAAAATGTTTGTTCACAGTTGTCACTATTTGGCTTTTTGGACAAGATGAGAAGTTGAGTTTCTGTGATTATAACGCCACAATAGTTACTGGTTTATACCTTCTCCCCTTGCAGCTCAGCTTGGGGGTGGTATTCAATTCTACCTGCTCTTTCTAGATAAATATATAGCGCTAATTAAACCAAACGTGTCAGTGGTAGAGGACAATAAGCCAAGTTCTGCTAAAGGTCTAGTTTATTTTTCACATAAAATAGGAAAAGAAGAAAAAAGGAACTGGCGTGACTAAAAAGGCCAAGAAGCCATCAGTTTATATTATGGACCTTTCCGAACTTATGTACAAAACGCAAGTCCACAAAATACAAGACGGTATTTAAAAAATGCATGCTTTATAAAAGGGGGGATACTAATGCATACTACGATAAACATAGTATATATTTCTAATTAAATTAATAATTAGAATTAGATTAACAAAGAAAAAAAACATGTTACAGTTTTTCTTCCACCCACTGCTAATTACCTGGATCGTGTGTTCAGCCAATCAAAACCTGCAAGTGCAGAGATGGATGAAGAAGAATCAGGGTTGGCGCTCTCGAGGACCAGGTTTACCCACCCCTGGTCTATGTTAGCTCAAGGAGGATTTGTTTTCTCTAGCATTCTGTAAGTTCCTGACCTTATGCAAAGTGCCTTGAGGTGATTGTTGTGATATAGAGCAACATAAATAAAACGGCATTGAATTGATTTGAGATATTTTGAAATCAACACAGTGCTGTTGTTTGCTCTGCATGGTTTTACCAACTGCACTAACATGACAACATAATAGTTAATCGTTCTTTACAACACTTTGCACAGGAGTTTAACTCAGGTTCATAATTATTATTACTACAGTTAAATCAATACACAGATTAGATTACTGTAATTTCAGCAAATACAAGTATTATATATATTAAATATAAATAGATTAAGATAACTCTTCTCACACGATGTCCCCAGAATCCTCTTCCATTTCTGAGGCAGTGCCCTTTTCTAGACCATTTTCTGGCTTCTCTGCTTCAGTAGACAGGCCACAGGGATGAGACAGACATAATAGAAATGAGAGATAACACTGGTGGTCTGGATAAGACAGGTTTTCACAGAAAGCGATGACATTTTACCCAAATATTATGTACATGATTGTCTTTGTATGATTATTAAGGGTAGATCAGTTGATGAAATGTCATATGTCCAACATGCTGGTGACATTTTTCCCTAACAGAGTAGTAATTGTTTTTTAGACTGTTTTTTCTTAGATTAAGTAAAGTGTTCAAATTCAAGAGTCTATTTTGTTTTTATGTACGTTTAGATTTTGTATGGGTCTGAATAAACATGCACATCATGCATTTTTTTATTATAAATCTACTGTTCAGCTGGGTAGAGGTGCAGTGCTTGAAAATCACGATAATGTGAAATGGAACTGAGAATGTGTGTGTGCCTCAATATAAAGAGTTGAATTTCTACAGACGAGGTCCGAGTTCAGAGCTCTTCTCCGGTTTCACTAATCAAAGTTAAGTTAGAATTCAAATGGACCCATTTAGCGCTCCTGTGCAGGTATGTAATTCACCGCAAAACCTGCTTTAATCTCAAAAACTGACACATGGACTGAATAATAAAAGATAATAGTGAGAAATTGGACTTGGAAATTAGAGTCGCATTACAACTCAGTGTCCTCTCCATACTCTATACACAATTAAAGATCACTGCATTTTGGGGCAGGAAATTTTAAACATTATTATTACATGCAGCAGTTGAGGGCTGGGACCTGCTTGTTTTCATAAAAGCTCACAAGGTGCATTTCGACTTTAAAGTCCAATTCTGCTCCTCCTGTAGAGAGTGGGGTATGAAATTGAAACAGACATTTGTTTAAACTGGAGCAGTGTTTGCCACCATGTATGATTTCTTAGAACATTTGTTATAAGGGGTTGTGCTGTTTAACAGGATCAGAGAAAATCCAATCCTTCTTGTGAACCTTGGATATGCACAGTGGCAGTAAAGCATTTTTTATTTCAACACACACACGTATTCACGCATGGTGAAACAAGGATTAACTAATTTAGTTTAAGAATAAATATGTTAACTAGGTACAAATAAGGCCACAGAGGTTTCTTGGTTTGAAAACTTCCCTGTTTCCACATAGTACAGTATATAGAGTTGATTAACTTCTGTAAATATATGTGAAGATGCTGTAATTGAACTTGGTAATTTAAAGAAACAAATAATACATATCTAGTTGGTTGTAATGTGTTTTTAATGATTATTAAAGTACATCATTTAGAGATCACCATTACAATGATTAAATTACTTGTTCATCATTTTGGAAAATATGCTTATTTGCATTCTTGCTGACAGATAAGAAATTCTATTATAGTGTCTGTAGAGTAAATATTGCTTCCTTTGGAGAGGCTGGTTTCTTGTTTCTTGTGTTTATGCTCCGTCTGGAACCTACAGTATGTCTTACAGACAGATATGCTGCAGGTATTAGTCTTGTTAAGCAGCTCTCTGCAAGGAAGTGAATAAAACTTCTGTATCTCATAAAATGTCAAGCTATCTCTTTACCATGAAATATCCTGTCTGATTTAAAAGTGCAGTGTGTAACATTTTGTGACATCTAGCAAAAAGGTCGCAGATTGCAACTATCTCAATACCCACCACCCCACCACACTGCGCCTTTAAACTAGACTCCTTTACCCAAGCATATAACAAGCTTCCTTATGGCACTATTGCTTGTCATAAATAGCAATATTCATTTGTATTTCTAGCATACATTGAGAGAAAAACAACACATAACCTTAGCGCACAGTAGTTAATGTGTAATACGCTGTTAAAATGGTATAATGTCATGACAAAGTCAATATCGTACCAAATACAGACACACAGATAAAGTATGAGTGTAAACATGTGACTCTTACATAAAACAGACACGTCAGATGTAAGAAGTTTAAGTGACAGACGAACTTCATATAAACTTCATGAGCCAGTAAATAATCTGTGTGAATTTTCTCCTTCGGCCTTGTTATGATTATTATATCCATCAACAAAGTGGGTCAAAGCACTCCAGCAGGAGAATAAATACTGGCAGCATAATGATGGGTTCAGCTAACGAAGTGTCACATACACTCACTCACCACTTTATTAGGTACATCTGTAGAATATAATGCAATCCAATACAGCAGCTCGGACATTAATTCTACTTTTACACTATAATAATTCTTCATTTCTTAGTTTTTGTTGAAACCGTGCGGTAATACTTCTACTAGACACTAACTGTATGTTCATTGTTGAGGTCAGTGTTTTATGAAGAAACACTCCAGTCTGACTCCACCACCCACTGTGATTGTAAATTATAGGAATTGTGTGATTAAAAATAGTCTTTAAACCACAGAAAAGGACGCTTGCAGCTTACAGTCCACATTGAGAAGCCAAGTCCAGCCAGACATGTCATATAAGGAAAGGCAGGAACTGTAAGGAAAGGTTTGGCAGTGATCGTCATCAAGACAGGTGCAAACAAGAATGAATAGATAGCACTCAGTGGACAACCTGCCAGAAAGTGACTGGTAACTCTTGGCTAATTAAGGAGAAGTTAGGTAGGCAGTGGACAGAGACATGTAATGAGTTGAAGTAACAAATTGAATAGTGACGCTGGTGAACAGGTGGAGAAAGAAAGGTCTGCAATAACAGCACAGGTTTGTATGAATAAGAGAAATGAATCAAATGAAGACAAGTGAGGAATGGGGAGAGTGAAGCAGCTCCTGCAATGATGTAAACAAGGACTGAGGCTCTTCTGCTTGGAACAGTGTCACTGTAAAATTAAGAATTAATGGGAGGATTCTCTAGCTACAGCAAATAAATTGCCAGTCATGGTCAATTTATACTCATGTTCTGAATAATGCCTGCACATCTGTCACGCTATCAAACGGATAACGGGCTGATATTGGATAAAAAATTCAAGTGCAGTATCAGAAATCCAGCAGTACTGACAGGTAAGTTTAAAGCATGAGAAACTGAGCACAGAACAGATGAAACTTTAGTCTTCCATCTCCCTTCCTTCATCTATAAACCTGACTGCTTTCAAGAAAACGCCTAGGCAGATTAAAGCTACAAAGGACCAAAGGTTTAATTTAGATGGAGTGGTTTCGAGAGATGAAAGGATAAAAGTTTCATTAATACGAAAGGGCACACTGTATAACACTGAGTTCACCAAACCAATCAGTGACCCCAGCCCCTGTATACAAACTTAAACAGAACAGAATTACATGACTCATGCAATCAAAATCAAGGTGAAAAGCCACATAATTACTGAGGTACTGTTGTTCACTTTGTAGTAGTAACAGTCACCACAACCTTAGACAAACTAAAATAAATGTGTGTAATTCTGAGCAACAAGATTGTATAGACACATTCCAGTTTTTACTGTAGTATTACATCCAAGTTAATGCAACAGCGTATAGGAGTCTGTGACCAATACAAGAATTTGGATATTTTTGGTCATTTCACACATTTATTTTCTTTAAATTACAGCTATCATGCAATGTCTCTGTACCATTTCAATAGATAAAATGATGTGTTTGCCTACATTTATATTCCTTTATACTGAAGTGTCTGAGACTGGAAAAAATGCTTTGTATTAGGCATGTTGCAAGCTAGAGACAGTGTCTGCTCCCCAACCACATAAATTATATGTATCAACAACCAACCCAAGAGGAGTCATTCATAACAACTTAATAAAAATAAAGAACAAAATAAAAAGAAATCAATCCAGTGTGGACTGTTAAATAGACTTAACAGTTGATAGACTTATTTTGTCTTACTGAAGCCTGGCTGCAGCAGGATAAATATGTCCATCTGAATGAGTCAACCCCCCACCGCTAAGTTATATTAATTATCATGTTCCTAGAAGCAGAGGTCAGGCGGAGGAGTAGTAGCAATCTTCCACTCAACCTTTTTAATCAACCCCAAAACCTAAACATAGTTTAAATTCATTTCAGGGCCTCACTCTTAACCTCTCTGGTCCAACCTGGAAAAGTCAAACCAGTCCTGTTTGTTGTTGTGTACTTCACCAAGAAAACATTTCACTACTGGAGATGTTCATGACGTTTATCTGAAAACGCTGTTGACAAAATTATGGAACTGATTTGATCTTTTATTTCAGAGCCATGTACCAACACAGAAGAGGGCAGACAACTTAACTTTGCTCAGTACAAGACAATACTGCAACAATACTGTTGCCTCTGTGATAAAGAATGTATTCAATCAGAGGAAGCTAGTTCAATGTAACAGTTCACAAATCTGTAGCTTAAAGCAGACATCAAGTATGCTGGAAAGGAGGTGGCATTCCACTATTTTAGATTAATCTTGCCTAAAAAAACAGTTTAATAATATATTAAAAATCCTTCTGTAAAGCTAGAATCACATACTATTCCTCATTAATAGAGGCACATCAGAACAACCCCAGGCTTCTTTTCAGCACTGTAGCCAGGCTGACAGGGAGTCATAGCTCTGCTGAGCATAGTATCACCTTAACTCTCAGTAGTAATGACTTCATGCATTTCTTTACTAATAAAATCTCAATTATTTGAGAAAAAAATGATCAGATCCTTCCTGCAATTGGCATGGATGGTCTTGCATGTACAACAGCTCTACATTAATTTGTAAAACCTCACTCGTACTGGGACTGCTTCTTCCTCATAGGTAAATTTTTTTATAATTGATTCATCTACACCATCAACATGTCATTTAGACTCCATTCCAACTAGACTGCTCAAAGATGTCTTACCTTTAATCAGCATGTCCATATTAGAGCAGATCAATCTGTCTTTACTAGCAGGCTGCGTATCACAGGCTTTTAAGGTTCCTGTAGTCAAACCTCTACTCAAAAAGCCTACTGTGGACTCAGAAAACATTTTATTACACTGACGGGAACATGTCACTGGGGGTAAAGTACCGGCACCAGGCTTGTTTATTTAATTTTTAAATTCCAGTTTGTGCATGTTAATGAAATTCTTCAATGCACACAAAACCTATTTACGGAGTTCCACAGGGTTCTGTACTTGGGCCAATTCTTTTCACTCTATACATGTCCCCCTTAAGCAATATTATTAGGAAACGCTTTATAAATTTCTATTGCTTTGCAGATTATACCCAGCTATGTTTATCCATGAAACCAGAAGAAACTAATTAATCAATCAAACTTCAAGCTGCTTAAAAGACCCAAAGGCCTGAGTGTCCATTCATTTTCTACTCCTAAATTCAGACAAGACATTTTTTCGATTGCGGTGCACATGATTGCATTCCTTATTGTTCTCTCTTTTCTCCTTTATAGACTGAGTGTGTGGAAGAAAAAAACTCTGCAATTAGCAGCATGATATCCTAAATTATGTTGATGTACTGTGTTTTTGTGTTTCATTTTCATACATATATAGATTTTGTTGTTCATAAGTGTAACCATTTGTTGTCTCCTTCCCATCAGCCTCCACTGAACAAGCATGGAAATTCTTATGCTCAACCACACCAAAAGATAAGGCTGACTTTTTTTATTAGAAACCCTATTTATGTACTGTACATCAGAGGAACTAGAGGTTTTGAGGGAGAGACCTGAGACAAAGATATTGCCTGAGGTGAAAAGGACAGGTGAATGCTGCTGTTCCTAAAACAACAGGACTTTATTTGCTGTGGTTTGACTGCTTGTCATCATGTTCGGAGGTTACAGCTGCACCAGTGGATGTGACATACAGCCGGTGAGGATAATTAAGATAGTGTAACCTTTTTGATTTCAAGAACCTTGCACTTCTGGCAACACCCCATTCACTTAGGTCACAGCAAGTGGTTTGCCTTTGAAAGCTGTTTTCACATCACCGATGGGGTTGCATTAAAGAACACACACAGAGGAGTGCAGTGCAACTGCGGTTTTTAATCACCAAGTTTAAAGCTAGCTAAAGTTTTCATTCTCTATATTTGGGTGATATTTCTGCTATGTCGTTCCTCTTTCTTGTAACCTCCAAAACTGAATGGTCTGCTGCCTTTGTCGTGGCCTCTTAATGGGGAGGACAGTGTGAAATGTTTCACAGCATGAAGTGAAACTCATTGGCATGTAAGGTCAGTTCTGCACTGCAGTGTTGCAATCTTGCAAATGGACTTTTTGCAGGTCACCTTGGGCAAACTTTGGAAAGGTGCAGTTTAGAGAAACAATGCAATTACTGTTCCACTGATGTTTGAGTCTGACCCAGTATTACCTTCAAGGTCTTAATATTCACTACATTATGATTTTCAAACTTGTATATCTTTTTTAGCATACTAATACAAAGCAGTAATTTTACCACAATCATTTCTTGGGAAACCATAGTCCTTCTTTTTAAGTCACCAGGCGGCAGAGGATTTCTCAGTGGAAACAGCTACTGTACCATGGGTTTCATTAAAATTGATATGGTTATATTTCTCTCCCCTCATCTCAGGCTATCTTCCTTAATTTCTCAGATAGGCCCAGACTCCTGTCCCCTGCTGAGCTCTTGCAGAGATTCCTAACTGAGGACACACTTCTAAATAGGCCCCACAAGTGGGTAGGAAATGATGTCTGAAACTGCAATGGTAGTATGTGAAACCATGAAGACTGACGTAAAAGCTATCAGTGGCCTTAATTTGGTGAGTGCACCATGTGTCTGATGCATGCTAGGAGATGGGTAGTTTTGCATAAATTACCTTGTTATGATGGCACACAAGGAAGAATTAAACACCTCAAAATGGGCAAAATGAATAGTATACACTATGTCTACACTTAAAGAATAACCAACAGTTTTAAGGACTGAAAAGCTTGTTTGTCAGTTTCTTTGTACTAAAGACTTTGCAACAATATTGCAGACCTTTTTTATACTGTCAGCCTCCTGGATTCACAAAGGCATGCAAATGTTTTAACCTTTTTTTATCTTTGAAATGTAGAGCATCAGCAGGGTAGCGCAGTAACACTGACCGAATGCCCCCATCATGCCCTTTTTACAAAGGAACCTATTAGCAAACATTTTACAGAGCTTCTCTGTTTGACAAAAGCAGCAAGGACAGTGGACCTGCAGAAAGAGAGCAACATGTCATCGCTCAGTAGTATAATTGGACAGCAAGGTGGATACCTTCTAAAATGCTTGCAAAAAAAAGAATGATAAGGCCATGGTATTTTCAGTCAAATTTCATTTTCATTTTGAAGGCAAAGCTCTCTACATGACTACATAAGACTAGAGAGAGAGGAAGAGAGAATATCTGATAGATAATAGATAGATAGATAATAGATAATCTTTTCAAACTGAGTAAACACAACTTAAAGTTGTCATAGTACTGTATATTGTGCCCCAGTTACTGAAAAATGTGATAGGGTCAATGTCTTACAATGCCCTAAATACACACTAGGATGTGAAAATATCCTTGACAAACAACAACAAAGCTGAATGTGTGCCTTGACTAACATTTGACTGCCAGATATTGTGTTTTTAGTCACAGTTTTAGAATCTTAACGCAGAAATGTACACGGTAACACACCTCCAGACCAGCTCTGTTTCTGAGAAATGATTGTTAAACTCAAATCTGCTGCAAAAGTCACACAATTACCATAGATAACATTTAATTCTAAATGTTTTATACAATAAATTAAGTCCCAGTCATGAGTTATGTGTGTAAAAATAGATAATACCATCTGATAGTGACAGTCTTGAGAGAATGGGACTAAGCTTGTGATAGATAAAGACTACTCGTTCGTGGATGATGAATTCCTCCCGCACTTCCAATGCTTGAACACACCTTGGTGAAGTGGGCTCCAGTGGAATTAAATCAAAGTTACTGTTCAGGTGAAGATATGTTTGCTGATGAATATTATTCATCCAGACAGAAGGATAGAAGGAGAGCCCTAGAACTGGATGCTCAGCAAACATTTTGTATTTAAAGGCAGTGCTGAAAAGCTACACTTGAGAGAATGTATAGGTGTGACATTCTTTAGTGCATTACAACAACTTCAAACTACTGTAGTGTGGAAGCAGTCTGATCCAAACAAGTATAGTTTGGTTTAATTTGACTTAAGAATGTGTCTGGTATTGTCTTCAGGCTTCTCTTCAGCAAATCTTGTAGTTCTGTGCCATTTTGTGAGAAATAATTTTCTTATTCTTAGTCATTTACAGAAGTTGATTTGGTGCAATGCTCTTATTTTATTAATTACTAAGAACCACAAACAATGCCTGCACCGCTGTTCCGTGTTTTTCTACTACACCTACTGTTATTTGCACTGTAGACTCCAGTCGTAACCACTGCTGCAATCAGCTTTGCCTTATGTTCAAAAGCTTGTAGTTCTCTTGTAGTCTCTCCCATCTTGAAGTCTTGGTTTCTAACTTATTGTATGAAGTCCTCATCATGTGGACCCAGGCTGCACTAAACACAACACAGGCCAAATTGAGCGAGTTGGTGTGTTTTGGTGAGTTGTGCAGAGTCAATCTTGAGGACCAGGTTTGGGAACCATGGGGTTGCATTGTAACCGTGCTCATAATTGAAATGCATTTAGTTTGTAGTTTAGGGCTTGTATTTTGAATGTAATAGTTCATTTATATACCCTACACTCCAAATAAAAGTTAAACTAAAGTTATTAAAAACTAAACTGTAAGATCTGTAAGGTCTAGAGCTGTCATGTTAAAGTTCCAACCCGTGTCGAGAGTTGCATCTATCCGTCCTGGGTACTCAATGGCTAATGTAACAGCCTGCAGCTTGATATAATGCAGATAATATCTATGGCATTAGCATGAAAGACCTTGTTTATCAGTGTATCAGTGTCGCAATATAGCTTCCAGCCAACAGTGGCAACAAAGAGTCCCAGTTGAGAAGCACCCCAGATGGTAAACAAGGAAGAAACCTTCCCCATTGCGAAGTAACCTCAGCTTCACAGACTTGGGGCTATGGAGTATTTATGATGGTTTTAAGTTACATCTGTCATGTTTCTCCTGCACTATTTCTGAGGTTTGAACCACAATGAGGCTTTAATGTGGATAAAACAGACTACATGTTTAAAAACAAGTTTTTTCATAAGAAGATTAAGTGTAGAGAGAGTTCTGGGGCTGGTGTGATGGAAAAGACAGCGATAGAAAAGGCAAAATAATGGACTGAACTAAACGTGCATACTAAAACTTACTGAATAGTTGGGGTAAGAACCAGGAAGTAGACAGGAAGTGGTTGAAGGGGAAGAAGCGATGGGTGCTGGTAAGTGTAGTCGGGTGACCCTAATTCACCAAGTGGAGGATGGCGATGGCAGGTGACCGCAATGAGCAGGATCGGGATGTGATTCTGTAATGGGAATCTGGATGTTGGAGACCTGGGAGGAGAAGGTGCAGGTATGTTGACGGAGGACCATGTGGCTGGTGAGTATACTGTGAACAAGGGAGACTGAGAGTCTGAAGCAAAGCAACGATATCCAGAAACAATGGTCAGCAGAGATGAGACAGGTTAGCAGATTCTCAGGTAACGGATGGTTGGAGTGTGTCTTTAAATCAAGTGGCACAATTAAGCCTGCCAACATGACTTCCTGTCTTTTGGGGCTGATTAATCCCATTACAGAGACTGAGAATATGGAGGTGCCCGAAAGTGGTCACCCGTTTGTTTGGAAATTGTCTATGTCTATTGCTGTGGCCACTGGCTATAAGTTCAGGCCCTCAGGCTACAACGTCTTCCACTGCACAAGATAACAGAGCAGAACTGAGTCTTCCTGTGTGTAAATCAGCTCAGATATCAAGTGTCACTGAGCTGTGGTATTGACTTGGATTGTCCCAAAAGAAAAGAAAAAAATAAACAAGCACCTCTTGTCTGGATAAACCCGATGAAACGGATGCAACATAGTAGGTGTTTCTATTTAAACACAACTGAAAACTGTTAAAAGTTGTGACATGTATAAATCACACATAGTTTGTGTTCGATGTTTGTGTCTCAGATATTAATGTAAGAACTCCTGATTTTTCCAGTAAGTGTCACATTGATCTCTCTCAAGAAAAAATATAAATCAAATTTACATTGTGTGTCACAACATTGGATGCAACGACTGCAGTTATGTGACCATTATGGAGCATCATAAAGGATTCCACACAATTACATTGTCACTAATTAAAATGGTTATTTAATGCTTTTATGTCCCTATCCATCAGCTCAGGCATAAAGAGGACCCAGCTTTAGCCGAGCAGTCCAATACATAAGCAAATATAGACGAAGATGCCACTGCAGTCAGTGCTCAGCGCTGTTATTGCAGTTCTCACTACTGCTGTGCTGGTGCCGGTTTTATTGCACCTGCAGTAATGATACACCTGCAGTTTATAGTTACAACAGACAAGGTTTCCCCTTGGCTGCACCTGACATTATCTCCCATCATGTGGGCTCAGAACAAAGCCTTTACAGAAATAGAATGTAATCAGAACAAGTGTTTGATGGGCTGGAATGATTTGTATAGCTTTAAATGAACTCTTTAAAACTGAATTATGTCTTTGAGTGTGAGGAGGTTTGTGCACTTTTTTACATGATGAAGACTCTGTTTGACCATGCATAGACACAATGACAACTGGCTGCTGCTCATAAACATTTAAAAGGCTCCATATCTCCTATAGGAGTAGGAATGTGCACCTAAAGAAACACATGACCAGAAACCAGGCAGCCATGTCGCTTGGCTTGATTTTTTTTATTACATTTTGCACCTCTTTGAGATATTTTCCATTCCTGGAATCTTTATTTATTTATCTTTTGGTAGATGTTTTAAATTCCATATTTTTTCAATCCGTCTCTGATTTTTTTCTTTTCAGTGTAGTCAGTATTGTTTTATTTCACATGGTACCATTTGTTGATATTAAGTTATGTAGTTAGTTTTAGTTTTAAGCTGTTCTGATTTGACAACCTCAGAGTAAACCAAAAAATTGATTAATTGAGAAGGCAAACTGCTAAATAATGTTACTTGCAGTCATTGTTATTATTATTAAAATAAAATAGCATTATATCCAGATAAGAAAAGTAATGACACATCATAATATTCTGCTTCTCTCAGACTGAGGCAGCACAATTTTCCTGTTATTTCTTTTTGCTCTTCCTTTTCTTTCTCTCACCACATCTGAACAGCTCTCCTACCTACATCAGAACAACATAACCTTTTCCTCAACAGCCTAACCTTCACTTAATTAACACAGTTATTCAAAGGGGGACCTAATTTTTCACCACTGGCTTATTAGCTTTACTCCATGTTCCAGTCGTTTCGAGAAAAAACTAAATTCAGAGGCGTCCTAAAAACTAGACTAACCTTCCTCCACACTTTATGTCCGGATATTAGAATTTTAATACAGACTGTTAAGAGATACTGACATGGTTTTTCTTTTATCTGGCAGAAAATTGTATAAGATAACGGCTTTCTGTTTGTGATTGAGGCACACATGAGCCTCTCTGTTTCTGTTATTGAAAGTGTCCCTCTGTTTATTTCTCTGTAGCTCTGTTGTCTCCTCATAATTGTATATATAATATATTACATGCATAAAAAATAGAAATAGAATAGAAATATCTGCTCCAAAATACAAGTCATAGTATGTTAGATATTCACAATAAGAACGAAGCAAGAAGACTACAGTGTTTAAGTAAAAGATTCATTCTAATATGGATGTAAAGGATAACGGCAGTTTAGAAAAACCTTTTTGGTCATCTCTTTACCATTTTAGATTAACAGGATATGGATTAGCTGTAAAATGTGCAATCTTACATCTTCTGCAACATTAAAAAGAATATTTTCTGTGAGTGCCTGAAGAAGTCATTTGAAAGCTGCAGATGGCCTCTGTTTGGTACATTAACTTCACATTGGACAAGGTTCTGATACAAGCATTGCATTGCTAATAATCAGAATTATTTTACAGTTTGAAAAAGAGAATAGGAGAATAGGTTTCTGACTCAACTCCCTCATCAGAGAAAATGGTTTCTCACTTAAATCCACACTATACAGCTGCTGATTAGGTACCATATATTTATGGAGGTCAGTCTCATTCTGTGTGGCGTTTGCATGTATTCCCTGCATTAATGTGTATATGTATATGTATTTTTGTTGACATCAAAGGTACATACTTTTACTGTTGCCCTTGAATAGAGGACGTATTCTGTTTTTAGATTTCAGACAGGCTTGTAGTAAATGCCACAAACTCTGGTCTCAAAGTATAAAGCGAACAGCCTTAAGAAAATCAATGTCATTACATGGATCAGTAAATGTAGGAGTTTATTGCAATCTCGCCAGGTTTTTTTTTTCTTTTCCTCGTGATAACATAACATTACTGCGCAGCATAATTAAATAAGGGCTGGACAAAATATGCCCCTGGCAAAGTTAGAGAATCAAAGTTCCTTCCAGGTATGTCATTACACTTTGCACTGATCACAGTGCATTCATTATTCCCCTCCCACAAACACTATTATTTAAAAGTCCACATGCAGAATCTTGCTCTTGTTTTTAGTTAGGTTGTCTTTCTTAGCTTTTGCTTAGTTTCCTTTTCCCTTTACCCTTTCTGAACACCTTCAGGTGTGTAGAATGTTTTGTATATATGATGAAATATTTTATGTATTTTCAGATTAACAAATATTTTTTATCTCGGTAGGGTTTGGGTTGTTATTCCTGGCCTTCTACAAATTCGCTTGTGCTACAGTACTTGAACCTAAACACTAATCACGAAGAGCTGTCTGCAGTATTAAAGAGCCACTTTATGAGCAAAAAGAGCAGATGGTGAATGCAGGGGATGTGCAATAAAAAAACCCACTGCTGTTATAAGCAGTGTTTTGAACAAGTCTCATCTGCTTCCTGGTCTTGACAACCTTCTGCCATTGTTGTTTGCTGAGGCATCGACTACAGATTTTTCTTTATGCAGTTATTTGAATGTAAAAGTTGTTTAGATTTAAATCTGCTCTGAGAAATTTCACTTGTCGATGGCCTCACAAAGCACACAGTATGAAATGTTAGACTTTGAACGTGCATTGGTTGGAACTGTAATTACCTGCTGGTGGGGATGGAGATGGAGAAACAATGTTTTTTTGTTTTTTTGCTCATTGAAGTACTCTCTACTTGCTGCTGTGAGCTATTTCAATCTCAAGTCTCAGTTCATTATCCCCTGAGCAACAAGTGGGTTTCCCATAAATGACCACATCAAGCAGCTAAATAACACTAAAATTGGGAGAATAAAACACACAGCATAAAGCAGGGCAGACACTAAAACACGCATGCAGACTCACGTTGGCATATGGTCTAAATTACCTTATGCAGATTTAAACACATTCATCTTTTCTGAACAAGTGTGAAGATTTATTTTCATATGAATGAAAAATTTTGTACTATTTGGAAATTGGCAGACTAGAAAATAGCGCGTGGTCATGGCACATTTATCTTTGTCAGTTTAGCACATAGCACAATTCTCAGCACAGACCGAAAGCCAGGTCATGGTTTCCGCTTTGAGACTGGTCCTGGTCCTAGTTTAATCCAAATTAGGTTAACACTGGCACAAAGTGACTCCAGGAAATATTTGCATCTTGCATTCAAACTCTCACATAAGGTTTCACCTTTTCCTGTTGACTAGTCAGTGTGGACAGTGCAAGTGGACATATGTGTCTGGGCAGCACACAGACGTGTATAGAATCTGTCCCAACCATCGCAGACATTGGCAGGTTATAGGACCATTCCTGAGCATGAATTGGCCTTTTAAGGTTTTTTGATTTGACTCTTTTGATTAGCATGTCTCTGTATGTCTCTTTTGTACAAAATAAATGTGCCTCCTTTAGAAAGTGGCCTCAGTGAAAAGCTTTCCAACTGCACTTTGGGAGTTTTTGACATTTGCTTGACAGCCACGTCTGTCCGTCAACACACAACTTTGATGTTACAGGCAACCCTTCATTTTGACACAGGGCAAACTACTGCCTGACACAAGTCGTTTCTGTAGCCAGGTAAAGGCAGTTTCTTCTTCAGCATAGGTGACAAAAAATTTATGGATTCAGATAATCATAGTGTTTATTTCTGAATTGTTTTTAGTTTGTACTGTACAAAACAGTTGGAAAATTTGCAACAAAGCTAATTTATCAGCAAAAAGCCAAATTTCAAGACTTTAAATGTCAGTGAAGGTTCCCAGTCATCCAGATGCAGTTATGTGGAGGTTAAATTCATTGGACTGATCTTTTCTTAGCTCTCTACCATGTAGCTTCCACACCTCTAAGAAGAAATAACTCTGTACCAGCAGGTGCCAGGAGTCTGGATTCATCATTCAATAAGGGAAAATGGAAGATCTAGGATTTTAGTCCTCAAATACTAGGAAGACAGCTGCTCGCTGCCGGCCCATCATCAGCTTAATGTGTAACGGCTCTTAGTTTGAAACATTTCACTACTCAGTCAAGCAGTGAAATGTCTATAGCACCCTGATTTATGGTTTTATTGGAGACACCAAAAGTCTAACAGAACTTTGCTGCCTTCATGTTTTATAGTGACTTTTAGTCATTTTAGTTGAGAATAAAAGTGTGCATTGAAAAATAATTACTGACCATGAAGATTCAACATTTCAAACTAAACCTCATACACATGGGACAGTGCATTTGTTTCAGTGTCAAAACCTCATATTACACATACTGTATAAAATAAGAGAGGTTTTCCATTTTATTTCTTTGCCTCGTGCTGTTACTTGAACTGCTCTTAGAAACCCTAATAACCTTGTTAATGTGACTGCTTGCAGTTCAGCCATATTAAAAGTTATACTTAAATGTTGAAAAGATTGAAAGGGGCATGAAAGAAGCCATTTGCATTCAAGTCTAAAATCCTTCTCTCCATAGAGGATGAGGGCTCAGATACAATATGTGCCAGTATGCAGCCCTTTCATCCATCCCCAGGAACATTAGGACCATTTCATCATGTTAATGTACACTGGCGAGGCCACACCTGATGAGCCTTTCTAGGGGTTGTTGACGTCACGATCCCCTACTTTCACCTTCTGTTGTTTTCATCTAATAATGATATTCATGTTAGACAGGAAACAAACCAAGCAGGAAACATTTGGTTCCCCTTGGTCCTATTGGACAAGGAGAGCAATTCTACACGGGCAGAATAAAGTTAAACACACACTCATAGTTTATCTGAACTTGGTCAAATAAACAGTGTTCCAATACTTCCTTAAATAGTTCACCCAATCTGTATATTTCTATATCTTCCAGTTGGTGGTTTTGCCCTTTCTCAGTCACACTTGAAGAAAGTGTAAGTTTAAAAATATTCCAAACGTATTCCTTATTTAAATGTAATGCAACAACGTTATATAAGACCATCAGATGTCAGATGTAAACAGAGAGAAACTCAACTGGACTTCACCAAAAATGTAAAATATACATCAAATCTATCCATCTGAGTACTGAGGAGGTTCATCAAAGGCTACACAACCAGATTGAAAGGAATATCCATGATGGCAGTGGATCATATCAGCAGATGTTTGCAGTTACTGCAAATTATTAACCTCATATTTAAATTATATCTGCAATACAGCTAGTGGGAATATTACCAGCTGCAAATGATGACAGCATAAGACTCATTTTCAAATAAATAATTCACCTAGTTGGGTTAAAATAGGTCAAACTTTCTAATGTGATTAAAAGCTTAAAAAGACCTTGACTTTTTTTTATTTTGTCAAATAAAACACCTGTAAAAAGTATTCGCCCCCTTGAAAGTTGTCTCTTTCATTTATTTATACTTGTACAACATGTTGGTTTAAGAAGGACTGTAGTATAAATGCGCCTGCACCTGGATGCTCTAAACACTGCTAAATCCGTATCCTGACTAAAAACTAACCACCAAGCAAATGTGCAAAAAGGTTGTTGAAAAGCTCAAGTCGGGGCATGGACAGCAGTCATCTAATATTTATATTAGTACTGTCAAACACATCATTAAAAATGTGTAGATCTTCAGGTTGTCCTCACAGAAGGAGACTAGTAAGGGCGGCCGACAAGACACCTGTGACTCTTCTCAAGGAGTTTCGAGTTTCTGTGGCTGAGATGCTCTCAAAGTACTTCTAAGGTGTTTAAAGGTCTAAAAAATAAATGCACATTTGGTGTATAATAGATTTTAGATAAATGAAAACCACTTAATGTGAAGTTACAGTAATACACAGAGGCGCACAATCACATTTGGTTTGAAATTAAGAGTAAAATAATTCATGTTGAAATATTTTTCTTCATGCCATAGTCCTCATTAAGATTCTGTGTATCCAACTGTAGTTTCTTACAGCCCCCCATCACCACCAGTTCTAGTTACAGTAAGTAATATCAACATCTCCATCTAGCTGAAGACACATTTGACACGTTTTCACCGTTATTTTACTCGTTGAACTTGTTCCTCAACAAAGAGACAGCAAGTTCTGCCTCAGTCCAAAGTCTGCGCAGCTCCCAGAAGAGAAAAACTCCTAAAAGTTTTCTCATCTTGAGCGGACACAGACGGAGAAGGAGCAGATAACAAGAAGTAAGAGAGAGATGGACTGTCTGTCCAAAGTAACTAATCACCGAGACGGCTGGAAAGTCTTGAAAGCGCAGGCTTTAGTTCAAGCTGGAGGAAGATCTGTCCCCTTCAGCTTTAATAAACGTAACCCTCTCTGGACATAAAATAAACACCAACTGCTTCCCCTCGAAGGCTCAAAGGGGTTAGATTTGCATGTCCAGCTCCAGAGGATCATATTTAATACAGAACATACAGTCAATTAGAGAAAGGGGTAAAATATGCTGTAGATTAGTGCTATCAGTGATTATTTATGTACCTCACATATGTTTCATGCACCTAATTTATGTCACATTTAATTGGGGCTGTTTATCCTGTGGGCATCATGTATTGCTTAACAATGTTAAGTTTAGAAAACCCCAGTAAGACACACATAACTTTATTTCACTGACTTGTTTGATTTAAAGCACCTGAGTTCAAAGAGTTCCTCCAAATGAGTTATGATGGTGATGGTGATGCTTATTTCAAGCAACTTCAGGGAGGAAACACTGAAAGCAAAAGTACAGCAACATCCCACATTGTTTGTTTTCAAGTGATGAGAAAGTTGCAGAAGTGAAACTGCTTAGTGTGAAGAGTTAAGTAGTTTGTTCAACCATCGTGGGGCCACTGACCACTCTTACTGTGTGGTATAGGGACCTCCAGATGCTGTCTGTTGGCACAATGCAGAGGGATTGTAGAGCTGGAGGCTATTCAGGTAGGAAGGTTCTGTTGACTTGACCACTGTGTAGAATTCACCAACATTTTCTCAGTCCGAGTCGCTCTCAACCCCAACAGGAGGCGCCTCGCCCATTGCTTGTTCCTCTTCCTAAACAGCTCCCATCGGACAGTTTCCATAGACTTTCCCACCCTGAGGATGACATTTGCACTGTTGGGTTGCAGAACACAAACAACTAAGTGTGTTTAAATCTTCAATTAGATTAATTCTGTAAACATAACTTTTATATTTATAATATTGAATTATTTGTATAACAAATGCTGCTCTTGACTTTTAATTAAAAGTTCATTTTCCATCTATGTTTGCCCACTGATTGGTTGAACTGACTTAACTCCAAATGAGTGTCTGTCCATTTTTGTTAGTTTGTCTGTTTCATGTTGTTTTGCTTTTGTTTTAAGCAGAAAGATAAATTATAATAGATGTTTGTATTGTTGGGCGAGCATGTTATTCTTATAGTCTCTGATTACTATAATATTGTATAACTAAAGTATTAAAGGTGACAGTACTAAGACAATACTACAACATCCGAAGTAAAACTACTTTTGATTCCATGTTTGTTTTTTTTCCAGTGCCTGTGTGTGTTAGTAGCCTGCACCCATTGTGCCTGTTTACATTAATCTCAATTCAGTCTCACTGCAGTGATGACAAAACCGTCTCCATCAGCTTTTAATTTGTTTTGATGGACACAGTTCAGCACATTTGATCCTTTGCTTGGTGACAAAGCTCATTCCAGGCCCTTTATTTTATCTGAAAGACATGTTCGGTATATACAAATATCATGGAGAGGCCATAAAAACAAGCACAACTGCTCCCACATTGACAACACTTCTTTTTGTGTGTTCACCTGCTGATTCCACACACGTTTATCACAGAAACCTCCGGTACCTGCACAGAGCTAAACAGGAAGAAATAAAAACACAGGCTAAACAATACATTAAGCGTTATTATACATGCATATTAAGGTTGTGTGAAAGCCTTACATACATGAAGACGGAAATAGGAAAAAGAATATAAGATTTATGGTAGTACAGGATATACCTTTTTTTTAGAAATACATATATAAATTCGTATTTATCATGGAGAGAAACCGACAGTCTCACATCTTTGGTTTTGGTTTGAGTGACAGGACAGACAGGTAGCATCTGCCCTTAGTAAACTGTATATGTAAAAAGAGTAGTATGTCTGTGGAATCAGCACATACTCACATTTACACATTTACTTGTATCTATGTTATGGAAACAAAAGTTGAATTCTGTTTAAATTCAGGCTATTCTGAGGTTTTAAGGGACACTGTACAGTGCTGTCATATTTCTTGCACACTGATTGACTTCAGACGTAAGTAGAAGTAAGCCACCTTGCCTGAAACTAAGACCATCTCCAAAGACTGACATCATAAAAAATGAATACTCATGAAATAAACCCTCAGCTACATGGAGAAAAAAGATACTGGTGCTATTTCACACAGATGCCACATACAGGTTTTTTTTTGTCTGCTAAGTAACTGGCCATTAAACGGATTCATCAAGGTGCTTTTTGCTACCACTTTAGCTGAATATGTTGTAGTAGTGACCGCCATAGTAAAGCTGGTAGTTTGCTTGTGGACTGTTTTTATTTCTTCTTGACTTCCTGTCTCTTTTCAGATCTCCTGCATCAGGTGAAGAGACACACAGAACAGATCTGTCAGAGGTGAAATATCCAGTCGCTGTGTCTCTCACTCTACTGCCATCTACTGCCATCACCTCCTGAAACATTCATTCCCGTGCCAGTCCAGCTCCCTTCCTCATCCTTTACTCAGTATTTATTCAAACTCTATGGTTTTCTAGAGCAGCTGAAACAGTGAGGATAACTTAATGGCTTCTCATGAGCTTTACATGTGATGTAATGAGAAGTTAGCCTCACTTCAATTTCGACACTGATGTGAAGACATGTTGCTCCACTTTGCCTTGATATCAAACTTAATAAGCGGTGGCACAACCCCACTGAGGCCTAATTTGGCAAATAGCAGTAAGAAGGGTTTTTTTATATCCTCGAGGCAGCAAAAAGAAATGGGCACATTCAAATAAGAGAATTTGAATTTTCAAGTTTGGTAAATCAAAAAGAGGGAGTCGTTTAAATAATCTTTTTATTATGAAGTCCTGTATTTGTGCAACTCAGTTTGCCCAAGACAGCAGAAAAGTTTTCACTTGGAAAATAGTTTTTTAGTAGTTAGTTGTTAGTGTGTTGGTGTCACACACTGCATTGGGTGTTTGTGTTAGCATCCATACAACCATAACGTCACAATTCCTGTTAGAAACCAGTTTTTTTTTAGGAAGAAGGTCTCTTTGGTAAAAACATATAAACAATTCCAGTTACACAAATTGTGGCGTTCAGACTTATTTCTCCACTGTTAGACCAAAAAACTGTTGCTTTGAGCTTTTCAACTGATGAGCTCTGTCAACAGTAAAGGTATCTCAGTGTTGCTCATTAAATTAAAAGGCCGTGCGTTCACGGGTTGGTGGTGATGACTCTGTTCTATCTTCTAAACTCAGTTACATTTACATTCATCTTTAAGTTACTGTGACCTTCATTGATAGACCCTGCATACGATGCTTGACAGCCTTTTACTGTGTAATGATGACTGGATGACTGCAAATCAAGCTTATTTCCTTTGACATTATCGAATTAGTCTGCTTCCAAAGATATATCACCTTTTATCTCAGTATCAGTATTTTAGTATCATTCACCTGGGTTTTCTGAAATGCTGTATTTTCTTAACTTGTATATAAACTTTTAGTTTCATATCACTTTTACCTCAATTCAGAACATTTTAGAACGGAGTAAATAAAGCAGAGACTAACGTCTCTGAGCATTTTGGACAGTTGGGTCCAACATGTTCCAGTGCGTGTTACATAATGAATAAACATTCTCACAAATAATGTCATCAGCTCTCGCGTTCCTCTCTTGTAGCGGTTCTGACTACAGCAGCTTTTTTTAAGCACAACATCACTGCTGTTTCCCACTCACGCTGCCCTGTATTGTCAACTGTATTTTGGGACATCTTTTATTATCTTACGTAAGCATTTGAGGTTTATTTTGAGATTTCTTTCAGGTTTTCTCTTCCTGTTCAAGTCTGAAAACCGTGCTGCCTGATGGAACTATAAGCACCTTTCTGTGGTGTGGTTTGTATTCAGGACGATCCCACACACAGCTGTCTCATTTGTCACATCTAATTCACTGTCTCACTGATTCTAAACGTGCAACGCTTTTGCGAGTGGCATTAGGCAACGAAAAAACTACTGCTTTCTTTTGTTCTTAGTGATTATCGCTGTTGTTGAAGGAGTGACTTCAAAAGAACTGAAGGGCTTTTCATGGACGCCTGTGAGAGATGTGGTTTGTTCCTGTAAATAATGCACACAGTGAAACACTCCTTCACTCATTAATTATTGTTTCTAATTCATGGTATGTCTGTTGGAATGATAACATGGATACAAGGTCTGTGGTATTGAAGTCAGTTCCTGAAATGATATTGTTTTCCTATTCATGCTGTGCTTATAAACAGTCTCAGTGAACGGGTTACTGTATGATAAGAGGCAACAACACTGCATTTATGAACCTCGCTGGAGCCTTTTCCACTCCAGAAACAAATATTCACAGTCGGAGTTGAGCAGTACTGTAGAAAGAGATTAAATTTAAGATTAAAAATGACCATTTTGTTTTGGAAATTGCATTTTTGCAGAGACAAAAGATAAGCAACATACACAGAAATGTTGATGTAAGCATTTAACCTGTGCTTTTTATTTAAATGTCTCTGCGAACATGCGTAATATCATTACTAGTCACATTTGACCTTTCTCTCCTGTGAAAGGGTGCACATAGCATGTGATTAGATGAAAGTGCACTGTACGTTGGATGAGCTCCGCTATAAGGAGAGTATGCTGTATGCTGTAGTCTACTTCAGTTCAAGCAATGTAAAAAACACGACAAAGGTTCTGAAGTCCAAGCAACCAACAAGGTTGTCCAAGTCCTGACTTTCAGCTTTAAGGTTATTTTCGAGGCTAGTGAAGTCTGGTGAGTGACAACCACTCAGCAACTTTGAGGGCCACGTTTTACCATTTTGAGGGCAGGTAGTTGAACATCAAAGGAAGCTCCATGGAACGTGTTACTATGCACCAGGAACGTGAAGAATACTGTATGTGGCACCGGTGCAGGTACTTCCTTTGACAGTCAGCTTGAGGCCGCCTTAAAGGGGGGTTAATTCCACCGAGTAAAGCAGTGCCACAGCAGGAGAGCCAGATAAAGTACATATGAGAGTGTTTTCCTACCTCACACCTAAAGGAATGCATTTTGTTTCTTTAAAATAAAATACGCCAAAATTCTGTCATTGTTTTTTTGCTTAATTCACAACATTTGTAATTTTGTAATTAACTGCTTTCAAATTATTCATAAAGTCATTCATAAATACACTGCCCATCTAAACAAAAGTCACAAACTCTGCCGTGGCATCATTCAATAAGCTTCTGCAATGTCTCAGCATTTATTCGTGTCCAGAGTTGTATTAACTTGTTCAGCAAAATCTTGTATTGATGATAGATGAGAGTCAGAGCACTGCGCAAAGTCTTCTCCAGCACATCCCAAAGATTTTCAATGGGGTTAAGGTCTGAATTCTGCAGTAATTATCCAATGGGAGGCTCTTACCTATTTGCTTAGTCATATCCATGTGCATTTATGGATGCAGCGACAGGCTGTTTCTTGTGCAATGCTGCCTGGGAGCTCAGAAGTAACACACATTCAATGGTGGTTTCCTGTTTTTGGCCTACATGCATGCAAATATCCCTGGTGTCCCTGAATTCTTTCACAATATTTTGTACTGTAGATGGTGAAAGACCCAATTCTTTTTTGCAATCTTGCATTAAGAAATTCTTTTTGAACTGATACACAGTTTTTTCAGGACGTTTAGCACAAGTGGTGAGCTACGACCCATCTCTGCTTGCTACGACTGAGTCTATGGTTGATGCTCCTTTTATGCCCAGTCATGATTCTGTCATCTGTTACTAAAGAAACCTGCAAATTTTGGAATTATCTAGAAAGGTATAACTTGAATAATGTATAAACACGAAAAGAGTAACTGTAACATAATGTGGAACCAGAATCATTTTTTGTGTAATCAACACAGAGTCATCATCTGTTGTCTGTATCCTGCTGTGATGTAATTAATCATGTGGAAAAAGATACAGCAGCAGTTGTATGCTAGCTGTTATGCAAACACTAGGCTGTGGCTTGTTGTCCCTGTGTAGCTCAGGGGATGTCTGTTGGTGCACCGCAGACACATTTAATATAGCCATTAGCCATATAGCCAGTGAATTACATTTTACATCAGGCCTTTCTTCCCAACTCTGACATTGTTATTCTTAAAAAAGCATGAATTTGAATATAACTTTCTTTCTTCTGTATGGATTGAAGTCTTTTAATTGTGATTCATTTTAATTGACATCACATTTCTTCAAGCTGCTTCGGAGTATGATTCAGCAGATCAAATAAAATACCTCCCGATTTATCATCATTATCTGCCTTTATGCACCTGTGAATGTGTCATATTAACAGTGAAGACGAATTGCTTAGTTGGGACTTTTTTGTCTCTTTGCATAAATCACCTTCAGTTATTTATAACAGCGTTACCAAAGCAGCATTTCAGATACACATGCAGAAAGTGTAGGCGACTCCAACAGTACTCATTTCATTATACATTCTGTGTCAGCCTTTAATGAACTTTCATAATCAGAGAGCTTCTTTCTAATGCAGTCTATCAGCAGTGCTACAGATCACTGCGCGCAGATAAATGTATTGCTGAAAAATGTTAAGGTTGTTTCACTAATCATGACGCCAGTGCCGACTCACAATCCCCATAGTTCAATTTCAATGTTTCTCTTATCTCAGCGGCATTTGCAAAGATACCGGTAAACATCCATCTTTGACCCGTGCATATGCTCCAGTGTAAGAACTAACTATATTCATTCTCACATGCATAGAAAATGTTCTATTCATAGGAATAAATATGCAGAACTACCGTAGATAAAGCTGGATATACCTAGAGTTTTCAATTAGCATAATACATGGTGGGGACCTGCTTACTTTTCAAGAGTTAGAGAAAAGGTAAAAAAGAAAGTAAAGAGCATTTGAATACAGCACCTCACGGTGCCCTGAAAGGGGGAAAACTCCTGTGTGTGGACTACTAATTAACACTTATAGTAAATAAATAATTGTGGTACTTGATAGGCCAACAGGTCACAACTATGACTATGTAAAATTTAAAATAGGACAGAGTCAAATACAAATCAGATAGTCACTAGTGGTTAGGAAATACAAGGACTGAATTTACATAAGAGGAGAAAAAATATGAATTCAAGCTTTAAAATTGTGTGTGTTCACATGTTTCTACACATTTTATGTTTAGTGTTATTGTTTGATTGGGTTTGGTTATCATCTTGACAGCCTTTCACTTGAGTTCAGTAAATCAGTTCATTCTCTCGTATATATGCATCGAATCTGCCAGATCAGCACCAGAACTATTACCAACCTTATCACCTCACTGATTCACATTAAATACAGGTAATTAAAGAGGACATTTTCACACTTCCTCACACATCATTCTCTCTCTGCTGGTTGCCAAAACAGTTTTTGGTGCCACAGCCTCATTTTACCCCTCATAAAACTGATTACAGTAAGTTCCATCCAGCAAGGTAAGTAGATTTAAAATGTGGGGAAAAGAGAGCACTAGCATCAGATTGGTTCTTGGTAGCGGCACATACTCGACTGAATGATGAATAGAAGTTCTTTATGATCTTACAAAACAACTCTCAGTCATTGCTGCAAAAATAAAACGTTAGTCCAGTTTGAGCTGACCTGATTACGGTTGGTTAGGGATCGAGAATGGTCACATTGACTGTTGGGGGGGTTGACAGAAAACAAGCAGTAGTATCCTACATCGAAATCTTTTCCATCCTTTGCAGACTTGATACTGAAACATTTTGAAAATATGTATGTATATGTATTTTCGTAGCATTTGGTGAAAGTGTGTGATGGTGTTAATTGTCTGAACACACTGGCTACTGGAACGCAATGGAGTACAACAGCTCTATAGTAAATAGTAAATCCATAAATGCCTTTATGAAATATAGTGTAGTCTGCACTCTGCCCGAGATGTCACAGATCTGAGTAGCTGCAGCAGAAAACAGGATAACGATTCAGACACAGCTGGAAGTCACTAGTCCATGGTTGGGCAGCATGACACCAGGCAAAAATCAGGGAAACAGCTCCCAGGTCAGGAGAGATGCAAGGCATGAGGTAATCCAACGGGCTTTTAAGTTGGAAAAGCCAAAGTAAACTCCAAACCATTTCATAAGCTAAGAGAACCGTTTCTGTTTTCTGTTTGACACCACAATTTTCAGGAAAATCAGTGGGTTTGAAATGATTAATTTGACTGAAGAAGTAGGAGAATTTTCAACCAGAGAGATTCAAAATCACCAAATTTAGAGGCACATGGTTTTCACTGGAAGCCGACAATATATTTCAAGTATATGTATTTCAGAGTAATAAAAATGTCTGTGAGGCACTCCCCCACACACACACACACAATAAAAACATGAGCAATATAATAATATTGTGACAATGATGAAAAACATTCTGCTTTTTCAATGTCACACAGAAACACTCTAAGCAATCTGTGAATAGATTTATTTGGCAAATAGAGACTGAACATGTCTCAGTACCACAAACAGAAATGAATCTGTGGCCTGAAAACCAGTAGGGAAGATGTACGTAGGAATGTGCCTAGAATGAGGCTCTTGACATATAGCAAAGTCATTCCATCCCATAGCTGATGGAAAAACAACACAGTGTCTCTGTGTGAGCCCATAAAAACAAATCTCATTATCATCTTGTCAAATGCACTTCAGCGTTTTCACATTAACAGGGATTTTTCCAAATGTGTACCACTAACAGTTGTTTTATTTTGTTTTGTTTTGTTTTGTTTTGTTTTGTTTTGTTTTGTTTTGTTTTGTTTTGTTTTGTTTTGTTTTGTTTTGTTTTTGTTTTGTTTTTTTCTAGATGATGTTTTAAAAAAAAAAAGCAACTTTAAATAATCTTCTCCAACAAACAGATGATGCATTTAATGTCTAATCTTTGCCAGTGTTGTGTAATTACCAAGAATTCACAGCACAAATGTTTGCTGGCAATTTAGTATCGTATTAATAAACAGTAAAAATGCCAGGAATTGTAGTATCCTGGATTTAAGATGATAGCACACTCGTCCCTGTTTGTGTTTGGGGGGTTTTACGGACATAGAAATAACAGTATGAGCGGACAATAACCATTTACAGCAAGAGTCATGATTTAAACTGTGCATAAACATCCTTAAACACACATTTCAAGACTTTAAGGAGGAGAATGAAATGATATAACAAACTCACATCCAGTTAGTTCACTGTTCAGTGGAAAATAGTTCAGCTCCATGTGTAAAATCCTTGTAACCTGCAAATTCACTTCTTTACTTTTAACAGGCCAAAGATTCAATAATTATCTGACTGGTTTCACACAAAACTACACAGCTACCTACTGCTGTGTGAGTCAAATTAAATTTATACAGTAGCAAGAAAAAGTATGTGAACCCTTTGGGATTACGTGTAATTTTGCATTAATTGGTCATAAAATGTGCTCCGATCTTGCTACTGTAGATGCTTTCAAGTCACACTGAACTTACCTGCCCTAGCTTTACTCATTATACATTAATGTAAGATGGACTGGGCGTCACTGAAACTACCTGTTTGATCATTATTTGAAGTTTTACTACACACAACACCCTGAGACTGCTCTGATTACTTCAAACTTAACTACTTCAATTACTAATATAAGCTCTTTTTTTATCTGAAAGTAACCATTTCATCAACAGAAGGGTAAACTAAGGAGTGTCTTACTGTTCAGGACAGCTTTCTTATCAGGATGCCACTTTATTCTGCAAAACACTGCTGTTTCAGTTTTTTTGTTAGAGTCTCTGCAAAGATGATTGCCTGAACATGCAGACAATCTAAAGCACAATGTCAGCAGCATTCAATCCAACCAATTTATTTCTTTCTATTATTTAAATGATTCCAGTTTCCCCGCTGTATGATGGTCAAGAAATTATGAGTCAAAAAATGAAATGACACAAAAGGACCCTGCTGACTACAGATTTTTTCCCCCTTATTTTAGATTTCTGTAAATTATGACAGATGAATGCTGTCCCAGATAGTATTATATTGTGACAACCATAGCCTTTCAGCACATTTAAATACTGGAACCAATGGCAGTGGCATGCCCCAGTTAAACGTTCAGCTCTATCTTCATATTCATCGAAACATTAGCGATTGTCATCAGCAGCAGAAGCCAGGTTTCCAGGGTTAGGGTTAGGAACTGTTCTTATCTTCAGATTAGCCCTCTGCCCTAAACAACCATGTAGGTGACTTCCTTACCCTCAGACATGTTTCAGATCAGGCGTTACTCATAATAATACAACTCTGGGAGCCTCTCAGTAAACGGCATGGCTGCCCTTCAATGCCATGTCATGTGGCCAATTAAAAAAGAAAAATAAGTATTAAACGAAGGTTAGAGGACTTTGGTAGTTATGGTTACGAAATAAAACATGGATAAGTGATAACATAATGAAATGATATCTTTATTACCTGATTTTAAAGATGTAGGTCCTCTGCAGAGTTGTGACCAAAACATTATGAATTAATAAATACAGACAGTGCGTTAGTGTTTTCTCATGTGTTTTGTCAGCTGGAGTTTTCCTCCTGTGCACCTGTCGCCTATTCAGGTGTAGAAATGAAAGAGTTTGTTACTGAGAACCACAGACAGGCCTGGAAAATCTTAAGGGATGGAGTACAACATCTTGGTCGCTGGTTTTGTTGGCACTATGAAAAAAGTTTTGTTGTTTTTGTTGTTTTGTTTGTCGTCAGTCTCATTTTTCTGCCTGTTTTTTTTTTTTTTTTCATATTTTGTAAAGTGAGGATCTTAGTTCCCACACAGGTCCTTTGTAGTGCTAAATTGCTAAACACAGTGACAGCAGTTGTTTTTTGTTATGTTTTGTTTTTGTTAATCCCAGAATAAGAACATTTAACACGTTGACTTGATCTCTGCTGTGAGGTCATGTGTCAGCATCAGACTCATCTTTTGACAGTGTTTTTATTCAAGGACACTTCACCGGGGAATGACTGTGCCACGCGGGCTTCAGCCTTTAGTTGACAGACGGCTTTTGACTCTTCATGGCGCCCCACACTTTGTTCCCACTCTTCATCTTTTTCTGTGTTTTTTCACTCTATTGTTCAGTTTGCGTTTTGTTGCTCCGTGTCCAAAGCTTATCAGCTAGAACTGCTCTCAGCCTCACTGCTTCAGTCTGTCATGTCATGAGAAGACGTTTTAAATTAGCCAAGCTGTTATTAATGTGGCTGTATTCACACACAAATCCTCTGTTTGTCATTGATATCTTATGAAACCAAACCTGAAGTTGTTTGGTTGAGATTTAATATAATGAGATTATGTGTGGACCGGGCTACCTTTCCTATTTGGAGGGTTTATGTAGAAAAACTAAACTCTGAAGTAAAAGGTTCCTGTTGTATAAATAACATGCAGTTGTTTATCAGTTTTAAGTGGAGGAAAAGCTCTCAAGTCTTGTCTCTTTACATTGTTGCTTGTGTTTATGAGGTGTCATTTCCAAGACCCTGACATACAGTATTTGCTTTGAAATTACTGGGTTGTTTAAAGGCTGATGTTTATTTTTCTTTGTGTGAAGGGGGCGAGTTATACCTTCATGACCTACATTCATTATCAACAAGAAGCCTCACATAGCCTGTGTATAGCTGTCAAAATAGTAATAATATGGAAATATATGAAGGTATTACCAGGGGATACACAGCTTTGTGGTTCAATGATAATGATAATACAGGAGGAACTGAATTGTAGGAGACAGTTGCCCTGGCAAAAGCCTTTATGACCTAGAAAGCCAAGCAGACACCAGACAGTTGAGTCAGAAAGTGGAAGAGAATATAATTTATATTTATCTTCAGTGAAATTTTTAGCTGAATGCAACATCTTCACACCTACTGGAGTTATTTTAAATTCTTGACTTGACTTGAAGTTTCTTTGCACAGATTAAACTAAAGTGGGCGTGCCAAAAATGCAAACAGTTTCAATGAATCCTACCAAACTTTGAGAAAGTTGTAATATTTGTTAGTAAGTGAACAGCACGAGATTCCAATATATCCAAATATGACACTTTGACAAACACAAAGGTTGACAAGAGGAAACTTTTTCATTTTTTTAGATTTAGATTGTTCTTTTTTGCTGCTTCCTCCATCATGTACGTTTGCTTTTTGCATTTGATTCTTTTCTGCGGGTTTCTAAAGCCTCTTTAATAACCAATAGCTACTTACTTCGATTATTCTGTTTCATCGTCACCATGTGAAGTCAAATGAAAAAGAGGATGTAAACATATTACAATACAAGAACACACAAAGAAAAAAAAGAGAGGGCGGTGGAAGGGATAGAAAGACGTGACAAAAAAAAAAAAAAGAGTTTGCACATCAAAGATTCCTGTCAGATATCAGGAATACAGTACTTGGCATGTTGACAGGGTGTTAGTGGAATACCTATGACTTATCTTTACCAATCCTGCAACTCTTTCATGTGAGCATACCACTTGTTTAGTTTTGAAAGATATGTTTGGATTCTATAACCTTGTTTTGCATGAATTAAAATGCACAAATCATTTAAATAACCTGGACAAGTTTAAACATGAATCATTGAAAATATGGGACCTGCACAATAACTATCTCCTCTGTGTAATATTTTCTGTTTTTACCTATTTATCACTTATTGAATACAGCACCCATTTGTAGTCCATACTGCTTATGTTTGTAATCAGTTATTTCCTGCACGACTACACAACTATCAGACTGGTGCTGCAGAAAAATACATTGTTCTAAAGAGAAATCCTGTGTGGTTTCTAATGATCTCCACATGATCAGTACTGCCGTGTTGATTAAATATTTCAGTTGTATGTGTAGAAGAGTTGTCACTGCAGTCATGTAAACAGGTTCATCAGACTTCTCACTCAAGAGCAATGCAGGCAATTGTTCCGTTATTGTGCATGAACAGAGAAGTGGTGTCTGGGAATTATACAATTTGGAGAACAACCATAAGCTGAAATCCTCTCCGATTGTGATAGAGGTTAGGATGTGCCTTCGCTAGATGTTCAACACTGAGTGCAGTTTCAGTCAAAATGGACGTGATTTGGATTAGTAATTCATGAGAAGGATGCCGTTCAATAATGTGCTTCTCTACGATCGCACACTAATGTTTCCATTCTTCAGTTTTTATTAGTTAACCAAAGGATGCTACAAGTATCCTGCCAAGAATCATTTCCACAAAGCATCTCGTGCTCACGCAGAGCTTACCAAGATTAGTAGGCAGAATAAGAATCTCCAGCTTTTTAAATATTCAGCAAAGACATCCCTGAACCCCCACCTGTGTCGTCATTACTGTGAGTTGTCATAAATAAAACTGACAGAGAAATGCCTGAAAATGACTTTAGCAACTGCTTTTGTTTTTGTTTTGTTTTGTTTTGTTGACCTTCATCTGCAGTGTTTAGATCAGCTGGTGGTGTGAGTGTTGGAGGTCACACACGTATATGGGAGATGTCAGCGCTCTTAGTGTCATTATTGATCCATGCAATAACATCCAATAAAGATGAGTGAGCAAGAACATCCAATAAACATGAGAGTGAATCAACTGAAGCAGGTCTTGATCAATACTTAGCACGTTTTTTTAGCAGGTTATTACTGATCAGGTTATTAGATGTGACATGCAGCTGGAGCCCTGTCCAGGCTCATTTCATCACAGGACTGAATGGTATTTGGATTGAAACTTACATTTTCTGTTGTTGTTCTATCAAATGATGATATGATGATCTGTCAGCCCATCCAAGAATCTGCTTGAATAAATTGCTGCACATCTTGTAATGTTCGTGGGTGTTTCTTGTTTTTTTGTCCCTGAAATAACACGAGACTAGTGAGAATAAACCACTGTTCTAAGGCACAGACATAGTCAGTGCACAGTTCGCATGCAAACAGGGAAGCATGCCTTAGTCGCTTTGTGATTTATATCACACTTACAGTACATTATCACTAACCCAAACCATGAACCACCTCTGTCACAGTGATTTGTTTTGTCTGTCATCCTCATCATTTTCTCCAATCTTCATTCTCCTGGTGTGTGTGTGTGCTAAAACAAAAGCGTTCGTGTTCCACCACAACGGAACATGTGGTGCACAGCAGCTTACAACTGATTTCATGCAGTGCATCACAGAGTCGCCTTGCATGATCTTTGGCAGTATTTTTTGTGGATAAGTTTAAGTTCAGGCTGCACATGTCTGTTTCTGCAGCTTCGCAACTGTAAACCACACTGCTATGATCGGTGAGACCTGAAGCAAGTTAAGATGTTCGGTCAAGTTTGTGGAAAGGTTGAAGTGTTTAGATAAAGCTGCAGTGTTGCACAGAATTAACAGCACTGGAGGTTAATGTTCTGGACAGACTGAATGCATGACATGACCTATTATATAGCCTTCCTCCCTTTTATAAAAGTTACTGTAAGTTACTGCTCTTTGTCTTCGTATGGCGAGATTATTCAGACACTGACACAGACATTTAGCAAAGAAATGTGGTTTAGTGTAGAAGCTTTTTCTTTCCATCAATGTCTGTGTACTAAGATGAACATCTGTGCAGATATATTATCTGCACCTCAAGCACAATGCCTTTAAGGGCTGAGAGTGCCATCACTGGCGTTTCTGCTGTATAACAATTTTGTGCACTAGATGCACTAGATAGAAACTCTGAATTATGACTATGTTTTTGTATTTCAAGGATTTCCAAAAGTAAAATATTGTTTTAACAGCAAAGCAGGAAACCTAAAATTATATTTCCAAGTATTTCTTTCAACCTATATTTATATTCAGCAACAAATGCTATTTTTAAAATGTGCTGCAGATTAATAAAAACCAACACGAGCAAACACTGAACATAATGTGTGTAAATTTAAAGCATCATGCAGAAGACTAAGTAAGAAGAATTGTGCAGAAATTAACTGATGAACTCAGAAACTTGTAATAACAGTTGAAAAGGGGTAAAGTTCATGACTGCAATTAAATATGTGACAAGTAAAATGTTTAAGAGAGTCCCGAGATGTGCATGTCACATTATGACAGCCTCCTCCACACAGCTGCTCCTTCTCTGTCTCCACACTTACAAACTACATTTCTTAACATTTTCATTCTGCATCAGTTTAATCTTTATACTGTATCTTTGAATTATTGATATTTTTTCAAATCCACGCATTTCCAGAAAGTGATAACACAAGATGTATAATTTATTAGCAATACTGACAGCTGACAACTTGATCCAATCATGCTGCTGGGGTTCGAAAATGATTCCCTTTCCAATGTTTAATTCATTCAATGCCTGACAAACCTCTCTTTCTCCTGCTGTATATAAATGCAACAAAGTGGAGAAACAGCTTCAGTCACTTAATTCACAGTAAAAAGGACAACTTCAACTTTCTGTCTGCCAAATTTCCTCTCAGCACAAAAGCGGCAATACTTAATTGCAGTCCTTTACAAGTCAAACATAAATGTGCTCTCTAATAACTGTATTTTTTATCTTTAGCTACAACATCCAAAGTTATTTCCTCACACAGTTTGGCAACAGTATTTTCTGTATCACTAATAGCTTTGGAAAGTCCAGTAAATATATTGTAGTTTCAGAAAATGTAGCATAGTAATAATAGTAATAACTCTGAGAGGTTTTATTTTTACATTCAAACAATCTTGAGCTTATTTAGACCTAGCTACACAGGAAAGTTCTTATAACCAGGAAGCAGGTTAGAAACACCTGCGTCATGGAACTAGGTCAGCTGCCACCCTAACTAACTCAGGTTTTTACCATTTGGATTTTTGTTATTTAAGTATTTCTAATTAATTTCTAATTGAATTTGTAAAGTTAGTTCATTTTCTGTTTTAGATCCTTCAGCAATAGAGCAAATTTCCTTCTGGTACAGACGTAAAAATCCAAGTTCACAAATAATTTTTAACTTATTAGAGTTTAAATCCTGATAGAACTTAGGAAACCTTTTCTAACTTTACACCATATTTCCAAATAACTATTGTTTATACTGCTATCCTGTAAAGAACTGGAGTGGTGCGGGAGCAGAGCCCAGCTGTTATTGGGCGAGAAGTAGGATCCACTCTGGACAGTTTGCCAGTAGACTGTATTTTCATTATGTGATAGTTTACTTAAAGCAGAACTCTGCCACTTTTACCCCTGCAGTTTTTTTTTTTACAATAACTATTAATGAAACTGTTAAAGCACAGGTACAGTGTGTTTAAAATTTTTAAAAAAGGTCAAATTTATAACAAAAAACTAAAATAGTGGTGTAGAGAGGATGGTTTTACATTTGAACGTTTATCATTTTTGCAGCTTGAGTTACACTTGAAGAATAAAAGGTCTGAATATCACAGCCTCTGTTGAATGCTTATAGGAACATGTCTTTCATGGTTATAATGCCCAGGGAATACGTTTTAGCAAGTAAGCATACTGTATATATCTCACCCTTTGCACTGCCAGATCATTTTGCCCTCATTTCTCCCTCTGGATTTTAATCTAGAGAGAGCTGAAGAGAGCTAAAGAGAGGGCTCTAGTATGCACCAACAAAAAAAAAAAAAAACAAGTGTAGGAAATTGTGCACACTAAAGCAGCAAAGCCTAAAAATAAGTATGCACTCCCCATTTCCAAGAACAGAGAAAAGATTTGAAAATGTGTTTGAGGATGCCTTGAGTGGTGTAATTCAAGTAATTCATTGACTGCCAAAGCATATGCTCCAGTAGCTTGCCAAGCACCCACAGGCCTTGTTTATATCTAATCATCAGCAATGTGAGGATTGTCAGACGCTAAAACTGCTAGAAACAAACACATCTCCTGTTTTAAAAGCCAAGTGTTGTAGTTTGTTCAAGAACAAGAAATATTACAGGTCAATTTCTTAGATAAAAAGTCATCCACAGAGAAATAAATCATTTCTCTTGCAGAAATTACTTTAAGACAGTTTCAGTCTGAGTTTGAGGTGATCACAGTCTTTACACGTACACCATTTTACATATACTGTAGGACAATGTTGTAGCTTGTAGTGATTTGTGAGGAATTAGTAGTTGATTCTAAGTTGTACTGATGGAAAAGCAATTAAAATGAACAACTTGACATTTCATTAAAAAAAACATTTTATGTCATAGCCATTCCCCAGAGAAAGAAAAAAAGAGACTCACATGTGGTCCTAGATTTAGCAAATGCTTTCAGGTCTGTTGCACATGTTCTTTATATTCTGTGGGAGGCACTGGACAATTGCTAACCATGCATTAGATCTATTTCTAATTTCTATAAGTTGTAGACAGATGCCTAGTAAGGGAACATTTTCAGGACATCCAGGAATGTTTCACAACCTCAGCAGCTGGCAAGATGCACAGTTTCACCATTAGTTTTTATCACAGCATTGGGGATTATTATCAAGTCTTAGGTGGACAGCAATTCAGTCAGGGCAGCACTTAGCAACCACAAGAGAACACAGGGTGACCAAACCACAATGTAAAATGTAATGTAAAATGTAAAGGGCTCTTGAATAAATTGAATAGTAATTTAAAGTGGACTAGGATGACAGCTAACCCTGAGAAATCAAGGATTATTTCAATTGTAAAAGGTTTTGTATAGATGACGAGGCATTTCAACGATTCTGCAGAAGCCAGTTAACAGTCTAGGTAGGTGGTCTAATGCAGCTCTGAGTCATTAAAAGCAGATCCAGGGCCTGAAACAGCAGGCAGCAGATGGTATTATGAGTGTATATGGGGCCTACCAGGAAAACTCAAACTGCAGTTTGCAGAGTGGTCTTCCGTTGTTGTTGTTGTTGTTGTTGTTGTTCAGGCCCCAGACGCCAAACGATGAACCGGTTTCTGAGGTGAAGAAGCTAAAGAGAATGTTTAACACTTACATTGGAGCTCCACGCTGCCGCAGCAGTGTGACTTTGTCTGGAAGAGCTCTTTAGAACAAGTTTAACAGAGTTTAAATCTTCAAACACTAGATCGGAGATGATGCTGTGCGAATGTCGAGTGGTAGCACTGCAGAGTACAGTCTCTGTAGAGAGGAAACGGAACAAGAGGGAGGCAGTTTTACAGGCTCAGGACTTAGTCATACCGACACTGTAGGGCAGGTGGACCCAATGGGTTTGGTCTAACTGCACAGTCGGCATGGAGCAAAGCACAAGCGGGTGACGGGGGGACGCTGGTTGTAGAGGAGACTAGGAGGTGGGAGGGGGCTGCTGGATGTGCTGAGGCAGTCTCTCAGGCACAACAGGGGCAGTGGATGCAATGGGACAAGTTAAGAGAAACTTACCTGGAGGGAAGCACGTGGGAGTTAACATGTTCGGTCGAGGTACTGATGTTAACCCTCTAATGGCGTCTGGCAGACTGATGGCAGCCTGACACCAGGCTGAACATTCAAAACATTATTAGTCCCATAGGAATGCTATGATATCTACTATTTTGGCCCCTTTAACTCTATGTTGATCGTTGTTTTATATGAACTACACTGATAAAATAACTTTCTCTTTTGAAGTGGATGTTGGTGTTGAGTAAGCAAACCCCTGTTTCCACTCTTTAAAACAGCAAGACATTGAAATTTTAAAAGCACATATAGGAAAGTTGCCTCATTAGCTCCATTAGCTATTTTTGGTCTTTCGGCTATTTGGTGGCGAGCAGATAACACAGAGATAACACAGAGTGCATTTAGAGCCTTTTTTCCTTCTTTATCATTTCTTTTTCTGATCAAAACAGACACCTGCTTCAGTTGAAAATGAAAAAGTAAAGCCATGACCCTCAAAACCAAAACAATGAACTAAAAGATATTTAAACTCTTCCAAAATATTGACTGATGCAGCCTTTTTATATTTTCTTTTATTTCATTCAATAATTAATTTTACTTATATTGGTGAATGTTTGTCTAAAACTGGACCCATACTTCACATTAGAACCAAGCACTGAAGAGGCTGAGCAGAAATACTGTGTGAGTCAGAAAAGATAAGATGAGCCGCCACTAGAAATCAGATTTCAAGCATGGATCACCCTGCCTTTGAAGGAAAAATCATACCTTTAAAACACAGTTAACACAGAGCTGAAACCTAACTGACAACATCCTGCGGACGTCTGTGGATCTCTGCTGCTGATAACTATGAAGATTTAAATTAAATGGCACAGCAGAGCAATCTCTCTGAAAACATGGAGGCTGTTCAGGGAAATGAGGAGTCCTCTGACCCGCACATGAGGAGATGGGCTGTTTTATGGCAGTATGGAGATTGACTCGGGTCCATCTTCCTCTTCTTCAGAGCCCCACATTGCCCCCCCCCCCCCCCCTCCCTCTCCTCCCTCTCCTCCCTCTGCCTCTCACCCCCACCCCTCTGTGCGCGCTGCACCTGTGCTGCCGCTGCCGCTGCTTGTGCGTCAAATGATGGCAACTGATTCTTTAGTCCTCGCTCTCTGTGGAAGTCGCTGCAGACCGAGTCGACCTTGCAAAGCTACAGGTTCTCCTCTCGCAGCCGCGGTGCCCGCGTCTTCCCTCCACGCTCCACGTGTTAAACACACGACAGCAAGACGCGAACAAAGTTTGGGTGATTTTTTTGTTTTACGCACAGGTTGGCATTTTGGACCAGCGGCTGATATCATCGCTCCGTCGCCAGCACCGTGGTTTTCACTACAACTTGAAGCGGTATCATGCAAGTTTATGTGGCTGTAATCTTCGCGTATGGAGTCTCAGGTAAGTTCAGCAACTTCTATTTGTGACCCAGTGATTTGGAGATCGCGCTGTTTTCTTGTCAATGAAATATAGGCTACTGAATTCATTCAACTGAGAAGCAGAGGTAATTCCAGGACAGGACCTCTGAAATTTGCTCTGGTGACAAAGCAGGAAGGTAATTTGGAGATAAAGACACATTTGATATGGTCTGTGCCGAAGGGGTGTCATTGTAACAGTAAGATATCTCTGTGATATTCACGGTAAAATGATTTTATCATAATAGTTAGTGCCAATAATTGACTGGATATTGTTAAATTATCTGGAAGAGAGGAGCCTGCAATCAGCGAGAGGCTTCTCCACAGATGCTCGGTCATTGTAATATGTTATAGACTCCAACTGTGAAAATCTGGTGTAAACACAAAAAAGTATTATGTTTCAAAGTATTATGGAGCAACACTGGGCTTAAGGTCTTTGTGGGTTTATCCCCTCGGTTTTGCATTTTGTGTGACGTTGCTCAGTAGAGCTGGAGCTCTCAGAGCAGCAGCAGATTTCTTCCCTCAAAGCTCCAGCATCCAAAGATCCAACACTGCTGCGTTTATCACGACTGTAACAGGGAGCAGGATGTGGGAGCTATTATCATTAACTCTCAAGCAGTGCTGTGTGCATCCTTTGTGTGTGTGTGTGTGTGTGTGTGTGTGTGTGTGTGTGTGTGTGTGTGGTGGAGGTGCATGGCAGCAGGACCTTGTGCAGCCTGGAGAAGTATCTTGTCTTTTTGCAGGGTGAGACTGGTCCGCAAAGATTTTTATGTTTGGATTTTGTGTTGGTCAAAATGCTGCATTTATTGATCTACTGAAGAGTGTGTGTGTGTGTGTGTGTGTGTGTGTGTGTGTGTGTGTATATTACTGTTGTTTGGATTTCCTATTTTATAATTAGAAATGCAAAGTTTCCAGCAAAAGTGAAACTATTAAGAACCAAACCTAATAATGACATTCTTTTGTTTGGCTCTAGCCCCGTTCTGTTTAGTGAACAGAGCTTTTTCCTAAGTTTTGACTGATTTCCTCAGTCGCATCACCTGCTGCTTATGCACTGATGATACAGTACAGCACTGGTGAATCAGCATAACTGGTGCTTCGCTTTGTATTCTAGCTAGAAGAATGCATCCAACACTGGGTTGTTGCATCCCAGGGTAAAAAGAAAAATTCAAAACCATAACTATTCTCACCATGTGCTGCCTTGTGAAAGATCTCCTGCAGGAGGAAGCAACCCATAAATATTCTATATTTTATGTTGTCACAGTGTAACAGATGATAGGCCACTCTTCAGAAGCTCACAGAAAAATCCCCCAGTGATCTGTTGGACTCTGATTCACAGTCGGTCTGCCATTGAGCGCCGCTGAGGCGTCGCTGGGTGTCTGTGGCAAAACACTGCCTGTGGTTCTTGTGATTTGCCTGGCACTGCTAGCTCTAGTCACCCCTTATCAGCCTCTGTTTGGCTGACTCAGCATATTGAATCAGCAGTGGAGGCAGTCGGTGAGAGAGGCCTATCAAAGTGGCTGTCCTAGTGAATCATTGTTTCCAACCCATGTGAGTGCTGTCTCTTGTATTTTTCTTTCCTCTCTACAAGTAAATGCAAAGTAAGCTTTAACGCGCTCGTTCAAGGCTTTTAACGGGCAGATTATATTCATATCTTGTTTTTCAACCATAATGGGGAACTAGTGGTATAAAAATGTTGAATACTTATTGCTCTTCAGTGTGATGACGTACAGGTAC
Organism: Anabas testudineus; assembly: GCF_900324465.2. NCBI lineage: Eukaryota > Metazoa > Chordata > Actinopteri > Anabantiformes > Anabantidae > Anabas > Anabas testudineus. Next base: position 19,361,422 of record NC_046619.1, read on the forward strand.
ATTTTCCCACGGTGAAAATAAAATGTACAGTATTAGACTAGTTGGTTTTGTTTAATCTTTTCCTCATCTTCTGAATTCTGAATACAGATGATGACAAGTTTACATAAGGACATAAGATTCAATCAAACCGATGCTGCACATGCATGTTGGGAGTTTCTTTGCAGTATTAACTTTACCTTTTAAAGCTACAGTATATAATCTATTCTTCAAATACTTGCTTTAGTAGAGTCGTCCCCCAAAACTTATCTTAACATGAAGAGGTGCAGACTCGTGGGTCACTCTGGGAAGGGTGCTGGGAAATTAGCTTAAAGGTTTTCCAGCGAGACTCACCTTTCAGTCAGAGAATTTCAATGATTTATTCTTTTTTGTGGTACCTTTTGGAGCATTAATATTTATTCTAATTACCTGAAGGGCTGTGCAGAACTGAGTGGATTGATTTCAAATCTCATGCTACTGCAAGCTTAGGTTGCATATTGTTGCTTTAATGCAAACCATCTGATCAATCTGTCTTTTTCTGCATTATTCAGTACAGAACCTACAGTAGGGATCCAGAAACATGAAGCCAGTACCCAGACAGTGCCCAGCAGCCAAATGTCAGCTTGGTGTGTCAGGACCATTAAACAGAGCAAATGTACTCTTTGACATGGTTTATTTGAAATGTACTGAAAATAACAGTGTTTCTCAGTCTTTCCCTTACTGCCATTATAGCAGCATTAAAATAGACACAGTGTGAGCTCTTCTACAGTTATGTCTTTACAGCACATGTAGTGCTTCTTTAATTAGTGATATTGTTTTTGTGTTTTTTATACATTTTAAAGCATAAAATGTCCACTGCTGCACAAAGATTAATTCATCTTTTTCCTCCATTCACAGTCTTATAGCATTATGGTCTCTTCAGTCTCCCTTCAAACCGACAATGCACGTCATCAAACTACTTTCCTAGTGAAAAGGTCAAATTTATAGAAAGGTTATATGCATCAGTGGTGACTTTGATCAACAACCATGGAAATGATTCATAAATTTGCAGTTTTAACTGATGTGAAAGAAAAATATGCTGGCTGGTTACTTCCTACATGGTATGAAAGTACAGTATTCTACTGTTAGTCTGTCTTTTTTATAGCTTGCCTCAGATTTTTATCATAGTTGGTCTTTGCTATTGTTATTAATAAAAATGTGAACTGTTTGTGCCCTTGTATAATCGAAAAACTATCTTCTGCGGCACTGGAGATCCATAGACTGAAATAATTTTACATGATGATGTACTGTAGTGGCAGAATTGAGGCTTCCCATGCATCTGCTGCTCAAAAAATGTTATGTTTTCCAAGAATTTACAAGTTTATACTCCAGAGAATGGTGATATACTTGGGATTTGTCTTAGAAAACAGATGCCTTAAAACATCCTGGTATTATTCCAGGTCCTGGCTGCATGTTTGTTCATAAGATGCCTGTGAAGCCAATAATGGATGATCTCCTGTGCCGCACCATCCTTTGGAATAAGGCACTGCATGACTGACTAAACCCACAATATTTATGGCAGTATAACAGGGATCTATCAGAATAGACATGGATAACAACCACAAGCTTTGTGGTTCGCCCATACCTTTGTTCTATTTAACTACTTTTTCAGTTGTTCATTTTCCACATTTCAAACAGTGTTTAGCAGGATAATTAGATGGGAATAATACATTTATCTGGTTTATAAAAATTCAATTTTTATTATTTATAAATTGATTTATTTATTGATTGATTTATTTATTTAGTTTACATGCACATGTAAATTTATCCACTTATTGTAACCATACAAAATGTGGTCAGTTGCTTTCTGTTTTTGTTAGTTTTGCTTGAGATGTGTCTGGAAGTTAACTGGAGGTCACAAATTCGATCGGACATAAAAAGGTACAGACCTATGTATATAACCTTCCACAATTCACACGGCAAGTCTGAACAAAAAACCTTTTTAATTCATTTGAACATAAAAATGTCTTTTGACTGTCATTCTTGATCATTGTGTGTAGATTGATAGAGACGAATTGTAGCTTCTGCTGTGACTGTAAATAATGCACCACCTATTTTAGGACTGGCAGCAGTTGAGATTGTTGGAGTTGAGGCTCAGCTGAAGGTGATTTTCATTACTGTCTCCTGGGACATGGGTCAAAATCACCCGAGGTGCTTACCCCATGCTGTTCACCATATGGTTTCATCAAGTATAATTACTGTGGGCTCACATGTCATGTGGCTGCATTTTATTATGGATTATTTTGGCTGCTGGATGTTTATCTCCGTCTTCTATGATGGATTTCTATTTATATCACTGTTTCTGTGGAGGAAATAGTCCATCTTTGTTGACACTAAGCCACTGCCCGAATAACTCAGTTTGTGACAGCAGAAACAATTTTTAAAAAGATATTTTATTGTTCAAGTTTTATTGTTTAACTCCTGGGCAGTTACTTGAGTCTGGTCAGCGCCCCTTTTTTGCTCGTCATTTCCTGTCTTCTATTCCCCCTGTCAGACATGAATTATTCCTGGAAATTTCTCAACCTGATTGTACAGCATGGATGCTGTTATCTGTGATAAGTTGCAAGATGCATATCACTGAAAACCGTCCTAACTTAAAATAACTGCAGATTGAAGTTTTTTCTTTTCTTTGCCTGTTGATTTTGCAGTAAATAAGAAGGTAAAACTGGAGGATGTCATCTAATAAATAGTTAAATTAGAATATAATAAAAAAATATAATTTTCCTATATGCCACCAAGAGTGGGAGATGAAAGCTGGTTCAAGATGCATGTTATATTTATGCATAGCATAACCTGTAACATCCATTTTCAAAAGAATGTTCAAGGTGTTCATGGTCCCATTAAAGAAGGCATAAGTAAATTGTGTCTTGAGGCCAAATTCAGCCAGAGCTCAGAGGCAAGTCAGAGTCTTTAAAGGTGGGATGTATGATAAAGAAAATGTGCACACAAAATTATGATATACATTCCATGTACCTTTTCATATGTGGTACATTTTTAGAGGTGTACCTGGACTGGCAAATGCATGTGAAAGCCCCTCAAATTGTTTTACAGTGATGCAAAATCCATAATAAAACAGTGACTGATGAGATAAGATGCATTTGCAGACAATAAAGGACAAGTTGTGAAAAACTAGAAGGTGTCATTGGGAACCTGAAGCCAGATTTTTAAGTGCCTTGTAGATGATGCAGAGAATTATAAGTTTTATTCTCTTATTATTGGGTGTCACTGCAAGGACATCAGGTATAATGTGTGCAGCTGTTTTGTCATAGGCCTGTCAGCTGTACTGCATCTTGAACAAGAGGCGTGATAAGGCGCTTTATGACACTTGAATAAAGATTTCAACTTATCAAGGCAGGATGAGCTGAGAAGGGTGAGCAGTGCTCTCTTCCAGCTTCCTTAGCATGTGAAATGTTCTGCATTTATCAAGTGTCGGTCTGTGTTGTTCGGATTCTGAATAGCATACCAGCATCTGTCCAGGTTTGCTGATTAAGCAAATCAACTTCAACCATACTTCCCAGCATGCATTTCATCAATGTTAACGTGCATGTCTCTGGGGTCTCGTCTGATTAAAATTAAAACGATGAAGACAGGTCTGTACCTACACGTTTCGAGGGGTCATGCTGAAGAAGGCTCTAAGCTTGTTGTAACAGATGCCAACATGGCAAATGGTTCATGATGGTTAATGAGGATTAAGTATTCACTGGGGATATTTAAAAAAATAATCCCAGGATATTTGTAAACAAATCTTTTTGTTGATACAACAGAGAAATGTAAGATACTTTGAGTAATTAATTTAGAGTAAGCTAACAGAGGTAGAAATTCTGAATTGTGACCATATGATGTAACTAACAATAATTAAGTTAACACAAGAGAAAGAAATAAGATTGTTTGTTTTTGTGTGTGCGTTTTCCGTCGTCATCTGAGACATAATAAATTAGATGGTGAGAACTAGTCAGTTTAGTTGTTATAAGAAGTTAATATGATGAGATTGCACATTTTTTTTTTTTTTTTTTTGTCCTCATCTGTACAGTAGGGCAGTGGTTCGGAGTGGTACAGTCCGTACAATATGGACTACTTGTAAATCTAAAGCATGCCACGATAGTCAGTAAAAAGAACAAATGGCTTTATTCTGTGTAGAGATCCACAGTTTTATTTTGAAGTACCGTCTCCTGCTGTAGTGACTTACTTACAGTAACTAAACATCAATTCATCCATTTATCCACATTACCTGTCAGAGGTTTGATGGATGTGCTGAAGCAAAACCCAAAGGCAGCAGACTCACTGTACAGACAAAATTCAGGATCACATTCAATTTAGAATCACCAATTAACCTATCCTACCTGCATGTCTTTCTATAACGCCACACAGAAAGGGCCCTGGGCAGCAGAGGTGGACTTGGTCCTTTTACCTGGACAACTGTGCTACCAACTGCTGCATAGCGATTAGACACTGAATGCGAGAAGGATACTGGTAAATAGCAACAGATGAATAGCGAGTAATTAGCTAAAAAAGATAAGAAATGACTAATTAATCTACTTCATCATGTATAAATGGGATGACATTGCAGCTTGATACACAAGTAAACACAATGGGTAATTTGCTCAACTACAATGAACAATTTCCCCATTGATCTCTATGGGATTAGTGAAGTATATCAGAATCAAAACTGAGGAAAATGCAGAAAAGCTTTTCTTGATAAGATGATCAAATGACTCATCGTCACTATAATCTTTGACAAGGGGCTCTCTGTAAGTCTATAAAAAAGATAAGTAGCAGAAACTTTACACGCCTAATCATTTTGTTGGATTTTTGTTTTGTTTATAGCACTCAATATCACAGAGGAGAATGGAGCATGTCCACTTGGATATTTCCCCTGTGGCAACCTGACCGTGTGCCTCCCTCAGCTCCTACACTGCAACGGCATCGATGACTGTGGAAATCAAGCCGATGAGGAGAACTGTGGTGAGTCATTGTTTCTACTTGAACAAATGGTAATATAACCATTGTCATGCATAATCCCTTGTCCACATTTGCATGCAGCAGGTCTGTGGGGATAAGACTTAGATAATACTTGACATGTGTAATGAAAATTAAAAGCCCTTTTTACACTGCCCGTTCAATGCATTTTATAGCGAGGGTTGTTTGTCCCAGGAGACATATGCTGGAGAAGAAACCGTGTTTACAACATGATTTTAACTGAGTTGTGATACATTGTGTTCAGTATGGTTATTATTACGGGTATATTCAGCTTTGTTTAAGCAGCATGTTTCAATCAGACATAACGCAGAATTGGGAAGACTCCAACTTTAACTTCTTCCTGCTACGGAGACTTTAGGACCTCTACAAGGTCCATTCTTAGTCTCGGTTCCCCCTTTAACCATCAAATTTTATGCTCATGTAATTGTTGAAATAAAACAGTTTTAACATAAAGAACCCAAAATGGCCCAAATAGGCAGTGTGGAAATAAGAGAACAATATGGTAAATCTAAGGGCTTTTATCGTTGGAGCACCCTGTACTCTAGTGAAGCGCTGCAGCACCACTCTGTGAAAACAAGCTTATGCATGACTGATTTCCTGCATTTATCTTGAGGAGACAATCATCAATCATGACTCCTGTGATAACACAGGTGCAGCTTTTAAAAATAGCTTTTGAATAATAATAAATGACATTTATGTATGCCACCTGCCTTCTCCGATTAAGTCACCTGCAGGAAGATCCAATGTCAGTCTTGTGCAGTAAGTGCAGATGGTTTAAAGCCAGAACAATTTCACTGTCTTTCATATTAATAGAAAAATTACATTTTCCTGTCTCCAGCCATATTTAGCAGTATGCCATCACAAAGCCCAGCTTTCTGTAATCAGCAGCAGCCTCTGCCTCTTTTGTAGCATCCCCTTAAAGGCAGTCTCTGATTCATTCATCATAAAAATCCACTTGGAGTGTTTTGACTTCTATGTGAAGTAATTTATAAGATCCACAGTGAGTTCCCAGTTTATGCATTACACCTACACAATTGTCTTGGTGTGCCTTTGATTTGTCTTATACTCAGGCGTAGCAGCTCCCGTGCAGAGAGGGAAAAATAACACTTAATGTAGTTCTTTGATCATCCAGTAAGATAACCACATCCTGTGGCATGAATCTAAACTCGTGTGACCCCCTGCAAGTCCTCACTGTCAGGTGAAAAGAACTGACCAGTGACAGAATTACACTGAATGGAATCAGTTCTCTAAACGTGGGGGAATAAAGAATGAATCTGTGGGTGGTTGGAGGAAATTGGGATGCTGTAGCTAGAGTCAACTCTATAACTAAAACATGGAAATATTATGTAAGGGATTTTCAGTATCTTCCCACCTCTCACGCACCTCTGGAAGCAGAATGAATTAATATATAGTTAATATAAAAAATCTATATTATAAACCATAATTATCTGAATTGGGTTGGTTTGTACAGGCCATAGCTGAACCGGTTTATTTCAATCTGACTGCTTTTAACTGTTGGTTCAGGCTAATGGCAGACAAAGCTCGCAATAGTCGACTTACAAGAGAGGTACCGTGCAAAGGCAGGGTGAGCGTAAGGAGATCTATCCTAAGGACCCATACTGGAGGTAGGCTGCAGCTGGGATTTGTACACCAGTCTCCATCATGGAGATGATCTTACTACTGCACTGATCAGTCTCTCACATTGCTGTGCGTGGAGAGAGACCCACCTATATCCAAGTACTACAACAATTAGATGCTAAATGTTGCGTAACTTATTTTAGTAGCTAAAGCTCCAAATATTTGTGTTTGAAAAATATAAGACAGCCAAAAGGAGTGTGGATTTATTGTGTGACCAGAACCACAAACCCAAGTAAATGATAATGGTGCTACGTGTCTTCCTCTCCATCTGATCCATCTCAACACCAGGTGGTGTTGAGATGGATCAATTGAAGGCTCTGCTCTTCTTTGCACCTGTGTCCAAAATATACAAGCACAGATCTGATGATACAACCATAAAGTATGGGTAAGAGTGTGCAAGTATGGTCTGTATGATGCACAGTTAATTAAAAAGGTGTCTCTGACCACAGATGAATGAACAGTGAACTGAATTGGATGTAACACTAACCTTCCATTATTTAAGCAGCTGGAAATAAACAGTACTGCTCTTCAGACTAAAGCAATGCTAGAGTGGCATATTGGTGAAAACCTGCCACTCAAATATGGAACTAAATAAGGAGTTTGGTTCTAGAGCCATTACTGTGGGTGGAGAAGTACCCACCTATATCCATGTACCGTCCTACCCCCTGTACCAGGACTAGTTCCCTCCCCACCAGAGAGGTTACGTTCCACTTCTGTAAAACTATCTCATGAAGCCAGGGATCAGACGACCTTGCTTTTCACCCCACTGGCATAACCTCAAAGCTTCTCCTTTCCTTGTGTTTTAGATGTATTCATTTGATTTGCTAAAAATGTTTAAACAAAAGGTTTAATTCGTCAACCATACATAAAATGAGGTAAACAAATTAATCAAGCCTCATCTAGTTGTAAAATAAGAGAGTGTCATTATAAATTAGATAATTTTGGAGATATTCCTGTGATTTAAGCAGTACTCCTTTCTCACACTGCATCTCACTATTATAAACTCCTACTGAAAATAGCAGCTCGCCCTGAGGGTGGTGAGATGCACAAAACTCTGTGATCAGCTGCATGCAGAGTTTATATACACACAAGTATCATGGGTGAGATATTGTGAATCAGATGGATGTCTGCTATAGAGTGTACTGTTTGAATTGGAACCCTTCATAAATTTAACAAAGATAGATAACAGTTGATTTGTTAGCATTTAGAAAAGAAGCCGCACAATCGCAACAGCACACATACATTAAAATGATGTCAAAATCTGTGGTATTTCTTCTCCGTAACATCCACTAAAGCTCCTTTTCATGAGATTTTTTGGTACTGTCATAAACTGTAGGTACAAGGTACACGTACAGTACCTTTTGGTATTTTTCTTGCTTACAGTACCTGATTTAAAATTGCTGTAACTAAAGTTCTTTCCAGTGATTTCCAGTAAACGCTTAAAAAGCCAACGTGTTTCCTCGACCAGCAGCAGCTTAATTAGCAGTGTGTTTAACCTGCACACACGAGGCGAGGGCACAAGACAGTTTAAAAAACTAATACAGCAATCACTTTTCTAAATTGCTGTTTCTACCCTGTGGGAAAATGTAGTAAAAGGTTCACATAGATTAGAAAAAGTAGACGGGTGGTGATTTTACTTTTGATAGTAATTTTGATGAATACTGGTTTAGTCATTGTCCATTTATATATTTTTATTGTTTCCATCACTATTAATACTCTTCTGAGAGTTATAATAAGTTTACTTCTAATCAGTATCAGTATATGCTCTTTGACCAGAATTCTTAAACTGGACCCTCAGATTTCTGTGCATTTACACAGCATGTTAAACGTGCTATAGGGTGTCAAAACATAAAACTTAAAACTAACTTAAAACACACTAATTGGCAAATAAAACTGATGCACATATTTAAAAATTGATTCATTATTGATGAATTTATTCATTATATTGACAGGTACACTATGTTTTGCTTTGACTAATCTGTTTTTTGTTAGTTTTCATAATACAAGTGGAAAATGAATGAAGAAGGTTGTTATCAGCAAGAATCCATGGTGATCTGCCCTTTTGCTGTATTGGCTTTCATAAGCACTTAAGAGTACTCTGAGAGATTTCTCTAAAAGTCACAGAACATTAATGCAGCAGGGGGCTGGGGATAACTTGTGTGCATCTGTGTCAGGTTTCTCTGTTTCTGTGTGCATGCATGTGTATGAAGGCATGTAGCTGGATGATCATGTCCTAGCTGACATTACCTGGGAAGAGTATAAAAGAGGATAAACAAAGTTTCACAAGATGTGATGTGAGCTTTGCAGTAACCAGAATCCATTTATTCGGAGCAACCTGCAGCAAATAAACAGAATTTCAAATGTGTAAGTACACAGTATTACTGGATTATGCAAAAATGGCATCTTCTCCAGGATTTAAGGGTCTGAGCTCTACATTCAAGTAAGAAATACATTCTGCTTTGCTTTAATGGTAGTAAAAACACTGATTATTTTGTGCCTTTTCTCTGACCTACAAATAATCTAACAATAGCACAGCAGGATCTCTGGCCTCTTGCACAGAACCTATTTAAAAATAATATAGTCAGGTTTGTCAGGTAATTTTAATAAATGTAGAGGTTAAATTGAAGCAAATCCTGCAATCCCTACAGGTTGTGGGCATTGCAGGTTGTGTTATATGCAAATCTGTGTCCACAGATTACTAAACTGAGTGACCAGATTACAAATCCCCCCAAAAGTTGTGCTTTTCACACATCAATTTGTTTAGTATTTTCACTGATCGACCTCTTTATACTTTGTTAAATAAAGAAATTTAGAGTTGGAACTCAAAAGAGAATAAAAATCTGATTAAATGTACAGCTTATGCATGTGAAATGTAGGGAGCAAAAGTTAACCAGGACTCTAGAGGTGCATTTCAACAAGAAACATGTAATAATTAGTTTAAAAACCTGTGCAGCATCCCCACCATGTGTGAAACTGTAATGTCTTCGGTTACTTTTCCGTCCTATCCCAGTGACCTGACACACTGACGATGTGTCACTCTGCACACAGAACTGACACAAAGTGTCTCTGTGCTGAACAGCTCCACATTGACTTGCACATATGGTGTGAGTTTGCCATCTCTGTGTTTTTCACACCCTGTACCACACGGTGTTTCTCTCTGCATGCTTGTTAGCAAGGTAACCAGAGTTGGGGGGGGGGGGGGGGGACGAGGGAGTTGTCACTAGTTTTTTTTCTGCTTTTTCCCTTCCAAGGCTTTATTACACATAACAGCACTCTCAGCACAGTTTGTTGTTGGCATTAGATTGGTGTCATCTTTTACCAGATTTGCCATGCATGATCTCTTCCTCAGCTTCTGGCAAAAACCTAATTTCAAATAATCAGGTTTTGCCTGGCGGACTGTATTGTGTGAACAGGTATAATTTAAAAGAATAGCAGCTGCTTTATCATTGTGATGTTGATATCAGGTTAGTTGGAGTAGTTTGCAAAAGCTGATTTTCTCCTAGATTTGTTTGCCTGATGCAGAAGGCTAGAGCTTCTATTATTTACGTAGAGAGAGAGTTAATCATTTGTGTGAACCTTTTTCATTCCAACATCTTGCTGAGAAACAGTTTCCCATTCCTCATCTCAGAAACTTTACAGATCAATGAATATTCCTGACTTGTTCCTACTTGAAAATATATCAGAATAGTTCTGAAAGATTAAATTTGTCCGGTCCAGCTGTTGCGTTCCATTTTTGTTGCTGGGTCTCAGCAGCTGTGCAAATGAGCTTCAGTGTGATCAAACCCAGTGGCGTATTTGCAGCATGTTGATAGCAAAATGGTAATTTTGTTGTCTTGGTGAACCTCCCCTTGACTGGTTAATTTTTCAAATTTCCTTTTCCCCACTTGCATTGGCACAGTTGGTTCTGAAAGATACAAATCTGTCATGGGTTTCTCCGTTTCCTCAGCCCTGGAGGGTGACGGCAATAGGACAGAGAAGATGAACCTCATAGACAATTTTAATAGATCAGCTAAAATGACAAAACTGTGGGACTGCAGGGTGTGACGTGTGACCTTTTCCAAACAAGCACAATAGATGTTTAACCTTATTAACCTAACAGCCTTCCAGAAATCGACTTCTTTTGGATATTTATCGAGTTACACCTTTTTATTGTTAAGGTGAGTCTTCCGAACAACCCTGATCCTTTATGCCTAAATTAATTAATTGGAACCTTGGATTTTTCTTTGCCACTTATATAATTATCTGATCAGTGAGGTAGAGAACTCTCCGACATAAACAAACTTTAAGAAAAAAACTTATTTCAGCAAAATGCTATATAGCACCCATTCTTGAGGAAAAATGAGGGGAATAGGAAATTAGCTTAGTATAGCTCATTTCCAATTTAGCAATTTTCCTCCATGTGCTCTATACAAGGTCTAACATAATTAGTGTTCCCATGATGCCTAGTGGGTTAATTCTTTCTTCAGCAGAGCATATGTATATCACATTGGTATAAGCTGGTTTGTGTAAAAGCATCCCCCATATGGTATACATCAAGCCAATGAAATGAAAAATGCAAAGCTTCTAAGATCATGAGCTTATTCTGACCCTGACAGTAGTATTTTAATTGGAACATTTCTTACACAAGAGGCTCTAAAAGAGAGTTTTGTCTAATGACATGAGACTGAGTGTCACATTTTTAATGAAGACAGAGGAAAGCAGACCTGGAACTGAATTTATCAAGCAGTTCTCTCTCTCCCTCTCCCCAAAATGTGGGTATATTACAAAACCATGACCCTGATAAAAGTTTCAAAGTTTCTTACAAAATGACTTAGCAGAGTTTTTATTCCACGAGTTTCACTGTATTGTCAATTGATCCTAGACCCTGTGTGTCTTGCATATTTAACAACATGCCTCGAATAAATAAATGTTTATTGTCAAAAAGCCATATCTGTTCTGGCTACACAGTCATTCTTTAAGTTTGTTAAATTACTTATTATCCTTTATTAGTTTAATTCATTCAGTAAAACAAAAAATATATAGGTTGTGAATTATGTTAAGCTTCAGGTTAGTTTCAGTTCTCGAGAGATTTTTTTATTTTTAGGATATTTTCAGTATTTAATTCCACTTTCCTCTACAACGTGACTTTAATTGTGTCGAATAAGATCCCAAACTAAGATGTGCATTTTCATATGATAAATTGTTTTGTAGTGCTGTAGCTTTTGTTTACTGCTTCAGTGTTGCCTTTTCTGAAGTAATCTGTATTTGATTGTTAGCTGTGGGTTTGTGTGGTTTATAAGTAAATATCTGATTCTGAACTAACAAAATGAAAACATAATAACCTTAATAACCCTGTAGGGCCGAAAGAAATTGATTTAGAAAATTGTATTAAGGTTTTAAGAATCATGAATTAGCTATAAAAGCTAACACTGAATGACAGCAGCATGTATGCAGCGGCCGTGTCAAGCCCTGTGGGTTTGACATTTAGGTTTAATGTCTTCTCAAGTGTGCTCTGAATTTTCACTGCATGATCTCATGACTGTGATGACCACTGATATGAGAACCGTAGATATTTTGCTCACATTTCCACTAAAATGCTGTTTGCAGCTTTGATATATTCTATGGCATATTCTCTGTTTTCATTTTAACCCAGAATCTAAAGGTTTTTACAGCATTGTGTCAACATCAGTGCCAAAGCTTTCTGGAGATCTCCTTTAAAAGAAAGACGATGCAGTTTCTGCTCAGGGATTTTCAAAGCAAATGATGCATACACAGGCTCTAAGTGTGGATGATTAAACAAGGTTGCATGGTTGTTTTGATTCGTTGACACAGACAAGGGAGCATGATTCGTCAGAGAACATTTTGTCACCAAAGTCTCCAGGTATACTGCCCAATATATACATATACAACAATCTGTCCCTAGGGACCATTTTGCAAAATCTGATCACTCTAAAACTGGTAAAAATCAACTTGGAGAAAAATTTTCATGCAATTAGTGCAGCTTCTAATGTTTTCAAACAAGTTAAATGCTACTCGACAGTTACATTATGAGTCATAATATGACTAAACAGGTGCCACTGATTAGTTGAAGAGTTACTTAGTCTCAGTAGCATTTATTTGAGTCCCGATCACATCAAACATCAGAAGCCAAACTCATACGGTATTCTAATTCTAATGGAATTCACCTCATATGGCAAAACAACGAAAAGACAAATGCAAACAAGAAGAGCCTCTGAATTTGATAATTGATTTCCATAAAACTCTCATTACCCCATGTTAATAAGAACGTAGAGTCTGTAATTGCACTTGATGAACCTTCCATACAGTCATTCTCTAAAAAATGAATGAATGATGTCTATGATGATTTAATGTTCTTTTTGTATGAGATGTTATTACTGAGTGAAAATGGTTCCAATTTATTTTCAAAATGAAACGTCCTGAAATAATAAATAATAATAAAGATTGTTTATTGCATTGTTATGCTCATTTTTAGTATTCAGGTACACTGTTGAGTTAAGCTATGTGGAAAAGTTGTCACGTTCACTGTTATAAAAAAAACTATGTAGTGCATTGGATGTTTTAAATGTATTTCCTTCATCATAAAAAGCTTTGCAAAGAAATGTAAAATCATAAAATGTATGTTTAATAGCTTCTCTATCTTTGTAGTTACACTGCAGCATTTCTCAGCACATTTTAAATGTGTGTCTACAAACAAAATGGGGACACACACATGGAAAAATGGCCTTGTGGCACTATCGGCCACTACTTTTATTACTTACTATACAGTAGCTACTTGCCACTGTGTCTATCGTTCATTATTTATACAAACTGACAATATAAGTTATCCCACAAATCACCAAAAATATTGACACAAATATCTAATATTTAATTATTTGCCAAAACCAAACCCCACAGTAGATCTGTGTCTCTATACGATTCTGTCTCGGTCTACAGATAATTCCTTAAACGTCATGGCTTGGTTTGTGTTTTGACGTGCACTGCTGTGCTGTGGCGCCTTTTTTGTTTTTTATTTCAAGAAATTTGCAAATATTTTCAACAAACTTCTTTCAGGTTGTCATTATGGGGTGTTGTTTGTAGAATTTTGAGGAAAATCATTAATTTAATCAATTTTTGAACAAGTCTACATTAGAAAATGTAGAAAACGTTAGGCACTTTTGGGATGCACTGTACGTCTAATTGAGAATATGTCTGATAAGGAGTTGATTGTAAATGGTACTGGGGTGCATTTCTCATCAAATGTAGTAATTCACAAAGCTGAACAGCCAGATTTTGGCCAGTCAAAGTGGTCTCTCTCACAGACGGGTCCAACACCAATGGGGGTCCAACTACGGTAGTGCCAGCGGCACAGGACACAACACAGAAACTAAGTAGACAGATGCTCACTGACAGTCCAACAATGGCCAACAGCCAACTGTCACCTTTGTGTGTTGTAGCCCTCAAAGTGGTCTGTAGAGGGAAGTACACTCTTTTTCAGGACTGACCTTGTCTACACTCATCTGAAAGCTGCTAAGGACGAACAACTTCTGGAGAATCATCTCCATTGATGAACTGAAAATAGATTTTGTGCTTAAAGTTACTATTTTCTCTTAATAATCTCATTCTATGCTTATGTGACCAGCAGTTACCTTGCCTTTGAGTCTGTCCAGAAAACTTTCATTGGTGTTGCTTCAGTGCCATACAGAATGTAATTTTTTTACTTTGCTCTGTTGCCAACAGTTTCAGACCTTTTTCTTACCAATGTATCCTAAATAAACATTCAGGGACGGCCTGTCTGGAGCATTTTATGGTGCACCAGCTTCAGTGTAAACATCCTAACATAAATCATTTAAGGAACATTAAGTGCAAAACCTGAGCTCTTTAAGTCAATTTTTGCAGAAAACAGCTGTTCATTTATTCCAGCCTAAAAATAAATTCTATTCTTCTTGTTGCGAAACCTTAATACCCGTGGCTCAGATTGCTGGTGCAACACTGGTGTTAGCAGGTTAATCCTCCTAGACATGATCAGGTTCAGTGAAGGTTGAGAAAAGCCATATAGAATCAGCTGCATACTGTGTACTATTTGTGTCTATGGCTGAGCACAGTTGTCATTTAAAGCCCCTGTGCAGTGGTGGTTATTGTTAAATGAACATCAAAGAACTAAGTGGATGTTATACTTGTTGAGAATTTATCCATTCAGCTGTTTCAGGTCACTTTCTTCAGCGTAACAGTCGCATATGTTTGTTTTCTTCTGCAGTCGCAAACATTTGCATGTAATGGAGGGGGGCATGGATAAGATAAGGATAAGGTTGGGAGTGTCTTGGTTTATCAAGGATGTAAATCCTCCCACTCACCCCTGGCAGACAAGAGTTGTTGAAATCCCCACACCGCACAATGGTTCTCTTTTGCTTATATCTGCTGCTATTGGTCCACAACATGATTAAACTTGACATATTTACACTCTTTAAAGCAGAATCTGTCATCTGTTTGTGCTGTGGCTCCATTTGAACAACCACAGCACTGTGATAAAACATTCAGGACACGCATAGTGCTGTTTCTGTCCTATCAGCTAACCTTATTACATTTACAATGTAATCAGGTAACACCTGATTACATGCTTAGAATGAAAACCAGCAGGTTTGTGAGAACCTAGATTAGAAATAGATGAAAGCTTTACTGTGTAATTGTAATTCATTAAGACTGATGTCTGTTTTGCTACTGCCAGAAGCAAAGTAGGGAAGACCTACTGTTTATTTCTGTGTTATTTTCATAGAACTGGAGTGGATTTATTTTGACACTCCCAAAAAAGTTCCAGTCCACATAGACGTGTGTAGCCTAATTCTAACCCTGGCAGATGGTTGAAGGGGAGGGGAGATTATCAGAAGGAAATGAAATTAATTCTTTCTTCAAGTTCTGTCTGTGTATAACCAGGCGCACCCTGTGTATCTCTTTGAATTTGCTTTTAGATAGTGTGGAGGCCACATCACAGTGTGGCACAGATTGCTCTTCTCTCTCCTTTTCTTTTGTATTACTGTAGCTGTTGATATCTGAACTGCAATGTTGCCATAATTTTTTCAGTGATTGCTTTGCTTGAAGATCAGTGTGTTTGCGCTTTTTAACTTATTTGTATCATCGCAATAATATAATTAGTCACAAATTATTCTGCCTTTGAAGCCAAAGTTCAAAGTGATTCAGTAAAATTATGAAAATTTCACTTCCATGGTCTGTCAGGCTGTGGAATTGCATTAATAGTTTTATTTCCTTCTAATTAAACTGTTGACTGAAAATAATACACACTCTGTGGCCACTTTGAGTTCCACTTCGTCAAGTTCAGTGTAATTCAATCCAATACAGCACCTCTGCCATGAATTCTACTTTTAGAGTACTATAATTTCTCAGTTTCAGTTGTATTATATTAAGAGATGTGCCCCCCTTATATATAATGGGTTGTGCAAAACATTAGGAACTTTTCTTAATATAATGTACTCTAGTACAACTCCACCACCCACTCTGACCTCAGTGACACATATACCCTTATAGAATTATCACCTTCCTGACAGATTCAGCAAAAACTGAGAAAATACAACCTTGTAAAAGTAGAATTCACAGCATACCTGCTGCATTGGATTACAATAGATTGTACATGTGTAACTAATAAAGCAGCCAGTAAGTTATTTGCAATATTAATATGTCAATGACTGAGTTAGAAAAAGTTTAATTCTGTCTTGAGTGTGACAAGTATTAAGACCTTCAATGGCTCATAGATACCAATAATCTTCACTTGACTAATTAAAAAAAATTATAGAAGTTTAAAAATTAAATAAGACTTCAGGTTGAATTCTCTTTTGTTTTCTCTGATACACTTGGCCATAAATTAAACCCTACTCCAGAAGAAAAAGATGATGGCATGACAAGCACAGGCGGGCACAAACTGTAAGTTGCTTTGATGCTGAAGGTGGTGTCTATTTAACCTTTCCAAAATACAAAAACATAGAAGTATTGGTGTAACTAACAGTGGCTCTAATGACTGCAATAACTATGGCAGGTAGTTTTGTTTGCGTTATGTAAAAAATAAAATAAAATCTGTAGTCTCCATCTAAAAATAAGAGGCCTGCTTTTGTCCACTTCACAATTTTGCCACCAGTATCATTAAGAAAGGGTGTAATCTAACCATTTTTTTATGGCCATGTTAGATTCAAATGTGTGACTTTTTGACTAGTTTGACCTGCTACAAGCTTTTAGACCTTTACTTAGAAGTTGCCCTCTGTGTTTTTCCTCACTGCTCCTCAGTCTGGTAATGAATAGTTCCAGTAACACCAGTAGGTGGTAAAAGTCAAAAAAGGAAATACTGATTGCTCTGAGTTATATTCTCATAAACTTTGACATCAGGGCTTCCATTTCCTTTGGTTTGAAATGGAAAAAAAGCCTTTCTATTGTCATTTGCACCATCTTGTACAGCTTTTTTTAAAGCGTCACTGCCCATTCAAAAAACAAAAGGTCATACTCTAATATTTCATTGCAATGTCACATTTATTTCCGTCCAGAGTTGCAATAATTTTTCACCAAGGTCTTGTATCAATGACGGGAGAGTCGGACCGCTTTTGCACAGTCTTCTCCAGCACATCCCAAAGATTCTCAATGGGGTTAAGGTCAGGCCAATCCACGTGTGAAAATGATGTGTCACGCTCCCTGAACCACTTTTTCACAATTTGAGCCAGATGAATCCTGAAATTTTCATCTTGGACTTTGCCTGTGACATCAGGGAAGAAACACACTGATGAAATAACCTGGTCATTCAGTATATTCAGGTAGTCAGATGACCTCATTCTTTGGACACATAATGTTACTGAACCTAGATCTGACCAACTGCAGCAGCCCCAGATCATAGCACTGCCCCTACAGGCTTGTACAGTAGACACTAGACATGATGGGTGCATCACTTCACCCGCCTCTCTTCCTACACTGATGCGCCCATCATTCTAGAACAGGGTAAATCTGGACTCACATCAGACCACATGACCTTCTTCCATTGGACAGATCTTAACCCAGTTTTAGTAATTTCATCAGTCTTCTTAGATGTTTTCTTTGCTTGATTCCTGCCAATAATTTGACCCTTCTGAAATAGATGGACATCTTTTCCATAACTACAGGATGTGTCTTAAGACATGGCTGTTTAAGAAATGAGAAGCAACTCACTGCATTAGTTATAGTTAAATAACCTGTTGGCAGCTGAAGAATAATCATCCATGCAGTAATTATCCAACAGGAGGCTCTTACCTATTTAGTTAAATCCAGGTGGTGACAGTTTTTTTTTTTTTTTGGACGAGCAGTGTATGTTAAATTTCAGTAGAGATAACCAAAACGTTGTCCTTACAAGCCAATAATGTAAATGATTTATCAAATGTAATGCCTTTGTCACATTAAGTTTGTATTTTTACATTTGAAACTCTCTCATACTAAGGAAGCAATCTTTCAATGACATCTAATGGGAGCTCCAGTAGCTCACAGGTCAGTTCAGTGACACTTGACATCAAGGTGTAAACAACCCAGTGAAGATAAAATGGAAGTCTCTACAGACTTACAGTACTGTGTCTAAACATGGCCTAGATGATCAAAAGTCCCCAGGAATACACTATATTTTTATAGGCACTTTTAAAGTTTTGACACAACCAGGATAACAAAGACACAATGCCAGCCAATGACTGACGTAACTGGAGTGGTGAGGGTCTCAAAAGAGATAACAAGGGGAAATTTAGTTTTTGAGTTCAGGAAGTCGCAGATCAGATATGTATCATTCATCCCTTGGTTCCTGTTAGGGCGCCTTTCTGTAAGTTGCTGCAAGAACTGCCACATGAATGAACAACTTTTATATTTGAAGAGAAGTAAAAAAAAAAAAACATGAGTCCCAGATTGTAGCTATTTTTTTTTATTTTGTCAACACAAGACTCAGTACTGTCATCCCTGTACTGGAAGGACCAAGGTTTGACTCCACTGGTTAACTGGGTGCCTTTCCATGTGGAGTTTGCATGTTTTCCCTGTGCCTGTGTGGGTACTCCAGCTTCCTCCCACAGTCCCCCGACATGCAATTAGGCGTGTCAATGTGAGTGTGATAGACTGGCGACCTGTCCAGGTTGTACCCTGCCCCTCGTCCAATGAAAGCAGGAATTGGCTCCAGCTTCCCCATGAACAGGAAAAGCGGTTATGATAAAGGAATATATGGATAGGACACAAGAACCTTATTCATTGGCCTTTTTCGTTCTGCTTTTGGTTTAGGCCAACTCTTGAAATATCTGACTCTTTATCTGCTAAATGATCCACTATACTCACCACTATGTCTGTCTGGTGTGCTGAGCAGTTAATGTACACTTGCCAAAAGCAATGCTATAAGAGTATTGAGAGTTGTGGGTCAGATGGCTTTACAGCTAAAACTCATAAAATAGAAGTGCCATAAAATCTGCTGCAGACATGAATCATAATTCTCTGTAGGCTCATCTCTACAAACAATCTCTTTCACATTTCCACATTGTTTTTAAATGATCCTCTGTATTTGTATTGTAAAATTATTACTTATTACCACTTTTACTTCTTGTGATATTGCTTGATCTCTGTTGTAAAAAAAATATTAAACCTTTGGATGTGTTGCATTGGATTACATCATATAGACAGATGTTGTATGTTTTGTTGTCTCTTGTGCCTCAGTCAAGAAGAGACTAATAGAATCCATGAAGTAAAACGTGCATGTGATCTGTTTTAAGGTCCTCTTGTTTTCACCATAAACATATGGAAACCATAGCAGTTTGCGTGATGGTTTTGATCAATGCAACTTAACAATTGACAAAGAGATGGAGTCAATAGTGCCAACACCAATCAATATGAAAATCATTGAGATCTGGAGAGCTTTCTTATCATAATCGAACAAGAGTTGCGCTTTACGGGCACTGGGCCTTCAAAGATATCAATCAACAGGAATAGATTAGTCCAATTAGCCATAGTGACTCACAAAATCCTTCATGATCAAAAGCCAATCAACGCAATGCTCACATCCAAATCCCAAGCCTATTCTCATATATTGCTTCTCAGATATGCTTGTTCTTTTAAAAACATGACAATCTGCAATTGTAACAAATATTGAACACACAATATTGCTTATGAGCCTACCTTACAAGTATTGGACAGAGTCTGTCTTTACTCTTTCTAATTAGTATGTTTAAGCTACCAGATTGATGGAGCATCAATTTTCTGCAGCAGCTTTATAATTTTGAGTGCTGAGCTGCTGTAAGTGTCCACTGAACTCAGAAATCTAATCTCAAGTCAGATAATCATATCCACGGGGTCATGGCGCTTGTTGAGGACTTGTTTAATTTATGAGGAAGACCACATGTTTAAATACAGAAAGAATAAAGATATTCATGAGAAAATAAAGTAATGTTTCATCTTTGTAAAGTGTGAAGTAAACTTTGACAACAATGAGAGTTGATTCTGCAGTCTCTCTCAGGGGTCCCACATGTTGCTCACATTTCCCACAGCCTAATTAGAATAATTTAAATAAGATTAACACTTTATTGATCCTCCAAGGTGGAAATTCATACATCACAGCAGCAGAATATAAATTGCATCAAAAGTTAAAAGCACCAGAACAGAATAAGACCAATAGCATAATAAAAATAACAATATACAGTAAGAGAGGTGGGAAATGGTAGATGGCATAGTGTGTGAGTTCATGAGAGCTAGCAGTAGCACCAAATTGACAGGTGCCTTTAAGCAGAGAAATCAGGCAGATCAGTCTGCAGTTATCCAGGTCACTTGAGTTTGCTGGAAGCAATGGAGACCAAGAAGTCTGATGGCAGCCAGGCCTCATTTGCCTGTCCGTCCTCGCCAGCTGAAATCCATCCAGTTACAATGAAGTGGGACGGGGTTGATTCAGCTGTGTCTCTGGTCATGACAACTGACAACATCATTTGACAACTTAACAATTTCTTGATTTGTACAATCAACACTCCAAATATAGATAAAATCTTATGTGTCAGCAATAAACAATTTGTATATGTGTTCCTGTGCTTCATGGGAAACGTCCTAGTGACAGCAAGATGAAAAATAGATGAGTGGATGAGAAAGCTGTAAGTAGAACAGAAGGTCACACGTTTGAGCCTGAATCACCAAGCGTGTGATCACAAACACCCTGTTCTGTCAAATTGAATCTTCAGAGCAGTTTAGATTTTAACACTGAGAGCTCGGTGTTACAGGAGAGTGCACATGTTCAGTCAAAAGTTTCCTAATTAATATTTTTGACTTCACACTTTCTTCACACAGCTAGCGCATATTTCTGAGTGTAAATGGCTAGATATGCTTTTATGTTATGGTACTTGAATAATCACTTTTGAGAAATAGAAAATCAGAGGGAACAAATTTGATTCCCCTATTTTCCCTCTTAGAGAAGGCACTTGGATATCTCCCTTTTAGAGTGAACATCCACATGTTAATTGGCACTTTTGAAATTAGCATTAACTTATTTCTGGCTTCAGCTACGCTGGGTTCATCACTTTATATTCATGTTGACAGGAGACTATTGACAGACATAGATAAAAGGGTTAAAGACCTGTTTGCAAACCACTGTTAATTTGCATAATTTTGATTCTGTTTACTTAATGTGATCCAGGCAGTACAGAGGAATGTCTTAAGTAGCTGCCACAGACTATTCATCTGATTTCACATGGTAAACAAAAGGCGGTTTTAGCAAAGCAACACCAAATGGGACTACATTCATTACAACCAAATCACTATAACCAAATTTTCGACCACTGCATAAAAGGTTTAGCTGTGAAGACAGTGATGCTCCTAATAGTAATAGGGAGTGACAACAGAGAAAATCAATAGAGAAGAGGTGGCAATAGAGGCCTACTTACACTCAGTTGGCAGTGCAACCGCCAAAACTTAGTCAATCTAATTTTGTCCACCTCATTTATACAGCTGAGGCTAAGCGAAATAAGAGAAACACCTCCAATGCAATGCTGTACGGCAAGACAGACTGCAGCCTACAAAATGATAATGAAGCCAAATTCAGAAAAGCTGATTTATTGCAGGATTATTGTATTAGACCGCCTGAAATTAAGTTTAACTAATAACTGTGTAGATGATACACAGTTAAAGTTGCTGGCATTAGTGTCTTTAATGTTGCCACATGCTGCTTTATTCTGCGCCAAATAGTGGCACTTAAAAATACCACACCTACAGATCCATTGCTGATGTAGCGTCCTAAATTGGTTGAAAGGCTGTTGCTGGGGGTGTGACAAATGCCAGTCATACTGACAGTCACACCTCAAACACGATCCAGACAGATGCTCACCAACACTCTGATGGCTAACCATTGAATCTTCTGTCTCTGTGTGTGTGTCAACTAGAAAGTGTTCTTGTTATCTCTCACTTTGTTCAGTGTTTGAAACGTGTGTGTCTTCAATGCAAACACACTCACATGC
The DNA here is from genome assembly GCF_900324465.2 of Anabas testudineus. Taxonomy (NCBI): domain Eukaryota; kingdom Metazoa; phylum Chordata; class Actinopteri; order Anabantiformes; family Anabantidae; genus Anabas; species Anabas testudineus. The sequence goes on from NC_046619.1 coordinate 19,383,501, forward strand.
ATGGGAAGTTTATCAATTAGTGCCAAGAACGCAGTCTGTTGTTCATTGATGCTTTTATCACAGCCGGTGTGGTCACAGCAGCTGCACTTAGTAAGATTTGCATTTCACACGCAAACTCTGGTGAATGTGTGTTTTCTTCAAACAAAAACAGCACCAGACCTGTAGGGCCAACAAACACCCAAAATGTGTTTTGTACCTCATTAGACATTCAAAAAACCTATTTGTGTATTCTTTAAAATTTGTTTTGTTTTAATGATTGGTCTTCTTATCCTCTGTAATTTGCTAATTGGCATTACCACCATTGGTTACCACCATTTTTGTATTCATCTTGTGGTATATGTACAAACATTTGTACCTAATTATAGAACATGATGCAAATTACACAAGGATCTACACATCATAAATGACTTGTAGCCATGTTCACATGAGGCTAATACAACTATGGGTCCTACTGTGATTTGTAATAATTGCAAATATGATGAGTATTGTTGACCCTGTATAAATTTGCATTTGGAAAAATGGCAAACCATAAATTAATTGCCGAGTGACTCAGTACCTCATAAATTGAGTGTCTTTTTTTGTGTATTTATGGGGCTAAAGTGCAAATGATTAAAAGCTTCAGTGGCACGTTGGCTGCAATTTCAGGAGGTTTTTCAAGCTACTCCAGCATGGAGACCTATTTGGAGAAGGACCAAGTTCCAATTAGTACATCAATAAATTTCACAAAAACAGGCTTTGTTTTTTTTTATGCAAGTACAGGGCAAGGCACCGACTCAGGGGGTGAATCCTAACATCCTCTGACATCCTCAGATAATGCATATTTGGTCCTGGATAGAGCCTTACATTGTCCTTCCTGTGACTACAGAGCTGAACACACAGGAAAAGCTCACAAAATGTGATTTTAATTATTTATCATATTTGTTATTGAATGATGAGTGGTGGACAGCAGTAGCTCAGGTGGTAGAGCAGTCATCTATGAACCCCAGGCTTAGTGGTTCAATTCCCGGTTCCTCCTGGCTACTTGTTGAGGACTCCTTGGACAAGACACTAAAACCCAGTAGTAGCACCAATATATATTGTCTGGCAGCTTTCCAACCACAATTTCCCCAAGGCGATCAATAATGTCATTATTATTATTATAACACTACCAATGTGCCATTATGATGGAGTCCTACTCATTTTAAATAACTTATATATATATATATATATTTATATTTTATAAATAATATATTTGTATATTTTACTGAGCTGATCTTCAGAAAACTTCAAGTTAAGCCCTTTTTCCAGTGCAGCACCTTTTCCAGTAGCCATGACATAATGACTGAAAGTCCTGACTGACATATAGAATAAAAAAATGAGAAATGTATTTTTTTCCAAATGATGAAAAACTGTTTCTAATAGAGGGAAATCCATCCGTTATTAGGACTCATTGCAAAGAGGCCGCATTGAATCAGCCTTTGAACTTTACTACGAGTTGCATACAGATCACATGTCCCCATAACGCAAGGGAGCTCTTTGCCTTTAATTCAAAACTTGCTCAGTGTGAATTATTTCTGATGATTGTTGGGTTGATTTCTTTGTATTTTACCAAGAGCACTGAAACAGAATATCAGACAATGACTAATTCAAACTGTAATGGTAATTTGATGGTAATTATATTTCATTATAGCCCACATTTCAATACAGAGTGATTCATCGAGTCAGAAAATTCTCTGAGAGCCTAACTGATTTTTTATTATACTATATTATTATTATTTTTCCTCTTTCATACAACATGAGAGTGTGTTTAGTGGTTAGGTGGTTCCATTGTCATTGTGGTTATTATGCTACAGGTGTGAACATTCCTCTTATCTTAATTATCCTGGACAGGAGTTGTTCTTGTGTTGTAAAAGTTTGTTTTTTCTTACACAGTAATTGTTAGAAAACGCTTGTGAGGAGACTCCTCTGGAATCTGGACTTGGACATATAGAGAGGTGGTCTGTGGTTCTGCTCATAGCTTATACGGTGTTTTATCATGACTCAGTCTCTGGTAGTTTTTAAGTCATCGGTGTCACCCTTTTTGCGTCCTGGTGTTGTGCGACTTATCTCTTCGCTGTCTTGCTCCACTGTAAAAACTGATCTTCTGTAGAGTGTTTGTCACTACTTGAGTCACACCGCATTCTCATAAAATATTCAGTTAAGTGGCGCTCCACAAACACCTCAGCTCATTTATCTTAGGTGGGCACTGACAGTAGAGTTACTTAGAAGAGCATTCTAGCGGAGGCGACGCTATTATTAGCCACTGACAAAGCTCGCTGGCCCTGAATTCCCCTTTGAGGCAGGATGGCGATAAGCAGTTTTATTTACTAGGACATACACACATGCAGCACAGTTGAAAATAACAAATTTAGATCGTGGATTCATCAGTGACACTAACCTGACAACCAAGGTCAAATAGTCAAGGAGCATTTTAACGAATAAATCCTTCATTTTTGAAGATTCAGGTTTACTTTGCTCCTCTTAAGTTCTGACATTAGCTTGGCAGCAGTTTACATTACTTAAGCTCGTCAGCAACACTGTAATTATTACCATTCATTTACTTGTGATGGTCGACCTGGCACTTACTTATTCCCAGGAGGATGTGGCAGCCAATGATGAGCTGATGTCACAGCAGGCTAAGTAGCTCATGACAAGCATTTAACTTACATGTCAGATGATACACAAGCAGTAATTATGATGAGAGTAGACACATTTTGCTGTGATGTGACCTGTCCGTGGCTAAAATGGAAGGGTGAGCAAGTCATTGAAGATCTGTCAGCCTATAATTTAACCACACAAAAAGTCTATTGGTAGAGAAAATACATCACTTTTTCTTTTTTCTGACATTTACACGTGAGACCTACCCAGAAACTTCCTCTCACATAAGTTACTTTCTTTAATTTTTAATGAAACAGTTATTTAAATGGACGGTAAAATAAGATTTCACTGCAATAAATGTTAAATCTTTATGGTTTGTTTAATGAATGATTCTAACCAATGTCGTTCATACGTCTTATTTTGTGCTTGGCCAGTTCCTGAATAACAAACTGCAAACCCTGTTGTCTGACAGCAAGGAGCCTTTAAATCAATCACATATTATACCTAATAATGCGCCTGGTTTTGAAGGACAAATGATTGATGATTATTTATTGTACTTTTCTGTGTACTTTTTTCCAGGAGATAATAATGGATGGCCACATCTTTTTGACAAATATTTTGGAATGCCGAACTATATTACTGGGACCAAGTCCAATATGTGCTGTAAGTACTGTTATTTGTTTTTGCACATTTAAAGATATTGTTTGGTCCTTTTAAAGAGATTGTATTTGTTGAACTGGACAAATGCCAGTTTAACAACACAGCATTTATATAGAAAACTTTAAGTTTTAAATAAGTCAGAAGACATTTTTTATGTGCTTTTTGCAGTTGTGTTGTCTTCATACTTGGAGAAATACTTTCTCTAAGTTGCTGCATGCTTTCTCTGTATCGTGCTCATTTGTTGTTTTTGCAGGACATTATCAAGTAGTGGTGGCACGGTGGTGTGGTGGTTAGCGCTGTCACCTCAGGGACACTGGCTTAACTAGTAAATTAAAACAAATTATTTCACAAAATGTTAACAACAGTGGACCATCCACAGGCTTTCTAGTCATGAAGTTGATCCTACAGTGCATGTACCTTTATGCACCTTGTCAGAGCCTTTTTCCCCTGTCTGTCCTTAATATCAGTAAAACCTCTGTTTTCATGGAGATTTACAATATATCTTTTAAGGAGATCTTTAAACAACTTGAGTACAATTTCACCATAGCAGCAGTGTACTTGAGTATAGTAATTCAGTACCCTTTTCACCTCTGTGTATAAATGTAATCTCCAATCCAATCCAGGCATCAATCTGACTACATCCCTTACTGTACCATCAGTAATTATCATGACCTCAAAATAATTATATCTCTAAATGTGGAGGGCCAGATTGGCTCTCATGAGTTGGGGAGCAGTATTCCCTTTTGTAAAATGGAAACCACTACCGTCTGCCATTGCACATCCTTGGCCTGGAATACAGAGGACATGATAGTGAAAAATATTTCAGGATCATCTGCCAGACATTCCCATTTCACCCTCAAAACATGTTTGATTAATCAGGCATGTCCACCTGCTTCTCCTTGCCATCAGACCTACTGTGCCTGAGCACAGTGTCAGGACTCTGAACAATGTCAACCAAAGGATTCTGAACACCCACACACAAAGTAAACTTTTAGCTCCAGAATAGAAGTGCAGGGTGTCGTTTGCTTCCAGAAGAGGTATTGTGCATAGAGGAGGGCTCAGCCTGATGACTCGCAGTGCTCTTAAATCAAAGATGTCATTTTTACCTTCTCCTATTCACCGAAAGTGACAGCAGAGATAGTTTGGTTAATCTGAATCTGCAGTCACTCCCTCCCACAGATGAAGGCAGTCTGCGTGAATATGAATGCTATTCACTCTCAAAGCACCAGTCTGCAATTAGTTATGACACAGGTGTTGGGAAAAAAATAACACTAGCAGAGCACTTCTGTCCTCCCTCCACATCTGAATGTGAATGTGCTCTGTGAAGTGGCTAATTACACCCGGCTAGAATTACCTGCTTGAATAAGATCCTCCAACTTCCTGATTTCTTGCATTGTTATTAAAAGATTTTTTTTTATTTATGAAACAAGAAGAAAAATCTGAAGCATATAAAACTGTAAAAGTGAAACTTGAGCCAGAAAAAGGGTATTAGAGTGTAAAATAGTGAGCATATGCAGGGTGGCGTATTGCTCAGTCTTAGTTAATATTATGGGCAGGTGCAATACAGTGGGTTTACGGGAGAGGTGCCACTGGGGTTAGAGAGACTGGTCTGCTTCCACCTGCAGCTCAGATGAGTCTACAGACCTGTTTTGTAGTGGTCTTCTAGTCACACTTGACCAGGCAAGTCACGTTGTGTCATTTTGAGAGGAGCTTTTCCCCTTAACAGCAAAGCTCTTAAGGTCACGGGGGCTTGCAAAGCCCTCCATAACAATAATTTAGCTTTTCATGGAAGGGTTAGTGAATAATGGTTTTCTCAGTTTTCTTTCTCTTTACACTGGAAAAGCCAGTAAGTTAAACTCCCAACTGTGGAACTCAGCAAACACCTGCACTCTCTTATATCTCAGCCTTACTTATTTTATATGAAACAAAATAAAATGGCTTTTTTGAAAAGAAGTCTTTTAAATCTCAGATGTGCTTTAACAGTCAGTTAAAGAACTCTCTCTGTGTATTTGTATACTGTTTAAGAAGTCTTTTCCATTCTGTGAGATTTGATGTGGCAGCAACTGTCATCCAGGGCAGTAAATTGCCCTTTTTTTTATCTCTGTTGTCACTGCTGCAAAATTTCTCCGTGATAACCTGAAAACAGTTTATTTTCCACTTATCAAAATAAGGCTCAGTCTATTGCTTAATTGAAATAAACATTATGTATTCACAGCACAGTGGTGATGAACGCCATTTACAACAAAGTTATGAAAAAGTATTAAAAACGTTTTTATCGTAAATGTCTTTACTACAAAACTGATAAATGTGAGAATCAGGGCATCCCTCTCCCCTGTTTATCAGCCTCTATCAAGCCCCCAGTCTCTACATCTGTCACATACATACTTTAGAGACATATTTTCATGATGGTACATAAAGTTATTCAAACACATATTACTATTTTCTAGCTTATGAAATGCTTAACCCACCTTTTTTGGCACGTCTGTGCCCTGGAGTATATATGCAACACAATGGTATTAAAGTGTATGAAAGTATAAGCTTAAAACAATTTCCTTCTAGCAATGTTATGCTTGAATTTGCCACATTTCAAATGACTTCAAACTGACGACTGTACATTATTTAGTCACAAGAACATCTGTTTTTTTTAACGTTATCTTGGGAACTCTCACATTATTGTCGGAGTCTATTGTCTGTTGAAGCTTTTGTGTCATTGTGTGTTATAGTAAAACTGCCAGAGTTGAAGATTTATTTCTACTGGGGTTTCCCAGTAGAAATAAAATCAAAGTAATGGGTGGCATATTTTCTATTCACACACTCACTTATGTTTATAAATTCAGATTTACTACAGCATTCTGACCACTGAACGTAGATGTATTTGAGTTGATTTTGTCAGTAACTGATTATTTCTGCCAGGTAAAATGACTTTTTCTATAATGTTCAGAGAGTATATCTGACGCAAAGAAACAGAATTGATAATGAATAAAGCCTATCTAATAAAATGATCTGACTTAATCCTATTGCACCGGCCTTCTGTGAGCATATTGACTAATCCTATGTTGTCTTTTAATTGCTGGCCTCAAACATTAGCGACTGAAAATATTCAGTTCACCAAAATGAGAGTTGAATATGACTTGTCTCAAATGTGTAATTATCTGTAAATGAAAATGTGTTTGCCTCACAATGGGATGCCCTTCATGAACTTCTCTTTGTGCCTAACTCTAATGTGTCCTCAAATAAAAATTGTTTTCAATGCAGCCAGGAGACATTGTTAAACAATCTTTTCATTACATGTTGCATATCCAAACGGGGATTTAATTAAAAATAATCAAAGATAGATTAACCCAGGATTATTCAGTAAGCAGTCCTGAGAGATCGAGGGTATTCACTGTTGCCAACTTGTGTTTATCTCTCAAGTCACTCTTAATAAACTTTATGTTCTGTTTTTTTTGTCGCTGCATTAATCTCCAGACTTACATTCTCATCCTGCAGGACTAGATTCCCATTCATGTCATTACACTAGTTTATTGTCAGTTCTCTGATGTCCCTTCCTTCTCCCCCTCCCTTATATTTCTACAGTGCTCGGTGTTGTTCCTGAACTCTGCCAGTGCCGAGACCTGGAGTTGGACTGTGACAGTGCTCAGCTTCGAGATATCCCAGAGGTGGCGATGAATGTCACCATGATGTGAGTAGAAAATAACCCCTTGTTTTTTTTCTCTTCAAGCTCAAACAATCCCCAGGAAGCCTCTGTCCCTGACTGTGGCTGCCACAGCATGTGAAACGTGTTGCAGATATCCTTCCCTCTATGAAGTGACATATTCAACCTCTTCACACTCAGCTGATGAGTAGTGTGTGTCCTTGAAAGTTTTGGAAAGGCCAGCATCACACACTTGCTTTGTTAAACAGTATCTCATGAGTCTACTGTTAAAGGTCTTTGTGGAAATGTAATGTACATGTAGAGCCAGACTGACTTTTACAGAATATTTAAGTCACACCTTTAATTCTGTATTTTGATGAAGCACCTTTTGGCAGCAATTACAGCTTCAAGATCACATCTTCAGGTCTTCTTTGAGATTTAAGTCTGGCTTTTGCCTGAGCCACTCAGGTTTAGACTTGGTGTTAGCCGGTGATGAGTTTATTATTCAGCTGTCCAGAGAATAATTTCCTCATGCTCTCTGAGTCCTTTAGATGCTATTAGGCTCTAAAAAGGCCGTGTCTTCTATCAAACCACTCTAAAATGTTATCCTGAATGATGGAGTGTTGCTGAGATGGTTGCTCTTCTGCCGGGTTCTCTAATCTCAGCAGAGGACCTCTGAAGCTCTGACCTGTTCAGTCACAAGGCTTGGGTAGACAAACAAGTGTAGGGGTCCATGTAGTTCCAAACGTCTTCCATTTCACAGTTTCCCGAGTCAACTGTGCTCCTGGGGACACTCAGAGCTTTAGAAAAGTTTTTTATATGCTGTGAATTTATGCCTCACCACAAAAAGTCCAAGCAGCTCCACAGAGAGCTTTATGGCTTGGTTTATGCCCTGATATGGAGTGTGGATTGTAAAACCTTATATACACAGGTATGTGGCTTTCTTGGTCTAAATTATGTGCAATTCAAATGGCCTTAGGTGGACTACAGCCTTGACACTCCTCACAGAAAACAAAGTACACAGGATGTTCCTGACAATGTGATAACAGCCTTAGTCCTGAATAGTAAACGTTAGGGTGAACATGGCAAACATGATAAAGGTTGTGGCTGCTCGAACAAACTAACATTGTCCCTGCGACCGTGTTTAATATACCTACTTTAGCAGCTTTTATCACTGATTATACAAATCCAGACAAGATGAACCTTTTTTCTGCTGCAAGGACTTTGTGAAATCCGCTGTTGAGACCTAAATTACATGTAGGAAAAACATTTTATTACCAGAGAGACATTGAATTTTGCTAACTTACCCAGTTATTATTTTATTTATTCTGTTCTTAGGATTTCTAAAGTGATATTTTTTCCTTTTGGTTTTTGTGAAGAACAACTTGGAGTTCTTTACATTCTAGTTTCAGCCATAGCTGTTGTACAGTAGTTGTATGGTGCTGTAGCCACTGTGTTGTTCTGGAATAATAAACACATAACTTATTCTCCAATAGAGTAAGTGTTTTGCATAGCTAAAGTGAAATTAATGAGTTGGTTTCCTGTATAATACGAATTAGAAAATGAAAACACAAATAAAACAACAATAAACATTTAGTAGGTGTTTAGTTATGACAGTGCGTTCCCAGACAGCTATTCATCCGCTCCACAATGCACTGTCTTGTTTACACACAACAATATTGGCCTGCAGGCCCAGTTTGCTATCAGAGGAGTTCATTTTTCAGTTCTATGCTAATGCGTCAGCATTCATTTAAATCCAAAAACTCCCCAAAACTGTCCCCATTGTCTTCCTGCATTTACTACACAGCCGTTAGCTAAATTGGAGCGTATCTACATGACCTTTTAGCTAAATTGTGTCTTCATTCTGTGGTGTAATGAACTCAGTTGGTGGGAAATGTCTTCATTATAATTACTGCATCTGCTTCAAAATGAGACGTATGTCTGTGACTCACATTTCAAAAAGTGGGGGTGATATGAAATCAGAGGACATTTTGTTTATAGTTCATTAATGCAAATCATAAGGGGCCTCACAATCTTTGTAATACTCTCTGTCCTTAGAGACTTGAATCTGTTAATAAACCCGGCTCTTAAAAACCTGTATAATGGAGAAAAGAGCTTTTTTAGCAGGGCTTCATTTTAAGTCTGGGGACAGATGGGAGTCCTGAATATGATATGGAATATACAGTTTAAGACAGGCATGAATGAACATACCCAGTAAGGGTTATATATCATTAAAAGCACCTTAAAACCTAATGGGTGAAAATTGGTTATAATGTGGCCAATTTTCTGCATTTAGTTAAATTAATTAAGTCTGGATTGTGAAAAAGCATGAATTAGGGTCACTGCCATAGCCAGAGAAGACATTATTGTGCTTCTCAAATTAGAGGGCAAGATCCTGTATAATGTCAAAGTTAACTGATTAGACTAGTTTCTGCTGGACAGGGGCCACTTGTTAATTTAGTTTCATTTAATTTTTCTTGGAAATTTGATGACATTCAGCTTTTCACAGCAGACAAGCAGGTCTTTAAGTTCATAATGTAAGAAGTGTCATCTGTATTCATTAACATACAGCTGAGCATCATCAGCGTAGCAGTGGAAATTGATTTTGCGTCTGCCTATTATTTAGCCAAGAGTATGAAATATTAAGGGAGAGAAGCAGAGGTCTAAGAACCCAGGGCATACTCCAACTTTCACATCATAGACAACACATTTATTTTCCAAATGGTCTAAGTGTATACAAGGGTCTGTAGTGTCAAGAGCTGCGATAAGGTCGAGCAAAAGAAGCACAGGGTGGGATGTGATGGAGGACTGTTGAATCTCCATTTAAAGCCAAAGAGCCTTTATCGCTTTATAGGTGCTTTCAGTGACAGAGCTAGCTTAAGTTGTATATTATAGAGATTTAGTTCTCCCCTTACATTATTTATCAGGGATAACCAACCATTAGTATTGTCAATTGTTGATTGTTATTGACTCTTGCGAGGAATCTAGATCTAGTAAGGATGTAGTAGGTTTAGAAGTCAATATTATCTTAGACCATGATTCAAAAAAATCTAAAATGTATAACTGTTACAGCAGTTTAGGATAAGAATATAAAAATGTTGTTCATTGTATTGTTAACAGAATAAAGACTCCTCTGTTGATCAAGAAATACATGACACAGAATGTAGTATTAGAGAGCAGCGTGCCCAAAGAGACCATGTAACAGCAAGAAAGTATTAGTCCCATGACTGACCACTTCCAAGACTTTGGCATCACAGTGTGTGAGTGAATGAGCTTTTAATCATCCTCTAATCCGTTAAAAGCCTTTAAATCAACTGGTGAATCATCTGGTTAATTCTCAGACTCTTTGAGATGATAAAATAGAATTTAAAAAGCCCAGTAGGTCACCATGGGCCATGTTTATAGATTTAATATCCTGGTAATAGACTTAGTGAAAAGGTGATGGTATTTGTTAGTAATTTCATTTTTCATTTCTGTGCTGTGTCTTTATATGATTATATATAATTATTATTATAATATAAACTTTATTAAAAGTTCTGAAATGCTGTAGTCCTCTGCCACACAATGTTAATAGTTGAACAAGTGGAAACGTTGGGATTGTTGGCGTGATTTAAATTCAGTTTAAAATTAAGATAATATTCTCAACTCTGACAGGAAGCACTGCTGGACTGTTTTTTTTTTTTTTCTTTGAGGGTTGTTAAAGTCACTTTAAGGTTGATTGGGATCGTGTTGTAATTTATCATTTAGACCCTAGGGAGGAACTGCTCAGCTGTTCAGAGGTTGCACTGCTGAATCATGATGAGCATTGTTCATGGTATCAGCCTCATCCTATATTCTGATTTTCAGCCTCTTCTTATCCCCTAGGTCTCTTCAAAGGAACCAGCTTCAGAAACTGAGGGCAAACACATTCTTTACGTACCAGAGCCTACAAAAACTGTGAGTTTCCCATGATGTTTGGATTACATTTTATACAGCTAAAAAATTACTTGCTCACTGTTCGTTTTTATTGATGTGTCCTTTATTCAGTCTACTGTGCATAATATATGAGTGTTATTAGCATGTGTGAGGGTCTCCACTATTCATTCAGTAAAGCGTAATGCCTTTGTGAGATCAGCGAGCGGACATAATGACCTGACTTTGAGTGACTAATACAACAAACAGGTTCACAGCAACAAAGCTGATATGTGAAACACTGCTGGGAATGCTGACTGAAGTTATTCTTCTGTTCTGCGAGTGAACACATTCACTCCAGACTTATGCTGTTTATCAACCTCACGCAGCGCCGCTGACTGCGGCGGCGGGAGAATAGTCTGATCCTCAGCCAGGAACCCTTTGGCTGCTTTCTACTGTCAGCCTTCAGTCACTGCTCACAACGTTTGACTGGACTGACAATTTCTGAGATATGCATAAACAAACATCCAGATAACCTGCCATGTCTATAAAATAAACCGAGAGATCAAACACAGCTGACAGTAGATGTTAGTTGTGTTCACAATATGTGATATCACAGACAAGTGAGGGGGTTAAACAGCATGATTGTTGGATATAACACTACTGTGCTTATTCAATATTTCAAATTTAATATATTGTATAATTGTAAACAACATTTTATTGCACACTAAACCAAATGGTGCCAATCGTGTGCATTCTTTTTTTATCAAATCAACAATCAAAGATTGTTAACTTTTCCTTTTTCATTTCATTGTTCCTTGGTCTATTTATTTTTTTATTTTTTCAACAGATATCTCCAGCACAACAGAATTCGAGACGTGAGTCCCGGTGCATTCAGGGGGCTGTATAACCTAACACGACTGTGAGTTGGTTCATTTTTGTAACACATACCGTCCGGTAATGAAGCAAAAAGACATCATTTAAGCTTGTCCTAAAGCTACAATTTGCCCTCTCCCTGCCCCACCACCCTCCACCCAGCCCTTCATGTATTAGTCTCATGAAATCACAAGACAAAAGCACAGTATGAAACTGGGAGAAGATAAATGGTCTATTCTGATTGGTTAGGAAGATGAGCCTTTCTCAAAAACCTGAGTCACAGAAGTTTTTAACATCAGCTCTCCATATTAAGATGAGTTTTGAAGCATATTTCTACATAAGGAATATTACAAAGTCCCATACAGTAGCTTTATTGACGTCAGCTGTTTAATTCATTCACTGGTTTTATTCACAGCTGCGTGTTTCAACTGAATAACGTCCTCTTTTTCTTAATACGGTGACCTTACCCTCATCTTGATTTACTTTATTTTTTGTCATTGGTAAATGAACTAGAGTTTGATGATTATGTGATTATCAAGGGGATTAGCTCTCTTAGTAGAATCCTCATTTTGTGTGCATCTTACCGTGTGAGACATTCCTCTAGGAGCAGAGCAGTCTTCATGTCTAACTTTCAGTTCTTTGGTTCGGTCTTAAATGCATTATAATGAAACATAGCTTGTTGAGAGGCCACATGGAGAGTGCAGAGGCTAAATGTCAATACCAGAGGGGTTTTCTATGAATTAAGATTGCCAGTTAAGATGATGCTATTTCTGTAGATTTTCCAAATGTGTTACCATGGGAACCAAACCGTACATGCTTGGTCAGCTCTATCAAGAAATGTATTCTCGAAATTATACTTATACATGAGTCAACAGCTCAACACCATGCAGTTTGTCCATGCATCCCTCAGCATTACAATGTAATCAGAATCAGACTGGCTTTTATTTGCCAAATAGCCGAGCACACGAGTGTGTTTCAAATAAAACATGGTAAATGGTAAAAAAACACACAGTAATACGGTTTAGGATTTGTTCAACCATTACACACACACACCAGAATACATTCGTTTTAGTGAGCTGTTCTTAGTAAGCTGACATCTGTAGATGTGTAGATATTGTAAACACATATCAATTATAACTTAAGTCAGAAGCAGCCTACAATAAGTTGCATATCATATGACCAAAAGCATCTGCACACACCCCAAAACACATTGGTCAGTGTCTGACCTCATTAATATTTATATTTAGACACTTTTATCCAAAGCAACTTACAAGGTACAAGGCAAAGGCAGGATAAGCGTAAGGAGGTCTTGCCTTCCTGGAGGTAGACCACAGCCAGGATTCGAACCCCAGTCTCCCACATGGAGGGTAGTAACTTATTAGCCATGATATTATCTATCATAAGCAAAGTGTTGCAGTCAGATAGGAACATTTAGTGGAAAGGCTTCCCAGAAGAGTGGGGGTTGTTATGGCTTCATATTATTATGTCTGTGGTTTTGGACAGATAGAATATTTCACATGCACTGTTTTTCCAGAGGATACAGAAGACTTTTTTTGTCACATAGCACATAACTGGGTTTCAGTGCAGAAGTGCATCTGTTTCCTCTTAATGATACTATATCTCACATACTTTAGTCAAACCTTAATCTTGACACATTAAATGTGCACATAGTACATCATAAGACAGTGGAGCAAAAAGTGACCAGTAAAAAAACAGCTTTTAGAAGTCAACCTAAATTACAGTGCTTGGTTCAAATTGTGGAGGTATTTACTATGTATTAAATGCAACGTACAGCACATTTCCCATCAGTTTATTGAACACATCTATGCTCTTCAGTTAACCTTTCAAACGTGTCTGTCCCCTTTTAGATATCTGAGCTACAACAAGATATCTGTCCTAATGCCGGGCGTCTTCCAGGACCTGCACAAGCTCGAGTGGTTGTATGTTTATTTCCTTCTGAAAAGATATGTCCGCTGCAAAAGAATAGAAAACTCTGCCTGCATACTAAAATGGGACGTCGTATGTAAATACAAGGTTGCCATAGGCAGAGAAGAAAAATGATTACTCATGATTTTTTGTTGCATACAGGTTATCACAGACCTCTCTATTGATATTTTGTTCTTTTGAATCAATCCATACTGCATGTTCCTGAATCAATACTGTAAATGAGGCTAAAATTATATCCTGTTTTTTCTTACAGGATCCTTGAAAATAACAATATTCATCAAATAAGCTCCATGACTTTCTCAGGACTGAACTCCCTTGTTTTACTGTGAGTATTTTTCTACTCCACAGCCGACTTCTTATTTTCTTTTCTTATAATGTTCTGTCAAATGACCAAATGCCCTGCTATTTCTAAAAAGCCACTATTGGTTTGTTTGATGAAAGAATGAAAGTAATGTCTTGCGCCTTGCTACCACGTCTCTCTCTGATTGACAGGGTTTTGTTGAACAACTCTTTGTCAAAGCTGGATGACATCTGTCAAGAAATGCCAAGATTGAACTGGCTGTAAGTAGGATGTCAGGAAATCAAACCCTGTCTCATCTTGAAAAGTGACACATCTTTTGATGAACTTATTCCGGCTTGTGGGGGGTTGTGTCTCTACATTTTATAACATGTTTTTTGCAGGGATTTGGAGGGAAATCTTATAGAAACCATCGAAAATGTCTCCTTCTGCTCGTGCAGTATGTTGACAGTTCTGTGAGTATACATTTACATAATGTCATTGATAGCGAAGGAATAGTTTCTGCTTTTGAATTTTGACTTTCAGCTGAATTTCTGTGAGAGGCTTGAAAATCAATTTAGTCTTAGTTCCTTGGAATTTAATTTGCTGTCAGTCTCCAATGCATAAAATGAATGCTGGCAGTTCATTAACTGCGATTAAGAAGGTCAGAAAGTATCAATATGGGCCTTTTTGTGTCTGTGCCTTTCTCCAGGGTTTTACAGCGAAACAGGATCAGCCATATACATGAACAGGCTTTCTCCGTCCTCCAAAAGCTCGGAGAATTGTAAGTTCATTTTGTTTGATTGCACAAACAAATTACACGGGGTAAACATCACAACGTTCTGTGTGGTGCCACAAAGAAGCCGAAGTGATAGGAACTCAGGATGTGGATCATTTTGAAGATGTGTTCTGCATGATGACTTTAGAAATGCCAGAAGAGCAAGAGGAAATGAGAAGAACAGCAAACAGTACATTAAATGCACTGCTGTGACAAATGTTTTCAAACCTTTCCTCCCATAATCCCATTTCCGAATCATTTTCTGTTTTTACTCTTTTCAATGAAGGAGTAAAACCAACAATTAATCTCCTCTGCTCCCTTTAGTTCGTGTCATGTTGTAGGATTGTTACAGTAGCGGTGTGCAGAACGTTCAGCTTGTCATGCATGCTCGCTTTATTAGAGAGCAGTGCAGCGTTTTGTTGTTACTTCAACGGACACTGCTCCTTTTCTCTACTCTTGACTTCACCAACTCACAAACACAGAGGACATGCCCGTAGATCTTTACTTTTGACCTTTGATGTTGTTGTTGTCACACTCTTGAGAGTTGCACAGTGTGCTCTCGCTGTGATCATTTCAGATCAGAGTACCCTGTCTCTGTTTCTTTCATTTTTATGAGCCATACGTGGCTGAGAGAATTCTTCAGTATTAAACATTTTTGTAGCTGTTAAAAGCCTCGTGAGTCTTAAGAACTCTTCTTCTAAAGTTTTACCCTTTTTTATTGATTTCCCTTTTTTTTTTTTGCCTCGGTGGATATTTGAAAGACAGGATGAAAATAACTAAAATATAAAAAAACATCAGTTTGTATTGCAGTGGCTCGGATACTTTATCTATACTGTGAATACTAAAGAGTCTTTCTTTCTTATGGAATGACAAAGAGACACATGTATGTGTAATGTCATGTAGTTTAATTAACAAATGTTTGTGTTACTTACCATTGATACACGTTCCTTTAATGCCACAAACACACTAATTTCAGTCAACAACAATGCAGCAAATCTACATCTCCAGATATGATTCTACTGTCGTGTTGCTGTTTTACTGGTGAACTAATATTAAATCATTAACAAGCTCCAGTTTCCCTCAAAACATCAACACATGTACAGTCACAGCTGAATGTTTGAAGTTCATACACAGGCTTTTAGGACTAATGAAAACCCTGGGAGCTTCAAAAAGGTTAATGACATTATCAAATTTAGAGGCCTGTTTTTCTTTCTCGGTGTGTTCACTGTTACGCCATCTCCCCCCTTTATGTTCCAAGGGTTAGAGAGGCTGGATGTTTCCGCTTTCTAAAGATCTGTGCGCGTCTGTCAGATACTGTGTTGTACATCAATATTTGCTTGTTGTTTTGTGTTTTTGTGGAACTGATGTGGATTTGTCTCGGCGCACAGGGATCTCTCCAACAACAGACTGGTGGCGATCCCTCCAAATCTTTTTGTCTTACTGGGGGATTTGCTCCAACTGTGAGTTCTATTTACACAAGCACACATGGATATAAAGTTCTGTACTCAGCCATACCTATTCTATAAATAGTTAATAGGGTTTATCTTTTGATGCTTTCAGGGAATTGCAATAGAGTCATCAGTGCTGATCATTTTGTAAGAATGAGATGAAGCATTTCAGGCTTTTGCAAAGAGAAATTCAGGGAAATAAGCAGATCGGGAAACCTCTTTCCTAGGCTTTGGGTGAACTTTCATTAGGGTCTACTACATTAAGCTGTGATGCTGGATGTTTGACTGATTTGTAAAGTGCATTGATTCATTAAATATGACACCCTGTGTTTCACCAGCTGAATGTATTTGAAGTGTGAAGTATTAGCAGTAACTTTACAGTAAAGCCACGATACAGTGCAAAACAAGCAAACGGTGGCACAAATTGCACTGGATTACATCATTTTCTTCTATTTCATTCTTGAATCAATACAGAAAAGGTGGACTCCAGTACTACAAAACAAAAACTACTATACAGTATAGAGACAAAATTACTGATGCTGAAATTGGATATTATGTAAAGATTTTAAAATGGCTTTACAATGTTAAATATTTAATATTTTTATTATTAAAAAATGTCTTGTCTTATTTTTAGAAATATATCATACAACCCCATTGTGGAGCTTCAAGTCGATCACTTTGACAAGTTGTTTAAGCTGAAGTCGTTGTAAGTATGCTTTGCTGTGACGCCTACAACAAATGAACACCTCGGTGTTGCACGTCTAACAACTGGTCCTGTTTTGTGTTACAAATAAAAACATGGTATGTAAAGACCCTAGATAATGAAATGAATGATAAAAGATGCTGAAATCTCGAGGGAGGTTGTTATTTCTGCTGTCCTGTTTAGTGAGAGGACTGGAGACATGGGTTTTATGTGTTATTTGGATAATGAGCTGTTTCTTTTGAAACACATTCATGAGTTCATGCAGAGATCAAAATCTGTATGGACAATTGAAATGTATTTGGGCTTTTAAAAACGTTTATCATTTAGTCTGTGAAAAGGCTGTTTGAGAAGAGAAGTCTTTCATAAAAAGAGTATGTGAGTGTGTGTTTGAACACATGTGTAACTGAGTAGAAGTATAAATCAATAAACTGTAATGTGTTTATGTGTAAGCACTAATATGTCTTTATATTCCATAGGAGCATAGAGGGGATAGAAATTGCAAACATTCAGCGGCGGATGTTTGAACCCCTCAAATACTTGACTCACATGTAAGTTCTCCATTGTCATGCTCTCTGTGTGGACTGTCTTGTAGATGGTAGACCTTTCACACGTTTTTGTAACTGTGAGTTTCAACATTCGACATTATCGAAATTGTCAGGCTTCTCTTCCAACTGGAGATGATAAAGTCAGGCTTAGTGTAATCCATTTACTCTTTGGGTAAACCAGCTTGAAACCCATGCAGCTACTGGAGAGCTCTCAACAGAGAGAAAATAAGTTCTTTTTCAGCTCTGAATTAAATTGCAACAGCTCTTCAGGGGTTTCTATTCAAGTTCCAGTAAGATGCAGTTAAATTGACACAACAAAAACCATCTTTCTTTTTAACTGCTCTGTACACAAACGTGCTAGTGTGTCCCTTACCCTGGAGAATACGCAGATATCGTCAGGTAGAAAGTAGTTCTATGAGAAGTGGATTAACCAGAGAATCTTGACTAATATTTTCAAAAAGAGATGTTGAGTTTTTCAGTTGCTACACTGAAATATCTCTTCAGCTTTAGGATGGATTGTCATGAGGTTTGTAGAATGATTCATTCTCCCGAGAGGATGCAGTGTTTCCCACACATAGATTGAACTATGTGTGGGCGGGTATTTTTGGCCACACGTTACGTCCGTGAGAACATGACTCTAGGTTACTGGTTTGCTGCTTAAAATATCAACAGTCACTAACTAACAATAATTCCACTGTTTAAAATGATGACAGGACAAACACGGTTTGATTTCCACAAGTTGGGCTTCAATACAACTGCTGTATGTAGACAAAGGTTGTGTATAGAAGCAGGAGGTATCACTCTGTAGTACAGGTGTGTTGTCTCTGTAATCTAGTTCATCAACATTCATATTGTGTCAATGAATCAAGACCAGTTTTAGTTCAGCATCAGGACCTTCAGTGTTTAAAGTTAGCAGTTGTTAGAAAACATGCAAAGACAAATTGAATCCCATGTTCAATGCATTGTTATAAAACCCCCAAATCTCATAGCTGTACATAAATAATAAACTCATGTTTACATCTGTTATTACAGCTACTTCAAGAAGTTCCAGTACTGTGGCTACGCTCCTCATGTGCGCAGCTGCAAGCCCAACACGGATGGCATCTCGTCCTTTGAAGACTTACTGGCCAACATCGTTCTGAGGGTCTTTGTCTGGGTGGTGTCTGCCACCACCTGCTTCGGCAACATCTTTGTCATCTGCATGCGCTCATACATCCGCTCAGAGAACAAACTCCACGCCATGTGCATCATTTCTCTCTGTTGTAAGTAGCACTGGATGGTGCCACATCAGTTACGGTACATACAAGTGTTATCATCATTATAGTATAATATATTCTGTGGGTCATACAGAATATTTACTGTAGTGTGTACATTTACCACTTTGTTATGTTTATAGCCCTGACCTTTAGAGTTTATTCTAACTACTTTACATAAGCAAAGAAAAACACTCTACTATGACAAACTCAAACACCCACCTTCTTTCCTTCCTCCCAACCACCAGTAAGCAGTGAACATATGGATAAAATCCATTACAACCAAAATAACTAACATGCACAGATAACAGTAGACAGGAAATAAAAGTGCAGCAGGGAAACACGAAGAGTGGAAATGACTAATTGTGCAAAACAGAAAGGTGCAGGTTCCGTGCTCCTGAAATAAACGGGCAGTGGGAAATGTGAAATTAGTTTGCCGTTTCCTCAACACTGCTTTCATATTACACACACTGTTAGACACTGTCATTATTATGACTAAATGTAAAAATAATAATAATAATCTGCCAACTGAATTAAAATATTCACATACTCAGCTAACTACTCAAGGATAACAGTTCAGTCAAATCTGTGGTTGATTCAATAATTGCATTTTCAATTACACATCTAGATAACAGAGAAGATACTTCACATATTTGAGTCAATGCAGTACTTTAATGTATTTTTTTCTAATGTACAGAATTGAATATGACTTAAACGTATGTATGGTTTTTGAGTGTAGCTCATTTTCTACTGCTTAGATGATGTCATTCAGATAAGAGATGTTTGTGTTTCGAAATAATTATATTTACGCTGATTTGATATAAAATTGACTATTTTATATGTTGTTGGAAAGCATATAAAAAATAAAGTTAGTTAGTTAACAGGTTTTTGTTATCAAGGGAGATTATAATTAAAACATCTGTATACTCGTAGTTACATTGCATGTCTTAAAATTAAATATAAAGGATCCTATTTGGACTTATTACAAATGTCAGAGCTGCTTAAATCAAACAATATGCAAAGATTAATTGTATTTTATAGCAGATATCTGCTCTCTTTGCTGCTACATTCAGTGCCATTCAGTGGATAGCAGTTGTTATTCATTATCTCGCTTTAGCGCTCCCTTAATACGTCGACCTTTAACGGTTTATCACTAGAATGTCAGTAGGGACTGTTTTCTGTAGTACACCAACTTCTGGTGCCTGACACCAGATAAAGACAGAACCTAAGGTAATTAACACATGAGTCTAGATAGTCTTCATTCTTTACCTCAGTTGAACAACAATGGATTAAATATGCAAGTAGGACGTGTCTATGTATTGTTTTTAATCCTGTTATTAAAGGAGTGGAACTGAGTTGAGCTTGGAGAGAAGGGAGGAGCCTTTCAAACAGCTTTTCTACTAGTTATTCTTAGAACATGTTTTTTAGTATACACACAACTGGGCTCGAGGTTCCCTGTATATTTTCTGCACTATCTTCAGAGGCAGGCTCCAAACGCATACATACTGTGTATTTGGTAAAAACTGAAGGCACAGTGTTAGGAGTGAGTGACCTGCAGAGTCATGAAATCTTTTTCCAGAGACAGTTCTGGGACAGTTAATTATGACTGCACAGCTGTGGACGATGCAAGC
This sequence comes from Anabas testudineus, assembly GCF_900324465.2. Taxonomy (NCBI): domain Eukaryota; kingdom Metazoa; phylum Chordata; class Actinopteri; order Anabantiformes; family Anabantidae; genus Anabas; species Anabas testudineus. The sequence goes on from NC_046619.1 coordinate 19,403,760, forward strand.
AAATAGTCATTTTGCATCTGTTTCTGTTTGAAGGGGAAAACTGTTTTATTATATTTAACCAAGGTTAATGCTGAGACTAGCATTAACATTCAGTTTTGCCCAGGGTGCCAAAATGTCCAGAACTGGCCCTTCCTATCTTAGAGAGGACTCTGAGACCAGTCGAATCAGCAGGGCCAGCTTTAATCTTTACTTTTATTCTACTGTGAAAGTAAACGTATACATATTTAGAATAGTTTAATGCATATCTAAAAAAACATTTACAATTGCAAAAGCTGCTAAACATGCAAAAATGCCATGTTAAGTAGCATTTAGAGATACAGTAGAGATACAGTATGTGTAAGCATTCATCCAGGTGTTCCTATATTGCAGGTGCAGATGGGCTGATGGGAATCTACCTCTTCATGATTGGCGCGTATGACTTGAAGTTTCGAGGCGAGTACAACCGGCACGCTCAGGCCTGGATGGACAGCAGTCAGTGTCAGGTCATCGGCTCTTTGGCCATGCTGTCCACTGAAGTTTCTGTCCTGCTCCTCACTTATCTCACTCTGGAGAAATACATCTGCATCGTCTACCCTTTTCAATACCTAACGCCTGGGTGGCGACGAACTGTCACCATCCTCCTTGGTATTTGGGTGTTTGGTTTTATTATTGCCTTCCTGCCACTGGTCTGCAAGGGGCTATTTCGCAACTTCTATGGGACCAATGGCGTTTGCTTCCCACTGCATTCAGAGCAGCCTGAGACGCTATGGGCCCATGTTTACTCCATCGTCATTTTTCTGGGTGGGCATTTGTACTGTCACGTCCTTTTACATTTTTACTCACCTGCTTTCTAACACTAATTGTAAATGTGCTACATCACATTATGGAGGCGATGTCTTTGTACATGTGGATTCAAAACATGACTAGAAATACTCATTCACTGTAAGGTCAGTCCAGAAACTAACAAAATATCTCTCTTTAGGTCTGAACCTGGTGGCATTTCTCATCATTGTTCTATCGTATGCAAGCATGTTCTATAACATCCAGAGAACAGGCACTCAGACCACAAAATACAGCAACCACATCAAGAAGGAGGTGACCATCGCCAAAAGGTTCTTCTCCATCGTCATTACTGACTCCCTTTGCTGGATCCCCATTTTCATCCTCAAGATCCTGTCACTGCTGCAGGTGGAGATTCCCGGTATAGTAGAAGTGCTATAACCATTTAAAGGAATATTCCATAGAAAGTCCATTTTAAGTATCAGATACTCCGCTTTAGGAGGCTTGAAATGCAGACCTAATCACTTTCCAGTCTATTCTTTCACTGATTGATGGTTACATTAGTTCTCATACATGCACGACTAGAGTACATTGGTCCTGTCACACTGGTTACCTGTTTGTTCTAGAACTGAGTCTTTGTTTGATTTTACTTTTATAGCTCTTCGTGGCCAGGCTGCTCATTCCACTCTCCAGAAACTGCGTAATGAGCTTTAGTTCTTTCTTTAAACTCCTCTTAACTCCCACTTCTTTTGTCTAATGCTGTTTGAAATCATTATACACATAACCCATATCATCATTACTATTCCAGTGACTACTCATAGCAGAAAGTGCCTATAGAAATTTCTGAAAGCACTTTTATAACATTATCTTCATGTTCTAAACAATCACTGCTCTGCTAATAACTTGTTAAAGTGGGTACTTCTTGCCAGAGTTCCAGGACATGATACTGTATATTTAATATGCATTTTATAGGCAGGGATATAGATTACAGTTGATTGTTTGTTCTCCAACAGGTAGAGGTTTTTTATGGGATATTCTTTGAAATATTCAATTTACTGTGATTTATTTTCAAGTTCACTAAGGTCTGCTAAAGAGCTTTTCAGAGGTCCTAAAGGGCCCTTGTTACACGTAGAGAGCATTTAACACCTTACTGAACTTGACATTGTTGACTTTTATTGTTGTGCAGAACCCATCGTATAAATATCCTGCTGAGCTGTGGCTCCTTAATTATGCCCTCTGTTGAGAAACAAATGATTTTCTTTGGAAAAAAGGCCCCCAACACAAAGCTCTGTTGCTTTATTTCCTTCTCTGTCTTTCTTTGCTCCACCGACAGGCACCATCAGCTCCTGGGTGGTCATATTTATTCTCCCCATCAACAGCGCTCTTAATCCCATCCTTTACACGCTGACCACGCGGCCTTTCAAAGAGACCATTCTGCAGGTGTGGGCTAACTACAGGCAGAAGAGGCCGCTGCTCAGCGGTCAGCCAGCTCATCCTCCATCGCTCACCTGGCAAGAAATGTGGCCCTTGCAAGAGAACAGCCACGGCCTCGCCCCGGGGCACCCTCTGGAAACAACAGCCACGCTGGCCAAGCTCACCCCTGTGGAAAATACCAACGATAGATACAATGACATTACTGCGTGCACTCAGCAACCGAAGCAACATACAGTGCTGTCAGTACGCTCGCAGCAACAGACAGTGTCTGACACACTCACACACAACCACACATACACACAGACAGATGAAGAAACAAACAAATAAACAGGAATCTGTTCAAAATGTTGTTAAAGTGTCACCTTAACCAATTAAATGTGATTCAGGTTCATTTATCTCAGCAATTCATAAAAGGACAGTTCACGATTTGTTCTCCGATTTCTCTTTGTGGTTGAAAGTCATAAGTATTCATTAGTGTTTTTGATTTTATTTTATTGGGTATTTAAAATTCCCACAGTGTGCATGCTTTGCCCAAGCAGCAGCCTTCACGGCAGAAGGGTGAAGTCAGTGCAGAAATCCCTTTTATGGCAGTCGAGTCCCCCTAATGAAGACTACATGCTGGGTCCAAACAAATCTCTTATCAATACAGAACAGAAGGCCTGCTCCACTTATGGTGTGGCTCGTGTTCCACTGGCTTTCATTGCTCAGTTTAATTTCTCACAGAAGGATTCTTTCATCATTTCTTTTAAAAGCTAAAACATGATACAGGAGAAATCTGTTCTGAGCAGAACATTCATTTACTACGATACTGGCACGTCAAATTTGAAAAAGTTTTTGAACACTAATGAGAGGCCAAATACTGTATTTTGTTTAAAGCGAAAGCTTCCTTTTAGTCACAGTAGTCTAAAATGGTTAGACGGTACAGAATATATTTTATTTTCGTTAGAATAAATGGTTATTGGTTAAAAACATGTCTTGTTATGGTTGAGATTAATGTAGTGAAGACACCACGACTTCAGGTCTCACACAATAATAATCTCTCATTAATTTTTACATGACATTATGAGAAAGCAGTGGAGCCTGTTGTCAATAATATTTATTTTTTTAATCTATATTGAAGTTTTTTTTTTTTTTGTCCTCTGCTCCATTGATTGAATTTTCTTGGACAAAAATACATAAAGATAACTTGAACGTAAATTGCTGACATGTAAATCCATGTCCATAGCTTTCTAGAGTCTTTTCTTCTTTTCCCCTGGTTCATTCATTTCTTCACTATTTGACAACACTGACAACAGCTCAGAGTCATATTACATCAGCCACAGGTAACTCAGTGTTACATCAGCTGTGGGTGGCTCATTTGAATTGACTCCAATTACCAGTGAATGAGGCTCATCAATTTGTATTTTCCCTCCATTAAAACTGAGCAGGCACTGTGCATTTCTATTACTCGTGTATGTCGTGTTATCAGTGTGCCTTTTAATTGGCTTTTCTTCATGTCCAAAACCTGCACCTTTTATGCACGTATCAGTTGACCAGCCACAATGGGATGCTGACATTATAGAAGCACTGAATGCCCAGAATATGGACACATCGTTCTCAACAAATACCAGAACAGGGAACTTTACATAAAAACCAAAAGATGCAGAGTGTTATGTGTCTCTTAAACCATGGGTACAATTTAGTCCCTGCTGTTGTAGCAGCTTTCATTGATTTCTGTGGCAGCACTCAGCAAAGTTAATCTGAGTGGACATGGCAAGTCTCCTGTGTAGCACCATAATTACCCTCTTATGTCTTCTTCAGTTTCTGTGATTTAAGCTCTGATGATAGAATAGTGGTAACATGACTATATTCCATTATGATACCAGTGTTTTTTTATTTGTTTTGACTGAAATCTCATTAGGCACTGATCAGAATGGCTAATTATCTTTTAATTATTTAGTCTTTGTCCTCAAATGCTGGCTGAGCCAAACTACTGTGGGTACCAAAAATGACAGCTGTCTCAGGTAAATGATATAAAATATACTTGCTGCTACTGGCACATGACAAATTCCAATTAGATACAAGAGGGTTCAGTAGGCTCCCTGCAGCAGGATCCAGTGTTGTTCTGCATATATAAAAACTGAAATGTCAACAAGAAATGTGACTGTGTGCCTCTCATTAAAAGAAAAAGTGGCATATGCTGAAAATAATTGGGGAATGATAAACTGCATTCATTTTTGTTTAAATGGGAATGTTTTCTTACCATGTTGTATTTGCATTATTCTTGTGCCTGCCCTGCTGAAATGATATTCATATTCATGAACCAGTTAACGCAGACACAGTTATTTACTTGGCAAAACATTTGATGAGGGAAACGATATCAAAGTATTGGTAACACTTTTAGATTGTAAATCAGCAAACTCTGTGGGTGTTCTGTTTGTTTAATGACTACTGTTTCTAGAATGACATTATGATTATAATAATGAAAACCCTAATACTAATATGATTAAAGAGTTTCTAGAAAAAAAGGAAATCTGTTGCTAATTCTTCTGATTGCCATGATGAGGATTTGCTGGACTACAAAGAATGTAGCATGCATATGAACACATTAAGTTTTCCTTTGAGGCAACAAGAATCATTCTTAATAAATATATACATGATGCGCTAATGCTGTCGTTTATGCAGCGATGAAACTAAGACATTAAATTTTCATAGATTTTACTGCCATCACGTCACAGTAGTGATTCAGACATTTGTTGTTGCAGTTTCTAATGAAGAGTTGCTCTGTTTGTGTGAAAAACTCATTTTAGAACAGCGTGTTTCATGTTTCCAACAGCAGGAGACCGCACTTTTTTAATAATAAACAGAGTAATGAGCAAAGACAAAAAAAAAACAGAGGCCCAAATCACAGCAGCAGAATTACAGAACAGTTTGCCCCACCTGCAGGCAAATGCTACGACCGATGTATTTCTTTTTCAGTTTTGATTTTAGGTTTGTATCAACTATTCAGTTTGTGATACACTAGCATGTTAGCTCACTGATGTTAGTATTTTGCTAAACGTTGCTGTGCCAGAGCTTTGCAGGCCTTGTGTAGGTTCTACCATAAATATTCACATTTTTAAATCGTATACCTACGTATTAGCATAATAACAATTAAATAATAAATTACATTATAATTTAAAAAAAACTAAAATACATTGAACATGCACAGCATAGAGAACAAGTGTCCCACCTGACCTCCAGCAACATTGCCAAAACTTCTGCCACCTTTTTGCCACGCTATGTAATTGCTTTTAGATCCCCCACTGTGGGTGGTGCTCAACAAACTTTTCCTGAAAAGGGAAGGTTTATACACCATATATTAACCATTGGAGAATAGTGTGAAACAGTGATACTACAAATGCAAAATCTGAAATGTGTATCACCTGCAAAGCAGCAGTTGTTTTCTACATAATAATTAATATTATTTTTATCCCCTTGGGGAAATTCTTGTGGACAGGCAGCTGCTTTTAAGTGCCAAGGGTTCCGGGTTCAGTGTCTACTAAGAACTTCAGAAAGCAAATCAACAAGCACATATATGTTGCTAGTTTGAACTCATTGTTAACGGTACTGTACATTCAATCTACTTGCATCATGCCTTTTTCACATCACTGTCCAAACCTATGATTCATCCTAACAAGTGTTTCATTTTTTCTTCTTCTGCATTTTCTCCATCTAAACTGTGTTTTTGTTTTTGCTATTCTAGCATCATGTTGAATGTAATGCAAGACATAATTCAAATATATTAAACAGAGGATGTATTTAATTTGGGCAGGTATAAGCTGATATAAAGTAAAGTGGGTTGTAGCTTTATAGGCAGTCATTTATTTATTTTTTAATAATAAATCTCATCTAGAAATACCCCAGCTGGTCTGGTGGCTTAAACTTGGACTCAACTTCACCTCAACAACCACTACAGCACACCACACATTTTTTGTCTCCGTGTACAATTTGTCTGTACCTGTATACAGATGTTTGTAGAGTAATTATAACTCTTCTTGTTTTGTTCACTAAAGTCCTAAAGAACTTTTTCAGACATTATAAATACATGAATTTATAGCAGACATCCTGTAAAACAGAGACTACATTGATTATTTTAACAATAATTTGTGAATACCTTGTATTTGACAGTATGTGTTTATGTTCCGATTCACATACCTGCTGAAAATACAGAGGCGCCAGCAGCATATTGATGGGAACATTGGTTTTTAAACTTGTGTCGTCAGTTAATTTGTTGTATTGACCTGTGCTGTACAATAAAATTACATGTGAAGGTTGCTTTTGTATTTTTCTTTCTTTAGTGAAATTGGCTTTGGCACTTATTATAACTTGTAGCCGAAAGTATAAAGCAGCATAAAGTTTAATTATTTATCCTTAGAATTGTACAGACGTACAGTATGTAAGAGATAAAAAGAAAATATTTTGCTGTCATAACATTTTTAGAAGACCCCCTATGGGTGAATTCTAATTAGAGACAGAATACATTTTGTTTAAAGTGGGAGTATGAAGTCATGTGCACATATAGTATTTAGGCAGCAGTATTTAGTGGTATTTCTACTTGAATATTTTTCACTAATTCACACTTCAACTTCGTAATAACATCACTACAATACAGAAGCAGTTATTGTACTTTTACTGTTCCATTTATTGAGTCATTTTTCAGAATGAGATTACTAATATGAAACACAGTATAATGAGAAGAGGTTATAAATCACCTTTTTAATTCTTAGAGTCAGAATATATAATCATCAAAGCCATGTATAAGGTTTATTGGAGTGCACATTAATAAAATCAATAATTATGGTCCAATAACATCATATTTTAATTTAAATAGAAACAGTGAAAAATCTTCAGTCACTCTGAGACCAGAGTTGTAAAACATCTGACTCCTCAGTTTCACCGCGGAGCTGAAACGCAATCCAGTATAAAGATCTACGCCTGCGCAGTTACCACGTACAGCGCCGCTTTTTCACGCTCCCTAACGTGTGTGTTATGAGACGTGTTTTGTAAGGTGTGTTTGTTCAACTTTTGCCTGCAGAGCGTCCGGTTTACACGTTTCCTTCACGTTTGCACAGTGAAGTGACAAGTCGGCTGATTTTAAGATAATAATAATAATAATAATAATAATAATAATAATACACGCTGTCTGCTAGTGAGCTTATGCTAGCTGACACAGGATGTTTCCAGCTAGCAGATATTCATGCCAAGGTATGTCAGCTTATCTCTACTTAGCTAATGCATCGTACGTTTTCTGTGCTTATTTGCTAACTTTACCTTTGCCAACAATCTTTACCCAGCAGGGTTAAATTGTGTATAATTTCTGCTAATGTCTACAATTGCTTGGCGGCTTTCTACATATGCTAGCGTTAGCACTAGCCAAAATAGCCCAGTATGCTCACTGACTTTAGCATGAAGCTAAAATCTAGGTTAAAGTTCAACCTAGGATATAGGTCACTAAACAATGTCCTTTTTCAGGGTTTTATGTCTGTTGACGCCTTTTTGAGAAATGAATAGATCCTGTTAGTACCTTGACATTGTGTTACAAGTTACTAATGTATTTGTTTTTTAAGGTTTATATTAATTTGCAGCATTGGACCTTGAATTTAGCTTAGCAGTAGCAACATATGTCAGTCTGCTAACTAGCTAGCAGGATGCTACTAACCTTCTCCAATTTAGCTACGTGCAGATTGGCAGGTTCACTGCATCATCTATCACAATAGCTTTTTGTTTGTCCCTGTCATGATTTTGTCATCTGGTGCAGCTAAACAACTGAGCACACATTGTAGATGGCAAACAGCAGCATGCACACCATTTGGGCTTTAACCAGAGCTGTTTTCTCCTTTGCAGCCCACAGATGTATCAGGGCTTTGAAAACAGTACCGACAGAGCATATTGCCCCTCAGCTGTACACATCAGTACACAGAAGGACATGCTCGTCAGTGTCAGCACCTCGCATCACAACACACTATACCATCCACCCCCGGGATAAAGATCCCAGATGGGAAGGTAAGAGACAGCATCATTTAGAGTTACTTTAAAATGTTATGTTAGTACCTACACTGAATCTGAATGCAGTGCTTGTCTTTTGTAGGCCATGTAGTTCTTATTGAACATTTCTTTCTTATCTTTTGTTTCTTTCCCAGGAATCGAAATGGAGAGGTTTGCCGATGAGGCAGATGTGGTGATAGTAGGCGGGGGTCCTGCTGGTCTTTCAGCAGCCATTCGTCTGAAACAGCTAGCCAATGAACATAACAAGGAGCTGCGAGTGTGCCTCGTGGAGAAGGCTTCTCAGATTGGAGCACACACTCTGTCAGGAGCCTGTCTGGAGCCCAGTGCGCTCTTTGAGCTCTTTCCTGATTGTAAGGAACGAGGAGTGAGTGTCTTTTTTTTGTTGTTGTTTGTTTGTTTGTTTTCTGTGCTGGTATTGTATTATTGATATGTGTATGATAACAGACACATTTGTCTTAATATGTGCATGGAAATATCGATAGAAAAAGTTAATTCATTGTAAATGTATCGAAATAATACACAAAAATCCTTATGAAGGCAAAACTGACACTCACTGTTCTTACCTCAGGCACCTCTGAACACTCCAGTGACTGAAGATGTGTTCAGCATTTTAACAGAGAAACACAGAATACCTGTCCCAATGTTGCCAGGTAAAAGCCCCTATTAATCTGTTTGAATAAAAATACTGTTTCACTTTTAAGCTGCACCACTGGTCTGACAAGTTGTTGTTTTCCAACTGTCAGAAGAGTACATAGGAGATGTTTTTAATATTTTGGTTCCTCGTTGACATAAATGAGGGGGATAAAACATTACTATAACCTATAAAGGTAAACCTCATCGGCAGAGCTGCTGTATGGATTGCATTAGATTGTACAGGTGTACCCTTTAAAGTGGCCAATGAGTGTATATTGTGTTGCTGGGCTGATGTTAGATGGAACATTCTTCAAAGGCATAACCTGAATTACATCACACCACTGACATATCTTTATATTGAGTTAGTCAATTTGGAAATACATTTTCCATATATAAGTTTTATACTTTTACTTTAAGTACTTTAAGTTTAAGATTTAAGTATGCAGATGTATCACGCTTCATATCTCACCTTGCGAATGCATTTACACTTGTGCCCCATTTTCCCCAACTGATAATATTCCTGTTTTTCTTTTCTTTTTTTTTAAATAAAGAAGTACTTGTGCATAGAGATTTTGAGATTTTTCCTTTTGTTTGTAGGTCTGCCGATGAGGAACCACGGGAACTACATAGTGAGGCTGGGTAACTTTGTGCGCTGGCTGGGAGAGCAGGCGGAGGAGCTTGGAGTAGAGATGTACCCTGGTTATGCTGCAGCTGAAGTAAGACCTACACTGAATTTCTTTCATGTGCTGGTTTACTATGTGCTTTATTTAAAATATTTTAACACATTTTCCATCTTCTATGGTGCTAAACACAGTATCATGGTCACCACTGGTACTTTGTTCCTTAAAATGATTATTAAGTCATTATTATGCTGAAGCTTATGTTGGTTGATAATAGGTTTACCTGCATCAGTTGATTGTTAAGCCATAAACAATATAATCCACTACTCAAACATACAGTGCCCCTGATTTGTTCAGTCATTGTAATTAAAAGTTGTTTTACTCTTGTCAAGGTTTTGTTTCATGAAGATGGAAGTGTAAAAGGAATTGCCACTAATGACGTAGGCATCGCCAAAGATGGCTCTCCAAAGGTAGTGTACAATAAAAGTTTCTTTAATAACCCAGTCACATGGGTATTTCTGTGTGCTTAGATACATCAGGCCTTGTGAAAAAATATAAAGGTGAAACAAACTAAAAAGAGTATACAATACAAAAAATACTTATACTTATACAAACGTTAGTTTAGTTTTCTAATCTATATTACCCACAGTTACTGCTTTATATTTAGATCAGTCTGACTCATGGATTGTTGTTATGCATACTGCTCCTCTGTTTGGACAGGATGTGTTTGAGAGGGGGATGGAGCTCCATGCTAAAGTCACATTATTTGGAGAGGGCTGTCACGGTCACTTAGCCAAGCAGCTTTACAAGCAATTCAACCTGCGCGAGAACTGTGAACCTCAGACCTACGCCATCGGCCTGAAGGAGGTAAATAACATGTGCCGCCCACATCAAGCTAATGCTGATCACTCTGTTGGTGACCTACATTTCCTGTAATCTGATTATTTTTAATGAGTAGTGTCAATCCTGAGTACACAAATAAAATGGATAGATAAATAATTTATTCATCCCAGTGGGAAATTCAGTTTCCAGCAGTTTCCACAAATTACTACTAAAGGCAAGCATTAACACGGAGCTGCTAGAGAGGCTGCCACTCGCAGCGCCACCATCCTATTGTCATTAATAAGCAGATGTTGCTGTGAATTCACAAAGTAGTTCCAGTCACTGTATGAAATGCATGCAGAAACGTGACCTACATGATTATGTTTAATTTAGAAAAACAGGGTTTATGGCTGAAATATCTACTGTAGCAAAGTGTTTAGTGTTACAATATTAAGCCTAATTTGAAGTAACATCTGTTGACCCTGCTGCCTCTGGTTAATCTATGGGCATTACTGTTACCTTAAGTTTAAGCTCTATACACATGAAACCACATGATTGTCTATATTATCTGAACTAAATATGTGTTCTTTTACTGCAACACAACAGGATTCTCATCCTTGATGGAAACACAAACTCACTCTTTTTAAAGCTAAACATAGTGAATGTAGGTCTGAAAGGGGTCTAAATGATGAATGAGGAAAATACTTAATGATATTTTTCCCTCTTTTCTTTTAGCTGTGGACAATTGATGAGAAGAAGTGGAGGCCAGGGAGAGTGGAGCATTCTGTGGGTTGGCCCCTAGATAGAAACACATATGGAGGATCCTTCCTGTATCACCTGAATGAGGGAGAGCCACTGGTGGCCTTGGGCTTTGTGGTGAGTGCTTTCTGACAATGATATAAAGAGTTGTGAGAGCTGGATGTTTCAGCAGGCAGCCGATAACCGAAGGATTATTACTGAACATCTGAAGAAATAGTTAGAAGGTTGAAGTTTTATATTATTACTGTGAATTGACGAAGCCAAAAAAAATCATTAAGACCTTCCCAATATCCTGACAGTGCTCTATGTGTTGCCAAAACAAGCCGAGGCCTGGACTCTACAAGCCCTTGGATAGTGCCACGTGATTTCTAACACCAAAATGTGCAGCAGGTCCTTTAAGCTGTGATCAGTGGCGATGTAGAATCGCAGTGGATTGAACGTGACCTGATAATCTTCATTGCATTCATTCATTCATCACTGAGCCCTGTGCACATAACACCCTGTTTTCAAGTTGGTTGTTTGTTCCCTTAGACCATTGTTAGTGGGTACTCACCTCTGCTCACTAGAACAACCCAGAGATTATTTCAGTTTTGCTGATGCTCCTAATCGGTCTTTGTCAGAGTCAAAGTTTTCACACTTTCCTGTTTCTCCCTCCTTGCTACACGTTGACTATGAGAACCAATTATTTCTCAGACCTTGACAGCCATTATTGCATAATCAGGGTTATTAATTTCATCTTAGTGTTTTGGCTCACCTGAGTATATTTGTTTTTTAAGAACTCTTAATGTAAACCTGGAATTGATTGTTTGCATTTCACAGAAATCTATAGAGAAACAATACTAATGATCAGTGGAAAATGTGTGTCCTTGTTGATTTAATTATTCAAATCATTTTATCTGTTACATATTTAATTGTAAATGTAAATAATACAATACCCCTTCATTTACAAGCTAAAATACTGTAGAAAATCTGTGTTTTAAAAAAAAAAAAAAAAAAAAAAAAAAGCAGAAATCATTTCCTACATTTAGAAGCTTTTTTGCAGAGCCTCTTGAGCTGTTCCTGACTTGATGAGGGAACATTGTTGAACATTGCCCACTTTAGAGTCCAGGTCTGCAATTTTAGGCATGATGCACAATAACTGATTTCATATGAGGCTACAACTGAATGGTCCTGATGATGTTTTTAAAAAGATATTGAGTTGAGATTTAACCCTTCAACGCCGTATACTGTAGGAAAAACTATATCCCTTCTTTTAGCTATTGGGACTTCATAATATACAAACACCTTTAAATTCAGATCTTTTTAAATTATTCAAATTAAACCAGCAAACCCTCTGCCACTCCAGGTAGGTCTTGACTACACCAACCCTTACCTAAGCCCATTCAGAGAGTTTCAGCGCTGGAAACACCATCCATTTGTGGCTCGTACTCTGGAGGGAGGCCACAGGATTGCATACGGAGCCAGGGCCCTGAACGAGGGAGGATTACAGGTATGTGTGCACTTAATATGTTTTCACTATCAGTAATAATTGTCGAGCATAAACCCTGATTATCAAATTTGTCCATTAACTTGCCATTTACAAGATAAATCTGTGAGCAGTGGAACAAGCTAAGCATTTGCTGTCATATAAAACAAATGGCACCATACTGACCTAATCTACATGTCACAAGATTGAGTGCGAGTGCAGCTATGCCACAGGGGAAATCACAAAATGTACTTAGTTTGTGTAATACTTGGAAGACCACTGTGTGTGACTCCATTAAACTGCCCAGTTTCCCTAAAGAGGTTGTTAAAATGTAATCCTACTTTTATATTGAAGTAAAGCCATCAGTAGAACTCTAAATTTACAGTCTAATTTACTTTGCAGACAAATTAATGTTGTTCCAGCTGAATGGCATCAGAAAGGAGCTACTAATTAAGTCAGTCAGAGACATTCCTTTGTGTGTGATTTATTTATTGTTCACATCAAATGAGTTTGTAAGTCTGTAAAGAGGTTAGTTGGATTTTTAATAATTTGTCCGTCTTTCTTTTTTAGCAAACTGAATTTTGTTATGAGATTATTCTTCCAATACAACCATAGATAACATCGTTGGATCTGTCACAAAGTAAATGATGCTCTAACTAGTAAAGACCCTGAATTAGAATGTGAACACATTAAAAGTTTCTACACTAAAGAAACATATAGTCGATTTTACCTGATTTTTACCACTAATGTCGATGGCGATTTTACTTTTTTGCTCTATTTTTTGTTGTGGAAACTACCTATTTAGATTTCTACAAGGTACTTTTGTGATGTTTTTCAGAAATTAAGGCTCACCTATTGATACAGTATGTATTCACATGTGGTAATTGTTGTAATATAGTTGTTAGTGTCAGGAAGTGGTGGAATTATGGACATGCTGATAGCCAATTTGCTCAAAATTCACAACACTGAACACCTGCCATATTCTTGAAACCCAGTTGAAGTTTAAGGTCTGTGAAAGTAGAACGCAACTAAGTTAAAAATGGGCTTGAACTCTCTCCTGTTCCTCTCTAGTCTATCCCAAGGCTGACTTTCCCTGGAGGGCTGCTCATTGGCTGCAGCCCTGGTTTCATGAATGTCCCAAAGATCAAAGGTACCCACACGGCTATGAAGAGCGGCATGCTGGCTGCTGAGGCCATTTTCCCCAAAGTCACAGCAGACAGCGTGGATTCAGAGACAGCAGGTACAGACCTAAAGAAACCATCAATGAAGGTAGCACCGGCAGAATTAAAGCTCTGTAAAGTTAGTGCTACAGAGCTGGGTTGCATCAGGTTAAATATCAAGTTGCAGTATGTGTGGGGCTATAAAAAGGTCAAGTCAGCAAACCTATTAATTTGTTGTTTACAAAGCAACATGAGTAAATTTAAGAGATTCATTGGGGATGTACACTTTGTGCTGAAACTGCAGGTGCATCCATCAAAAAGAAAAACTGCAGTGTCAATAAAAATGTCAGTTCAGAATGTTTCAGCTTACTTTCAGAAAAGACACAGCAGTCACAGATTGACCCTAACTGATGGGGACGTAGTATGGTACTGTATTGTGTAAATACTTTGACTTGACAGCAGAATATTATGACTGTTATAATGTTAGACTTATTAGTTCAATACCTAGAATGGCAATAAATATAAGGGCAAAATAATAAAGCTCTATTTTGACTTTATTAATGACTAAAGTTATGTAGTTCAAATAGACAAATGCAGTGTTTTATCAGAAACGGTGCCATAGTTTTCAGATATATGCCATAGATGTGACTTTGAAATATTTGTATATGGACTGTTTCTCCAAATGTGAAGTTTTAACCTCAATATTCCTTAAAAGTGTTAAAATAATTTTTAATAAATCTGTATTTGGCCAGATCAGGATGAATCGATGCTTTGTACCACAAGTGTGCAGAATAATACACATCACAGTAGCACATACCAAAATTACCTTTTTTTGTTTTTTTTTTCTCCTCCCAGGACTTCATGTACCTGAGTACGCTGAGGCCTTCAAGAACTCATGGGTGTGGAAAGAGCTGTACTCAGTGAGAAACATCAGGCCGTCCTTCCACAATTACTTTGGCCTGTATGGTGGCATGATCTATACTGGTGCTTTCTACTGGATTCTCAGAGGAAAAGAGCCGTGGACACTGAAACACTGCGGTCAGCATTACATTTGTGTTCAGCTGTGCTCCTACACAGCAACTATACCAGCTCAATACCAGTTATTTCTCTACAAGTGACATGAGGTTATTTTATCTGACGGGGGTGCTCGATGTCTTTCAGGCCTTGATGCCAACCAGCTGAAACCAGCTAAAGATTGTACTCCTATTGAGTATCCCAAACCTGACGGCAAGATAAGCTTTGACCTGCTCTCCTCTGTGGCCCTGAGTGGCACCAACCACGAGGGGGACCAGCCCCCACATTTGACCCTGAAGGATGACAGCATCCCTGTCAACAGGAACCTGGCCATCTACGATGGACCAGAGCAACGCTTCTGCCCAGCAGGTAACACCATCACTGCCACTCCAGAGCATCACCTGCGCAGTTTATCAGGCTGCAGATAACCGTGATCTTTTTTTCAGTACATCAAAGTTCAAGTGAATCAGGGCTTGTAAGTGGGTCACATGCACTCATTAGTAGTATAATCAGGGGCCAGAGAGTCGATATCCTTGAAGCTTCAGCAGGGTGAAATTAAATCTCTACTTATTTGACCTGACAAGCCAATGGGGAGAAAATGTATCTGCAACAATTCTGATACTATAAATATTGTAAGAGAGACGTGAGCCTCATGTAAGCGCTATTTTAGTGATATTTCATTTAGTCCACGCATAGTCTGACTCCTCTGACTTGAGAACAGTGCTCTGTGCATCTGATAAATCTCAAATTCATTTAAATCCATGTCATTTCAAACACTCGTTCTAATGTCTGTGGTAGTTGCTGATGTTCACACTGTGGTGTCAGTCATGCCTGTTAAGGAGGGCTGCGTCTACTGTAACGATGACTTTTTATTGTTAATTAATCTTCCAATTCATTGTTTGGTCTATAAAATAGGAAAATGTCGCAATTTCCTACAAGGTAAATTTCTATTTCTTTTATCAGACCAACAGTCCAAACCCAGGCTAGTTAATTTTTCAATAATATAAAATAAAGAAAAGCAGAAAATCTTCTCACTTGAGAAGCTGTAACCAGCAAAGCTTACCTAAACCTAAATATAGTTATAAATGAAAAACAATCCATTATTGAAACTGTTCACCGATTATTGATGAACTAATTACTAAACAAATGGTATACAGTGCAGCTCCCACCTGAAGTTGGCTCTTGGGTTTGACTTTGTTTCACTGCTCTTTGGAAAGCTATAAATGTACAGTAACAGTGTTCAGAGAAGCTTTTATTTTATTTTTACCAATCTAATAAATCAGGAAAACAAAATAATGCAATGCATCACCTGGAGCCTAAAGTGACTGGACTAGCTGCTATTTTTAGAAGTGTTTTTTTTAGGTGCAGAAGAAGAAAGAATTGTTTGTTGTAGACGTAATGAAATGTTTCAAACCGTTCACTAAAGGTCTCCGGATGAATAAAGTTAGATTGCAGACACAAACTACAGCCACCATTTTCCGTATGCGAGCCCGCATTAGTTGAGTTGGCATTTTTATCAATACTTCACAGGTCTGAGCGTGTGTTTATTAAGCCAGGCAGAAGTTGCAGTCTCAGGTTATTGGATGAGTTTATCTGGCTTCCAGTGCAGCAGTTGTGAGTGAGAAGCAGAAGTCTTTATTCTGTCTCAGACACCGGCGCTCTTTGAATTCTCTGGTAACTGAAACTTGACGTGTGGTCAGCGGCTGTGCTGTGTTCACAGAAGCCAAAGCAGCGAGACAGTTCTGCACTTTTGTTGCCCGCAGAAGTCGGGGAGATTGGATTTAACCAGGACAAACTTGGGTCACACTGCAGCATCGGGGTCGCAGGGTTAATCATTTCTGTAATTAGTTATAGACTTAGCTTTGTTGACTGGTATGAATGAACAGTTCTTACAGGTTGGAAATGGTGATGGTGACAAAAAGCAGCAAATAATGTGACAACTGAAACCTGTTAATTCCTCTAAACTTTAGAGGATATAGGTTAGGTTCACTGGTTTAACCTCATTCATTAGGACCCTGTCTATCGAGTCTGTTACAGAACATAATCTGTGAACTGTGCTGAAATACGTCCACAGGATTTAGTAACGCTTCATTAACACTTTTCATTAACCCCCATTTTAAATAGACCTTTTGACTGTTTATCAAGCTTCAACATTAAACCTCAACATTCACCCATAAATCATGTCCTTACTAATTCAAATCTGGTCTATCAATTATATTGATATTAAATACATTTCTTTGCAGTCTGTCTTATTCAAAAACTGTGAGATTTTCTACAAATTCACAACCTTTAATGTAAATCTCACACTGCTGTGGTGGACAGGTCTGCATTTGAGCTTTATAGCAATGACACATTTGACCATACTGTGAGCTGAAGGGTTTCAAATGATGCATAATTTTACCACTTACCATGAAGCAAAGAGGAGAACGAAATTGTAGGTCAAGTCCAGTACAATCAAAGACTGTTGCCCTTCTTAAATTACATGTACGGAGGGGTTTGTATTACAGAAGTACATAGTGTGAACCTTTGGCTCTGACGCATTGCTGCACTGACTGTGTTCGTTTTTTCATTGTTCATAATTTTAGTAACAAAGTCTTAACCGTGACAGAAAGTGGAACATGTTACTGGACATATTCACTCATTTCTTGGCCTGTTTTTTTTTACTAATTTCCTTCTCTCTTCACCAACTCTCCCAGGTGTCTACGAGTATGTTCCTCTCGAAACAGGAGATGGGATGAGATTGCAGATAAACGCTCAGAACTGTGTCCACTGTAAGACCTGTGATATCAAGGACCCGAGCCAAAACATTAACTGGGTTGTGCCTGAGGGAGGTGGTGGACCAGCCTACAATGGGATGTGAATGTCAAGTTTGTTTGTATTGTTTTACTTTTCTGTCCTCAGAGATTACTGTAATGTACAGTGAGACATTCAGGGTTAAAGTATTTACCAGTGATTGGTAAATGTGCCTAAGTATGGGAACTGAAAATGATCATGTAGCTGCTTATGAAGTAATATCCAAAAAGGATATCAAGGAAAGATGGCATTAAATTCTACAGTAGGTATTAAGTCTAAACACAGCACAGGGATGTTGAAACCCATCCAGAACACAGGACCAGATACAAAGTTAGAAGTAGATGTCAAATTGGCAGTTTTCTGTATCATTGCTGTAATATCCACAATATGGGCACCTAAAACTGTTTTAAGCTTTTTAGCAACACAGTATTGTACATAAAACTACATAGTATCACAGCAATGAATAAAGAACACCTGACTGTTTTCTTTTTAGATTTATTGACAATTAAAAACAAATGGACGTGCCCTACGTCTAGGACACTGTATCAAAATGCTTACTATGAAATGAAAATAATTTTGTTTCTTCTTCAAACATCAGAATAAAGACCAGCATTATGCATCCAGTTTCTCAGAGCAGTGCAGTCTATTCATACAGCAAAGATGGGTCAAAACTTACAAGTTACTTGTCAGTGACAGGGGAATCTGCTGGAAAACATGAAAGGACGTGTCGACTGAAAACGCTGTTCATTCCCATGGTTAGTCTCATCTTTGTTAGTGCAGCTTCCCCCTTGAAGACTGAAATGCTGATAATGGTATTAATTGCATCATTAGATACAAATTTTATGCAAACATTTTGGCATAGATTTTCTTCTCTTTCTCCTTCTCCTCTTGGATTTTAAGATGGACTTTCTTCATCTCATTGCTGATGGCTGTAGAAGAAAAATCATCATTTAGATTTCCAAACAAAAAGCTCAACAAGTCAGTGAGTTTTAAATGACCTAATCATTTCTAATTCGTCCTGGATAATATTTCACCTTTGATGTTAAGGTTTCAAACATAGTTTCTGGTTCCTATGTGCCCAGTTGGGTACAATGTATCTGTCTTTCTGCTCACACAAGCTCAGTTTCCCTTTAAAGACTGTCTGATCCAGAAGGCACAGGGAGAGCATGAAGTGCGCTGACAGCTCTTATCTCCTAGCCAGCAGCCAATAAACTGCAGCTTAAATTAGAAAAAGAGCAGTGCAACACTGACAAAAACAGAGAAGAGTTCCAGATTTGCAGAGAGCCAGAGCCCACCCAGTGCACTCTCTCCACCCAGCCTTTAAGTATTGGGATTCTCTGCTTCCCAACTCCCATCAAAACAACCAAAGCAGGCTTAATGAAAAAAGCTCAAAATCATATATGCAACTAGACATATTCAACCCCAAACCAACACATAGACTAATGTTTTTAGCTGTCTCTTGTGTGTCAGCTGCTATATCACTTAACTCCAATACTGAGGTATTAAATGGTTTTTACTAAACCTTTTATGTGCTAAACATACAGAAAGCAGGTACTAGACAGAGTACAGTACCATTACACCATCCTGAAACTAATTAAAAGCATGTTAAATTAACTCAATATACAAATGGAAGATATGAAGTTGCCTACCTTTATCTTCTGGAGCTATTCCCTGAGCTTTCTTCAGGTCAGCCTGTCGAGTGAGAAACACAATATGCTTAAGTCAAGTAATGCACTTTGTGGATAATCTAAACAATTCATGCAGGTGAAATTAAGTCAATCCATGTGCCAAATGCTAAACTACAACTCTAGGAGATAAAGAGTGAGTGTTACCATGGCTTTGCTGTATTCCTTTAACCCCTGCCAGGCCTGGGCCCTTCGGAAAAGTGCCTTAGTGTTTCCTGTGTCCAGCTCCAGAGCCTGAAACATACAAAAGTTTGCATTTGTGAATTTTTGATCTGTCTTAAAATCATTTTTGTATCAACTCTAATCTAATCAAGTAAAATGATCTCAAATTAATTTAACCAGGGATTTAGTGCATTGCACAAACATCATGTTTCTGAAAAGCTGACTATAGGTTGACAGATTTAATCATTTCTAATTCAAAATACAGTGTATTTAAGGTATATTGTCTACTACCAGTAACCAATTCAGCTATTTTCCTTTCCAAAAACAGTTTTAGTTTAATAAACAACCTTTTCAAAAGAACAGTTTCACAAGTATGGGAGGGCATAAATTCTTAGCACGGAGAGTCTGAATGGTACACAGCTGTCAAGCCAGGCAGCAATGAAGGAAGACAACCATAAAGACAAATTGTGTTTGTTACATTCTGGTCTGTGTCACCTCATCACAGCTGTCCAGAGCATCCTGCCACAGCTGCATCTTCAGCTTGCATGCTGCCGTGTTAAGAAAGCAGCTGAGAGCTATCGGCTCCAGCTTTTTCTGCGCGTCCTCCTCCACCTGATCTCCACTCACCTCCAAGTACCTGCAGAAGTAAAGATCAGACAGGATGTGGGTCTGAATCCCTAATGTGTTGATGCCGAAACATACTGTAACTCAAATCATGCCAATATTAAAAAACGACTAGCAACCTACCACACCCCCAGAAAGAAATATTGTGTATGCACAGTGACACCAGTCTGCGTCTGGCCATGTTATCTCAATAGATTTGACACGCAGTGTTTTTCACTCAATTAAGCACAAGTCCTTGCTGGTGTTGTTGCACAAATGATGTGCAAACAAATGAGTCAGAATGAATTCAGTTTATTCTTTGTATATAAACTAGTAAAAAGTGTGACTAATCTATGATCCTCTATGTGTTCATTCTTACTGTGCATTGCCATAAACTGCCTTGATATACATTTATTTTCTAAGTATATTTGCCCAAAGACGAGGCTCATACACAAAAGCTGACACACAGCCAGTCCACGTAAACATTAGCCACAAAGTTGATTTCAATTAATACCGGATGTAATATATTATGATATTTATGTGTAAATGACCTGAGATTATTCATTTCATCTTGATGGGTTCCATAAAACTGTGCCTCTTGGACTTGTGCTTAATAAAAGTGACTGATGACTGAAACTAACCCCCTCCCCACACACACACACACTTACCTGAGGGCTTTGCTATATTTGTTGACAGCAGCTTTCCAGTCTTGATTCTTAAAGAGGTTGTTTCCAGTATTCTTCACATCCTCAGCAACAGACAGAACCTTATCAACCTGAAAGACATAATCCAACTCTAAACTCTGACTTAAATTCCTTTCCGTTTTTTTTTTTTTTTTTTTAAACATGATTGTTGACATCATTTCTATTGGACCTGACACCTCTGTGGGTGCAGGTTCCGGTCTGAGAAAATAAAGACGTCACTAACACAAAGTCCACTGAGTAAGAAACTATTTCTGACAAGTTTACTTATATTATCTAAACCACTTCATTTCAAGGTGAAACTAAATGTGAGCACATCTGAAATGCTTCTAGTAATCCATCATTACTCACTGTGAGAACAAGCCCTTCAATTTGCTTAGGAACAGTTTTTCTATGCTTCCAGTTTTTTTTAAGCTGAACACGTCCTAATCTTGATATTGAAATTCATATTGATCTTCTCGCCTGGCCGTGCATATGACGACAAACAGGCACATTTGCCAGACTGCCAGAGTGGTCCTGTAACTGTGGCCCAAAGAGCAGGCTGATGCTATCTGGCAAAGCACACTCATGTCCTTGAAGATCAAAGACTTCACTGATACTTACATCTCCAAAGTCGATGTCGGAGTCCTCAGGGAAGTCTGGGTGGATGTCCCCTGACCCATCATTTAGTGCAGCACCCCAGCTGTCCCCGTCCTTATGCTCACCACAGTCTGCTATGATACATGGCTGCAAAGACAGACAGAAAAATGTCAGTCATAGCACAGACAATTCTCACAAGTTGGATGTGATTTTGATCATGAACGTGTCAGGTGGTGTAACGAAGTAATGGAAACAATGAATGCTGTGGTCAAGTTGTGGTTTATGAAATCTAAATGTGTCACTTATTTCAACAGGAAACATTTACCTTCACAGGGGCGTCTTCTTTAGTTTCAATAGACTCCAGCATTTTTACAACCCCCATTCCTTTCAACACCTGTCCGAAGACCACATGCTTTCCATCTAAGTGCGGCGTGGGGACAGTAGTGAGGAAGAACTGTGAGCCGTTAGTGTTTGGCCCAGCATTAGCCATGCTAAGCAGACCCACTCTGTCATGCTACATGGAAAGAAAGAACAAACATTGTAAAATTAAAACAACAGACAGCACTACTAGCTCACACAGTGAGGAGCACGAATTTACTAAAAGACTTTTAAGGGGATAGTGTGATGGAGGAAACCACAAAAAATCTACTGCAGTGCTGTCGTACAACTGGAATTCTACTGGAAAGCTGTTTCACCTTGTAATGGAAGTTTTCATCCTCAAACTTCTCCCCATAGATGCTCTCTCCACCAGTGCCATTATGGTTAGAAAAGTCACCGCCTTGGATCATAAACTTCTTGATGACTGCCAAAAAAATGTCAAATTACATTTGATAATCAACCAGCTTGAATGTCATTTGTACTTTAAGCTCCATAAATTAAACGCACTCTGTGTATTAGCATGTGAAATTATAGTCTACAATTAAAGTGGGAGATAAACATTTTCCAACTCTTGCACTTGAAACTGAGCCAGGTACATATAACTGTTATCACACAATTATGTAAACTGAAAACCCAAACTGAAGATATTTTTAATAGGGTGCTCAGCATCCAAGTATAACTAGACAGTCTCCTGATGGCTCCGTGCACTGGATGTCCTTTCAGCTACTTTTGCACAGGTGAAGTTGTCGTGCCTACATGAAATCCATCACAGTGACATTGTGTGTAGATGTGGGGGCCATTTACTTCTGTGAAATGGGCATCCTTTAAAGTGCAGAGGTTTCCCAGTAGATTTGCCAATGCCCTTCTCTCCAGTGCAGAGCGCCCGGAAGTTTTCAGCAGTCTTAGGGGTGATATCAGCAAACAGCTCCAAAACTATTCGGCCAGCTGTGGACAGAAAACAAAGTTGATTACGAGTCTACCACAGATGATCTATCAAGAACTTATATACGTACATATAACAAATCATAATGTTTACTAGATATTGACTCTAAGTAAATAAAAATGTGTAAAATACCATAATTCACCATATTGTTTGTGGTGTTTCTATTTGCTAACTATGTTCAATTAATCACTTATTATTTAGATCAATACATAACAACTTTGCTCAACAGAGATATGGTTAAAAACCACTTAATAAAACAAGAACACGTGGTTTCACATTGAAAAGGATCAGAAACAAACATTTTTCTTAACTTAAACACTGCTCACACTAGATAATAGTCTAAAAACCAGTATCTTTAATGCACAAACTGGTTTATTTCTACGTTGTAACCTTAGTTCGTGCTGGTAAATTTCTCCGTTTGTAGAAGTGTCCAGAAAGAGCTAGAACAAAGCTAACACACTGACCACCAATGGTTGTTAGCTAGCGGTAAAATGAGAAATGTCCCGACCTCTTTCTCCACCGATGTCTACATCGAAGAAGACGCGAGGGTTTTCAGAGTTTGAAGGCTTTTGAGATGGTGTTGGGTTAGACATTTTAAAAACAAAGCGATAAAACGTGAATACACTTGTTTCGGCTAAGCTAGCTAGCTAACCCCGGCCGGTGCACTGGAGCAGATTCAACGAAGAAGTGTGAATGGGATCCAACTTCCGATTACAAACTTCAAAATAAAATCCTAACCACGAAAATCCAGTATACCCATTTCAAATTAAAATGCATTTTAATGTTGATAAGTATTAAAATAAAGACAAAATAATATATGAAAAAAAGGAGTCACATTATTCAAAATGGAACAAAAACATTTGTATTTTCAAAGTACACATTTTCTCTCACTAGTCGGTAGATCAATAGATAAAAACCTACATCCTGGAATATGCATTTTTACTTCATGACACACAGTAACATCAGCTTCAATAATAAGTCCACCTGTTGGTTTGACTGTTATGGTGGACAGGGGTCAGCATGGGAAAAAAGACAGAAAAGTTTGTTTGTTTTTGTCTGTCTTATAATACAGATTATGACAAGATATTTAACCAATTTACATCATATCTAGATAAAGTACTGATATATCTCCCAATGTGTGTGTAATGATGATAGGATTGAATTCTGTCTACAGACCAAATGCTTAACAAACCAAAAACCTTTTCTGTACCAGTCAACACATAAAACACAATTAGACCTCATTTAAAAAAAAAAAAAGTCTTAAGCCACCCTGTTTGTGATAACTCAATGATTTATTCTCTCTATGAAGTTTGGACATCATCAGTGGTTCCCAAAATAAATAAAATGGGTCATGATAATTGACAAGAAAGATAAGCAGAGAAAATCTTGGTGCACAAACAAATTATTTGCTCAGAATTCCTCTATTCTTTGCTTTCTATTCATAAAATACTTTTATTTGCACCTCTTCAGGCTTCCGTACAATTATTCAGATAAAACAGGTGAAATTGTGGCCTTTGAAGAACACAAACATTTAGGTGTCAGAAGTCAAAAAGGTTGAAGAACTATTAAATTAGACCTTTGGTGAAATACTAATTGAGCTGTTCGTAACTAGGGTTCCAACCTTTACCTCGTCAAAGCTCCCAGAACCGATATTAAACACTTTTAGATCTACTGCTGGTTTCTGCCTCACAATCTGGCTGCATGTAAGACACATTCAAACTGTCTCAACACAACATGCTTTTAGGTGTCAGGCATGGGGGCAGCCGATTGTAATGATCGTATTACAAGCAAATTGCAGTTGACCCCAGGAAACCAATATAAGTGTGGCTCAAATCACGGGTTTTGCTTGTGGTAAACAATCATTACACTTATCTACACCAGACATAACTGGAGATGATTGCTTTAGCCATTGGGAAGGATTACCGGTTGCTTTTCACATAGGAATCTGAAGTCTATATCTGACATTGTAAGACGGAGGAGGGTGGTTATCGCGGTTTTATTTGGGAATAATCTTCAGCTTAAGGAATCAATACTGTATGATATATTACACCACATTCTGCAGACTGTTAGCACTTTGACAAAGAGACTCATTCAGAACTTGTTTATACTGTCAAAGGTGTAGTTCAGAATTCTTTTGGAAAATACAGTGATTATAGAAGAGAAGGTGGAGCCTGTAGAGTTTTAAACTTTCCACAACTGTGCAAAACAATAATCTGAGCCTGCTTGAGACCAAACGCTGTGTCAATTGCTTCTTAATCACGGAGGCTGGAGGGTGTGAAAATGAAACAGTCAGTTGAAAAAGTCAACATGTAACAGAGATTTAAAGACGTTTAAACAAAGTTGGAGCATCTCATTAGGAGTCAGGTCCTCCAGCGGTTGTGGGTGGTAGAATGCCATCTGCTGTTAGCACCGACTGTCTCCTTGATACTTCTTATCTTGTAGTTAGTCATCCATCATATTCTTTCTGGGAGTAAACAAATACGAAGCCATTACAGGCCACAGGAGATGGTGGAAGAGGTAAATCAGGTTTTTAACTTACATAACTGATCTACATGTTGCATCAACCGGATGCAGTAATTTTACTAGACAATAAATAGTGACTCAGAAAGTCTCTCCACTCTTCCCAAAGTAATGAAACTACTTTGGTTTGACATTACCTGGATGCTAATGGGTTTGTCCTTTCACAAACATCTGCATAGTAAAGGCCTCACATGTTGAGTTTTATGATTAAAATAAAGACGAAACAGAAATCCTTTCTGCGGAAGAGTGTTGAATGTGCATACCTATTGTTCAACAGATGAGCAGGTGATCAAGTCAAAATGTAGAATTATATTGGATGTGCAGTCAAAATGTTTTCATTAAAGGATGAAATTTGCAGCCAAGCAAATATTAGTGTTACGGTGGCATTACAAATGCATTTCAGAGTAATGTTGAAGGATTAGTTTCAGACCGTGCAGCTGCTCCTTATCAAGTGAGCAGTGGAGTGGAGCTGTGTTTCCTGTTATATTTGTGACCCAGCTCATGGATCTGTGTCAAGACACGAGTGGATTGTTGTTACTTCCCACAATCAGCCTGAGAAAAACATTATTCAGACCATTTCTACGGGGCTGACTGATGTTTGCCCGGGCTAGCTTTCTGTTGGAAACACTGCAGACTGGCTGAGTGCTACAGTGACACAGGCTGGGTCCCAAGTGCTGTTGATACAGGCTTAAACAAACATCTCGGAAACTCTGATGTATGTCTTTTCGCAGAAGGGATGCTACACAGAAGCAGCCGCCTAAGCTGGGTGTGGTTGCCTTGAATCACGATCATGGGCGTGATCTGCTGTGTTTTACCGTGTACAGTTCAAGTCATTGTTTGCTGTGGTAGCAAACCATGTGGCACATCGCCAGGTCTACTCGAAAGTGGATGTGCTCTTTGGTTCGTCTTTGCATTACCTCTTGCCCACTGCCTTCTTCAAATTAAAATTATGAGCATGAATAAGATGCAGCAATATTTCAGAATTAAAGTACAGCCTTTTCCTGTGCTTATGCCAAAAGTGCTCACTGCATCCTCATCAAGTACATTACGATACAGATTAATCTCCTGTTGTTGTGTATCTGACCGAGCAGCTGTAGAACTGATGGGTTTGTTCGTTACGACAAACCTGAGCTCAGATATTAAAGGTTTTCCTTGAAAACTTCCCAACACGACGTCCTGCCTGCTTGTCTGTCTGAGCACGTTCTGGTTTTAGCCTGTCACAGTGTCGATGCAGTTTCATTATGATTTGATTGTTAACGTATCCTTTGTCACTGCTGACAGAAGGGGTTGAATCCTGTTTGCTCTCTTCAACACTCAAGATTGTGTAACTACCCCATGTTCTGTACTGTACTTTGTAGCTTTTGATGGTTTATTTGGTTTTGTTATACCGGCTATTTCAGGAACAACAGGCTAACAGCCCATTTGGCAAACACAGAGAGAGTGACAGAGATGAATATGCACTGTCTCTACATCAAGAATAAATGTGTTCTGTGTTGAACCTCGTAGTGTAGGTCTCACGAGGCTGTGATACCCATTAGACACCAGAAAACAAAATAACCGAATAAAAGAAAAATGGGTAAACACACTCCGGTGACAAATTAAAAGTAAAAACTACATAAAATACCTTAGTAACGTACTGGGCTGACACTGACACATTCTCCATGTCAGTATACACATGCAGCTATTATAAAAATAGTTTTGGTGAGGAGGAAAACACATGACACATTTAAAACACAGTGTAAAAAAGTGAACGTTACAGTTAATCTCATCTTTTGAAAAATTATTCTTTCTTTAGTTGTCTTGATAATAGTAGTTGAACATGAATCGTCTGCACTTGTTATATTTCTCCACTCAGCTCTTGAGGTATTTAACCTTGTGTAGTTGTGTTTCCTAAATCCTTACTACTAATGTGACATGTTGGCCTGAGGAGCAAACGAAGAGATCATCTTGTTTTCTTTTTCTGCTCTCTGGCTATTTTTTAAAATGTCTCAGACTTGTCAGTCTCAGATGTATTTCTAGACTTAAATGTCATGGGTGGGAATGGAGGATTCATATTTATTGTTAAAGAGTGTTGAGGGATTAATGGTATATATATTGTGACATTTGAATTCAGCGTTTCTGTCTATGTCCGTATTTGTGTCAGCTGTGTGAATCCATCCAGGTCTATCTTGCTGACTTCTTGTCTACAGCTTGAGGTGTAGGTGCCTGCAAATGTGGAAGTGTTGCATTATGAATGTGCAAGCAGATAACCTACAATGCCGTTACTCAACACTGTGCAAACCTGAGATGTTCTCACTTATCCACTAGACATACACACACACACACACACACACACACACACACACACACACACACACACACGTAATATGAGTCTGAGTGATGAAAACAAAAGACATTCAACACGTGCAAAGTGTAGGTTGCAGATGTCGTCTTACTATTGGTTCTGAAACCTGTGAGTGACTCTGTCCTCCAACACTGTCCGTATCTCGGTTTTCTGTCAGGAAATAAGGACTAAATTCAGATTAATTCTGGTTAACAATGTATTGTATTTTCTACCCGACAGCATGAAAAGTAACATCTGTGATGCCATGAATCAACATGTATTATGTAACAGCACTAATACCTACTACAAATGACACTGCTGTACATTAACTAAGAGACAAAACATTAAAAATATAAGATACAGACCAGTCCCGTTATTTCAGCTCTGCTTATCCAGTAAAACTCAACTATTTCTCAAAGTCATGCTCGGTACAACTTTGTGCTGCCTTACCTGAGGGGCGATGTGTCTACTACACACTAATTTGCATAAGCTGTACGCAGTGGGTTTAAGCCGTACCTTAATTTGCATATTGCTGAGCAGTGTCCCACTGTTCAACAGCTGGTTATACTGCCAGCCCCAGCCAACCTCACCCACATAGCTCTGCCTGGGCATGAGAGGGGGGGCATTTGGTGCAGCACGGCACAAATAACTGAGGTCACCTGTGGCCTCAGGTGTTGAAGTGCCTACACCAATGTATCCAGGGAAATAATCTGCTCTGGGCCTGTAGTCTCCAATTCCATCTGGACCTAGTTTAAAAAGATCAACATTTAAGAAAAGGAGACAAACAACACAAACGTCATATGGGTGAATTTGAAATAATTATTGAATATTAGAACCATACATTAAGAAAAATAAGAAACTTTGTCTACTGAGACTAACGTAACAGAAGTGAATGACATACAACTGGACTCAGACAATCACACTGAACTAAAATATACATCACAACAGAAATGAAGAATGCCTTAAATCATACACACAGAGCTTAAAATTGCACCTTGACCCACAGTGTGTACACTTATGCACACATAAAATATATCTACTTGTTTTTGGCCCAGGTTACAGTGCCATCATGTGTCCAGTCACACTTATATTGGGCTGGACATGTGGACATAGACTACATGCTTCAACAGTTGTACATTTCTTTAACGTCCTTCAGCATGATTTCATAGGAAACAGTCGTCATTTACAGAAGTTCTTCAATTTGCTAATGGCTGGAACAGAAAGTGTATGTTGTAGAGAACACAGAGGAAATATTCTGACCGTTCAAGATCACATTTACCTTTTTCAATTACACTCACTTGGCTGGCACAATAGAAGTATGTTGGTGTCCTACCTGTAAAAAGGATCCTTTGTCCATACTGTGGTCTTCCTGCAGCTTCTTCACTGTTTTGCATAATATTTCTGCTGTTATCTTTAGATCAGTTGAAGGTTAGAAACACACATATAATGAGCACCCTTGGGTGATAACATGAGCCCAGCGGTCCTGCTCTGTCCATGGGGTCATGGTTGGTTGTCATGCAACCACTGGTTGTCATGGTGTCAGTGGTTGTGGCCTAGTTACGTAAGTGCCTCTAAAAACATGGGATGTTTCTGCCACTGAAGCATGTCCACTATAATATCTGACTCAGTTCATCCCAGATGATTTGATAAACTAAATAAACATGACAGTAGAGATGCTATCAAACATCTTGTTTTCAGAATTTAAAAACAATTCACTTTCATATTAACCTGTTTAACAACTTCATCAGCATAATATTTATAGTGTTGTACTATGTTGTATATTGTAATTATTATTTTTATATACCACTAGTTTTGCACAAACAGTTGCATACTAGTCTAAGGTGTTACATTTTACAATCCATATACCATTTTTTTTTTTATGACACCCATCTCCTTTTTGTTTTTGTATTTATTAATTGAATTAATCCAAGAGATTTTTATATATTTAGGTCGTAGCCTCTCTGTTTGCTGAAACAACCTGTAAGTTTTAACACTCTATTCAGACACTGGTTGTATAACTAATTTCCCATACGATCTCCTGGAGACTCTCACAATGTGGAGTTACTGTTGGGAACCTTTTGTGTCAGTAGGATTGAATAAACCATTTATACAAACTTCACTTTTAAATTCTCTGTTATTTTCCACGTGTGTTTGCAATAATCCAGGATATTAAATATTTAACATGCTTCTTTCATCCCATGCTGATTTTCACTCCTGACAACCTGTAAATCCTGCACATTTGTCTTTTCCTGTTCAGTCACTAGGTGGCACACACGCACCACTTCTCTTGATCACACCAACCTCTCCGTGCCCAGTTCTTTTCTTTCTTTCACAGATGGACTCGCCCATGAGTCGCCCCTTGTGGCTCAATCTCTGTCAAGTCACACATAGAAAACAGAGAGACCGGAAATGCTAGGATCTTACATTCAAAATAAGATGAGACCAGGTTTCGCTTACTAATTCTAAGCAAAACAATAATAATATACATTATATTCATATAATTTATTTATTATTGTATGATATTAGTATAATTTATCAATATTAATTATAATATTGGAATACTCTAAAATCAAAAGTTATGTTTTATTTTGTATGAATGCATGCTAGACAAACCCACTACATGTCATTGTAGTCTCGAGTAATTCTCATTCGTCCTTTTGATATTTATTTATTGAATTTCTATTTCTTAATGAGAGCAAAAAAAAAAAAAAAAAATAATCTGGTGCATTTAAAACAATAGCGAGCTTTTT
This sequence comes from Anabas testudineus, assembly GCF_900324465.2. Taxonomy (NCBI): domain Eukaryota; kingdom Metazoa; phylum Chordata; class Actinopteri; order Anabantiformes; family Anabantidae; genus Anabas; species Anabas testudineus. The sequence continues at coordinate 19,433,890 of NC_046619.1, forward strand.
AGTGCAGGCTATCCGAAAGACACCCTCAGTGACATTTGGATACAGATTTGTACTTAATTACAGGCCTTTTAGTATCGTACCTGTGATGCAAAATACATATTTATTCTACTAATTCACCACCATCCCTCGCTGCCTCTTTGTTGTGTGCGTTAAAACACGTTGGGGGAGGTTTATTTTGAAAAGAAGCCCAGAGGAAGTGCCACATTAATTCTGCTGATGTTGACAATGGTGTGTCAGTCACCATGGTGGCACACAACAGAGCTCAGCCGCGGACCTATCTGCACTTTTAGACCTAGAAAAATGACAATATAATGTTTTTTCTCAGTGAGCGTATCCAGGTCTGTGTGTTATTATGGACGCCGGGTTGTTGTTGACGGGATAACTGTTGGCCTTTAGCTCACTTTTTTTGTATGGTGGACCGTACATGGGATTTCTTTTCGTCGCTAGCAGAATGCTGAAGAGACATCGAATGGCTTTGATGAATGCTGCTTCGAACAAGGGGACATTTCTCTCTTTAGGACAATAGTTATATGACACTGTTTCGGCGGCGCTTCCACTAGAAGTTTCCTCTCGGTCGGGGCCGGTGTTGGCAGCCGGTTTCGGCTCGGGCTACCCACAGACGGACAGGGCGAGTATTCGGCTCCGGTGTCTGGCTCCAGTCGTGGCCTGGCTCCGGGCACTCCCAGCTTATCCGCTAACGTCGGAGCTCAGGCGACGAGAACCCAACAAGACACCCACGGGGACCTCCGTTGAATATATCCGCACACCTGGATATTTCTAAACCTATTTTCCAGGAGAAGGAATTCAGGCTCCTCCAGACGGCGTCCTCCAAAACAATGGCGTCTTATGTGGATAACAGCTTTCGTCAGGCTGTGATGATGAATCCGGCTGAAAGGACGCAACAGGTCAGATGCAATGATTTATTGTGTTTAACTTGTAAAGGAAGCTTCATTCAGAAGTGTGTGTCTCTGAGGTGTTGCCACTCTAGTTGCTACATTTCAGTGCAACATCCTCCACCTTGTAGTGTCGGAAACGGCAACAGTGTTTCTGTTGTGTGCAACTGTTGCCATTCAGCTTGTTCCCGTGTTACGTGTGGCTGCATCCCGCTAAGTCCTTTATCAGCACAGATAATCACGGCCACTTAACATAACAGGAGCTGCAGCCACGGTGGGAATCTAACCCACGGTGTACCACCACTGTGTTCCTCTCATTTCCACCTTTTTAGTGGTGCATTTGTCGTTGTTGGGCGAGTTTTGCAGTTTGGGATAAAAGGAAACTCCAAAATGTTGCAGTGATGAGCACATGAGAGGCTCAACATGTGGCTAATCCTAACTTAGCCAATAGCCCACGCTAGCCTACCAAAACAAACGTTGCCTCCAGTCATTTGTAGTAGATCAAGATACAATTTATGCATTATGCACTTCTAACTTAGTCAACTTGCTTCAGTAGTTATTAATTTCTAACGCCTTGACTTTTATTTATTGCTTCTGAAGCTCAGTGTGGTCACTGTAGTATCTGGTAAATACCAATAGTTTCCTTTGGGAAGTTGAGTGCTGGTTGGATGGCTTTTGAACATGCAAATGCTGTGGGCTATGGTTATAACCCCTGAGCCACACACATACATATACACACACACTCCACTGCGTGACTTCAGACTTCAACTTTTCTGCCTTACAGATTCACATTATGCATCCTAAAGATTGTACTTTTTATTTAAGCACTGTCTGTGGATAGATGCTGCTTTAGAAAACACACAATGGACAATCAATAGCCCTCCACTTAAAGCAGTGGACTGCAGTTAGCAGCACAGCCAAATGCCCGTCTATCTGACATTGAGGAAACAATTATGGTGTCATTGATGGCTTGTTAACTGTACTGGACCCACAGTATTTACAGCTTTATGCAAGCTATAATTTGTTCGGGTGACGAATGCCATTGTGGTTACGGAAACAAAAATGAGAGTACAGAATTGCTTGGCATCAGTGGCGGCAATGTTTTTTTAAGACAGGATCAAGAGTTTTATATTTAGTCTAAAGCAAATTATTTGTCATATTTAAATGATTCTATCAATGAAATGGAAAAATTCAGAATGTTATGTTTAGATATAACTTGTAAAATAAAAAAGAAAACGTAATGTTTGGGTTATTTTCAATCAAAACAGCTCACAATTTCTTCTCTGTAACTATTGTAAATCACAATGTTAAATAGCTTTTACTGTTCTTCTGATGATAGGATTCTTCGAGTCATATCAAAGTCAGAATGCTGTTTACAGCCAAGAATGTGTGAAGGGGAAATTAAACCCTTGGAATTTCTCAGATGGAAAATAGGTCAGATTAAAAGATGCTGAGGTTTGGATAAAATATGTCCTACTGTGAGATTGAGTAAAAATAACTGGAATGATGGTCACTGAACATTGTGGAGCCATGAAAGGAGTACATGCTGTGTCACTATACAAACACTGCATTCAGGAGGATTTTGAAATTATTATTATTTGAACCCAGACTAAATGACTATTTAAAATAATCTAGTCAGAGGAGAAAGTGTGATGGCAACAGGATTTAGAGTTTGTAGAAAAAGAAAAGATCTGTACAGTTTCTGTCCACACGTTTTTTCCTCCATAGGAATAAAACCCTTTCCATGGTATTGAATATCATGTGGTTGTGCTTTTGTTTGTCTTGTCTTTTTCTATAGCAGCACCTCTCCCGGTGTTCCTTTCAGGTGTCTATCGAGTGAAGTGGCTGACAGAGTTTATCCTAATGGTGTTGGCATGGCCTCTCTGTCAGGATTAGCTAACGGTTACAGGGATTGGCCCTTATCGCTGAAGACTGACCACACTGGGATTTGACCCTCTGCTTCACCCTATTGTCACATGACAGCTTAAATAACTGCCCACTTGACAGCTAGTGTTCACACTGGCCTTGTCAGTTTCCCTTGCTTGATCTTGGACTGTAATTGGAAGTGCATTGAATTTTTGACACTGGTCCAAGGAGGCAGTCTGATAATCAGAAAGCAGAGAAAGGTGGAAGACAAAGCTGCAGCATTATTGCAGCTATGATAAGACTTAAGAGTAAAATGTATTCTATTAATGTAAAGAGTTTAAATGGGTTGTTCTCCATACACATTTCACCATTTATTCCCCAACATTTGTAGATAAATTAATCGTAAATAAGGCTGAATTTCATGTAGACTAAATCAAGCAAGGGTGGGGTTTACAGGACAGGCATATTATCAGATTGGCAGACGACTCAGTGACAGTGAGCCAGCTTCAGGATAAGATTTCCAGTATGAGCCTATAGTTAAGGACTAATGCAGTGTTTTTGTATCAGAATCTTAGTTAAATTCAATATTACACTAATCACATATGAAACACATTTCTCATTACATATTATAACATATTATATTTTTAACAAACCAGTGTATTAATTGGTTTATATAGTAAATGGTTGTCGTTTTCCCAGAATGAGCATTCATCATTAAACAGCAAACTCGGGCTTTGTTTGTGAAAGTAGAGTCTGTGTCATGTTTGTTTTTCAGGTCACTAGGTGGGGGTTGAGTTATCTTTAGTTGTGCAGAATTATGCACTGAACTTTGACGTCTGTCTCTTCTCATGAAGTGATGTATTGTAGTAGTTGTAATTGACAACTAGCTATTTAATGAGCCATGGAAATAGTTTGTCATTTTAAATGCTGCCCATAATTTTATCTAGTCATTCAACCACACGAGTGGGAAACTAAGACTGCACCAGCAAATCCATAAATAACAAGCAAAACTTTTTGTTGCGTTTATAGGAACAAAAACCATCATGCACCTGGCTCTACAAGCTGCACAGATTATTCAACTGCTTTCGCTGCTATTTATTTTCAGCAAATAGCTGGACTGACATGTCTCATCTTGTTTAGCCAGATGGCAAAGCTAAAAGCCATAAACAACAGCCCTCCACTGCCTTGACCCTTCCATAACTGGAAGGACAAAGTGCCTACTTTACATTGTTTCCACATATTCTGGACCTAGACAGGAGATCAGCGCAGGATTATAGTGACTATACATAGATAAGGGGGAAAACAAATGCATTTGTGCGTTTAGTAGATGTTCATTCTTGCTGTGAATAAATTCACTTTAGTTTCTAGGCCACTATTGTGGTGATTAATCACACATAAGGAAGAGCAAAATTAGTTTAAAGATGCTGCTACTATGGGAAACATTCAGAGATATGTTATGTACAAAAATAAAAGGTTCAACAAAATAGTTGAAATGACGACATAGCAGGACTGTGGCTTGTTATAGTCGAATAAAACTAGCAAAGGAAGCTCTGTGTTTTACATTATTTAAAGGTTATTTTAAATTAACTTTAACTAAACAGGTCTGTATTTGTTCTTGACTCATTTACAAATAGATAAGTTGTAAAATAAATATAAAATAAAGCTTTTTGCTTACTGCAGTTTCTGCTACTGAAATATGGAGGATAATTTTTACACTATATTTTTGTAAAAAAATAAAATGCAGGAGTTGCTACAGATTGTAAACTGACTGATTAGCTTGTGACCCCATTTCTCAGCATCCTGCCCAGTACAAACACCAGGAAGAGGAAAGGCGTCAGGATGCTTTTTGAACTTAAGCAGGAAGACTGTCTTGACAACAGAATCCCTTTCCCTCCAAAACTGCTATTTCTGAAGTTGCGTGTTGTTTTTGTTACTGTTTCCTATTTCTCACAGGCCATCGGAAGCATATGAACATCTATTTAACCTATTTAACATCTATTTAATCTGCTGTAAAGGGGACTTCTCTGGCAGCTTTTTTTTTCTACTGAAGTCTTAGTGTAATTTCCCCGGGCAACACAAGGTTGTTAATTCTCCAAAACTCCCATGTGTTAATTTAGGCGCCAGTTGCTTTGGCATTCACTTACACTGTGCAGAGCTAACGCTGTAGTGACGTCACATGTTATTCTTGTGTTGAAAGTGGAGGCTGAGTGCAGGCTCAAGTGGTTACACACACCGAGGTCACAATGATGTATTCCTCCCAGTTTAAATACAGGGGATGATTTCAGGAAGGAAAGAAGGAAACAAATTCACCGTACAATGCCCACACACAGGAGCAGCAAGGTTTCTGATTGGCTCATTTGAATCATGCTTTTATTTCCCCATCAACTTTATTCATTATATTGTGATGGTGATAAAAGATAGTGCTAGACTAGTGGTCAGTGGGCTCATAAAAGCTATTGATTATTGAGTTAAAGCTATTGATTTTTCTTTGTTATGACTCTATGGGGTAAAACTGATGAAAGGGTTTCACCCTAAATCAAATATGTCATGCTATGCTGGATTTACAGCTTAATTGTTAAGATAAGTGTCTGATACCATAGTTGACTAAGCCAGAAAACATTTGCATTCCTGAAACTGCTCCGTACTGAAGTACACAAGAATGTTTGTATCGCCGTGTGCGTCTGTTACGCACCAAAATCTAATAATAAAGACCAGTACAGTGGAGTAGGACGGTTTGTGTTTGAATGCACCACTGAGATTGAAGTAAGTTAAACACACAGTGGCTTTCACCCCACGAAGCGTCATTTAGTACTAGTGGAGCACAAAACCAAGCTAAAGCTCCTTCGAGTGGTGGTATTTCTACTACTTGTGGTTGCACTGATACTGCTTTTATTTATCCATGACTAAGGTACGTTGATACTTAATCTCAATCTCATGAGTGTTTGATATGAATCAATCCCATTCCAGGTGTGATCATCTACTGTCTAAGTGAATGTGTAGTCTTTTGAAGTTGATAGTGATCTTCTGTGCACGAGTTGATTGTTTTTCCAGTTGAGAATAATGAGATGACGTACACAGCTCGGTTGTTGTCTGAAGACAGATTTGCAAAGATGCGATTTGTGGCTGCATTACATTCTGCTCCACTGAGGCCACTGAGACAGCAGTCTCTTGCGCAGCAGTTTTGTGCCTGTGTGGTTGATGAGTGGTGATGCAAAGGGGGCCAGAAAGGGGTTCACACCAAAACCTACAAGTTACTGTTGGTTTTTTTTTAAGATGGTTGCAAAAACCTGATAAGAGAGATGCACTAATCAAAATTCAATCATAAAGGTTCCTCACTGTGTAGAGGTTTATTCTTCCTTAGGAGGTTGCAGAAATATCCTTCAGCAGAATTATTAGTTCCTTTTGGAAATACAGAGTGTAAGAGGAAGTTACAATTCCTAAAGGTTTATGGAGAGAACTCATGCTGGCTTCTAAGTTCCTTACTCTGCATTTGTCTGTCTTCTGTACTGTACTTTCATATTTTGGTCTTGAATACTGGCTTACTGAGACCACAGTGGTTGCTTTTATCTGTTTGGCTTGATTTATTATATAACACTCATGGTGCTGGATTCTAGTTTTAAGTTTCATTTCATCTGTGCCGACAGGTTGGGATGTCCTTTAGGGCGCACTGTACATTTGTACTGAATCACACTTACTGTAACGTCTAAGGCATGTTCTAGTTGCTTATGTTTGCATTCCTAGAGGTATTTTTAAAGCGAAGAAAGCAGCTCTGGAGTTAAGACTCCAGAAATTCCATTGGCCTTCACAGCAAAAAGGCAATAGACCTCATGCCACTGGGCAACCACAGTCTTTACATAACTTAGTTGGAGACCCACTTTGCTGCTAGGAAAGCTTAAGAATAAACCATTCCCTGCGTACAATATTTACATGACTGATACTAAATTATAATGCATTAGATTTTACAAATTCTAGCATTTAAAAAAAAGTGGCACCTACAGTGCTGAACAATGATATAATAAGTGAAGAAAATGTCACTGACATTAAATACTGAATGAAACTGAATATACATTTATTAGTTCTAGTAAATTAATTTATTATTAGTGTATCTGTGATGTCATAAATGTAGCTACCATACTACTACTATCATACTAGTGACGTTGCTTTTTAGCCTCAGGCCCATGCCATATAGGCTCAATCCGCTGTATAATCCTCCCTCTTGGAGAACTGCTCAGACATGACGTGGATCAGATGGAGAGCTGATTAAGTTGCGTGATTAGGCATCTCTAAATCCCACTATATCGTTCCTCCATGCATAATACTAATACTTGTTTACCGTGTTTTTAATAGTGGCACCTAAACATGGTTGGGGTTACATGAACAGGGTCAAGTTTAGGGCAAGGTTTTATTCTGTTAACTGCAGATTTTAATTAGGAGACGAGTGAATTATAGTTACATATTACATACACATACACATATACATATATTACAGCTTTTCCAGCATAATTTATTTTTACAGTCTATAATAATTGGGAGGGAAAACACAAGCTTTAATGATAATGTTTTGCATATGTTTCTTCCACTTTATTTGGCACAGGCAGAGCATGACTGATAACAGCGTAGTTTGCAAAGCATTTTTTTTTTTGTACAATTAAATATATTGTGCAGACTTATTTAGCGTTCTGCTGTGAAACCACATCCAGCTCCTTTCGCACAAATGCTCTATCTGTCTGTTCACTGGTAGCAACCAGACACAATTTCATTAACACTATGCCTCTAGTGGATTGCTCACCTACTTAAGTTTAACCTTTAAAATATTTATCAGCAAGGCACTGGTAACTTCTCTCACTGCATTGAACTCTTGCTGCTTCTACCGAGCGTTGGACAAATGCTTTGTTAAAAGCCAATCGGAGTGAAGCTATGAAGTTGATCTTCTTCTACCAACCAACTGTGTTTCTGTATGCAAAGGAAGCCCTAGTGTTAACAAATATCAGCTACAGTCTAGAGGAGAGGAAGAGTTGTGAAGTGAAAGTGTGGAATGATGTCAGATTAGTGGAAAAGAAGACGTTTGTGTGGTAAATAGAGGTGTGACGGTTCTGAAACCACAACACACACATACATGGTCGCACCACCAAATCCTCTGCCAGCCCGTAGAAGACATCCTACCTCTCTCACAAAGGAGTCTCCTACATGTTAATACTCCTTGACACCCCAAATGTAATACAGCATCCTGGGAAATCTGATATTTCTTATTGTATGAGGACCCGTCGCTTGCCTTTGTGCACATGCTTTACCCAAAGAAAGTAACATCAGAGTATCATTTGTCTATCAGCTGCTGTTCTGTGTGTTGTAATGCATTCAGGGATAGTACAGTGTTAGGTCATCCATGTTTTAAGATGCTGAAACCCCTAAAGACAAAAATCAAGGTCTCATTTGGAGAATCGTTGGACCCATAGTGGTAAGATTCTCAGTGACATAGTTAAGCCAAGACGTCTTTGTGAAGACCTGTTAGTATCAAGCTCTGTTGAGTCATTGCACTGTTAGCTGGATGTGTCTTTGATCCTAATGTGGCTGGTCATGCCTGGTGTAAACTGTGGTTTATTACCGGCTGTGCTGGTGGTGGACAGGTGATTACATGCCATGTGAGCTAAAAGAGATGATTTCATTACAGTGCTAATATGAGCAAAAAATAACTGTCTGTACTAATGGATGTTGCTGTCAAATGTGAAAACTGCTGCTGCAGCAGACCGTGAGTTCTGCCAGTGGGAGCACAAGTGGGCAAGCTAAAACAAAACAAAGGGGAAAGAAAAGGAGAAGCCTTCTCCGACACCGCTTTCTCCATCTACACATTGCTGATTGGGAATGCTGTTGTTCCACTTCCTGTGTGCAGTGGAACGAATTGGTGGATGCTACCGGTGTGGTTGAAACCTTATCTTTGTAATTGGTCCCTGAGGGTTTGTCTAACCTGTGGTTGGTCACGTTTCTAACCTTGCAGCCCTCTGCCCCCCTGTTGCCCAGCAGGGAAAATGTTCATTCATTACCAAGGCCTCCACATAATCTGATTCTAGTTGCAGTGTTTGACGGTTGCTCCCTGCTTCCTGCTTTTTGGAAGTAGGGGGATAATTAACTTAGCTTGCGTGAAAACAAACCAGTCATTACATTCTCTTTCTAACGGCTCTTAGTCCAGATTGCTGGGGTGCCAGTTAAGAAATTAAGATCCTGTAAGAGAGAGCTTGTGTGTGCACAGATGTACTAGATGTATGTGATTTAACAATCCCCTTGCAGCTTAATTGACATTGATATTGCTCTGCTGACATTGTGTTATGCTTTTCTTGCACCACTGTAGCAATTTTTTTTTCTCTGTAAATATGATGTCATTTAGACTTGTGCATTATTTATTAAAAGGCATGAGCTCATCTGCACTTGACCCCATCCACTGCCAGACACTTTCCCATATGGCGCTATATTTCCTCCACACTTAAACGACTCCTGCTGAGAGCAAAACCTTTGCATTAATCATTTTTGCTATGATTAGTATGCAGATCTTCTTATGCGTTATGTAGCCCTAATTTAAGAGGAACCATCAACAATAGGCTTACATAATGCCATATTAGCTGCTCCTCTGAGAAGCTAATGCTTGCACAATCTCCTTAAAGCAGAATTTGCTTATTTCTGATTGAGTAATGTGTTTAGTTCCTCTGTGCTGTTTGCAAACCAGTGTTCACAGGAAAAGGCTGCACATTAAACTCTGGAAAGAAAATAGTGTTGAGGAAAGGGGTGTTATTTTGAACTGTACCACACAACACAATGGGCACCAATCAGTCCCAGTACCAAAGGAGTCATGAGACGTCAGTCAAACTCACAGAATTCTGGTGGTCGAGTGCATTTTAATGTGATTCGGAGTCAAGAGACTAGTTGCAAATTATAGCTCATCGAAGATGATTAGTTAGTCACAACTATGTGACGTGAAAAGCTGAGCTCATGACAGATTTTTCAACACAAGGACAGGAAGTAATACTTGATGCTGGGAACATATTTCTACCACATGGAAAAAATAGTATGTACATAAGCAATGTGGTTGCAAATAAAAAGAATCATGTGTTACATATCCTTCTGTTACCTAAAAACGTTGGCAGGTATTTTTTTAACATTTAAACAACATGCCTAAATGTGAATATGACATATAAATGTTGATTTCTTAGGTTTTTTTCCTTATTTAGATAGATAAAAAATAATACACAGAGCATAGTATTTTTTCACTCAATCAAATAAAATATGAAATATTATGAAATATGAACAAGCTTAACTGACATGTTTATGTCCAAGCAGTTTGATTAATTGCTTTAATAGGTGTCATCTGAAAACAATATGTTATGATTACAGTATGACCTTGTTCATTGTATTATGTTCTAGGGTTTAACTCTGTACTCCTCTATAAGTTCTGTGTGGTTTCCTAAGTGTCATGAAATATGTGACTCATCCGTTTTTCGTTGCGCTGTCTGTCTGTGTAGGTCTGACTCAGTGTGGCTGTGTTATTATTGGGCTAAATGAAGACTGTATTTGATTATAATTGGAGGGAAAGATGCAGGCCATTCATGCATGCTTCCCGATAGGCTTGGGTACTTTCAATCCACTAGCAAGTGTGGTGTGGACCCTACACAATGACTCCCTGTTACAACCAGCTTCTGCTTGTCAAAAATGGTTAAAATCAATTATATTGTCGCTGCTCTGGAAATGGCTGTTTTAGCTAAATTGTTCCAACTACAGTTGGACACATGCCATGCAGACTTAGAGAAAGGCTTGTGTTAATAGCCCAGTACCGCATGAGTACTTTAGTCTAACTTAAAGCTTAATTTTATGGCATAATATATGAAACAGGTTGATTGCTGCAATAAAGGATATATTAGCAGATTAGTGGAAGTTTAAGGCAGTTTTCCACTCTTGATGTGAGATGAGATTTTATTGAATAAAATACTGTAAAAGTATAAAAAATCTGAGATATATTCTGTTATATGCAAAAACTAAGAACAAATAGATTTAATATGGGAAAATAAAATTTAATGGTTGCTCTTTTACCAACTTAAGTGATGCCAAGGAGAGAGGAAACACTGAAGTCCTACAAGATCACAGTGGTTCACTGTTTTTCTTTTGTAAAACATCCTGAGGATATGGCCTCAAATCCCCTTCTGTCTAGAACTGTGGCCCAATTTAGTTTGAGTGAAGTGAAAGGATTCGTATTATAAGGCAAACCTGTAAACAGGAAACTTCTAAAGGGAGGCTCCAACACAAGACTAGTATGATCAGTTCCTGAGAAGCGTAACCCTCAGTCCTGAGTTGGGCTTCAAGTACTGGACCTAATGTATAGTTCAAGCGTGTACTAGGTATTGTATTTGATTTTTATATTCAGTGCTTAAGTGTTTATTACAGTGTTGTTTACTCTTTGTAGCGGCCCATCAAATACATCACCAAATCAAATTATTTAAAGTTTTTCTTTTCTCACACCAGCTTTTAGAAACAAAGCTCATTGTCTGGTTTATAGTGTGACAATCAGCCTTTGAGATAAAAGGTGAGGAGTCACACCTAACACAGGCAGGCGCTAGACCCTGCTCCATTTTAATGGCAAAGCATGAAAGAGCATAGATGACAATGTCGTCTAACTACTAACAAAGGCAACGCTGCTGGCTCGCTCCCAGCTCAGAGGGAACATGCTGTTCATGTGCTGATAGTTCTGCAGCCCAGAGACCCTCTGGAACCACTCCAAACATGAGACCACTGGCTCTGCCAAGGTCACATTTTCAATTAATTTAGGAATTGAATGCACCAGATTACTGAATTGAACGCAGTAAGTCGTATTTATTTAAGTACTATATGTCTGTTATAGATTTTGTTTCATTTGTTTTGGGCCTCAGTCACTTTTATATTTCAGTTTTCGCTGCGTTTCTGTTTTGTACCATACAGCAATTACTGTTTATTGCACTTATTGCATGTGTAATGCATTATGACTGTGTTTTATAAAGGCCTTGAGAGTTTCAGTAGTACTTGTGGCTAACTGTGTTGGGTAACCCATTTTGTAATTTTCCATTATTTAGCTAAAGTGGTGTTAAAAAATGGGATGTCTGTGTTTTATACATAAACGGAGAACAAAACTATAAGAGGAAAAACACCAAAAAGAATCGAATAAAAGACAATTTCAGACGATTATTAGGATGTAACATCGTCAACATAACGTGTTTTACACAAACGTATGTGATTTTTATGTGAAAACATTTTACAAACAAGCTCCAGTGTCTCTTTGGTGAACAAGGAGTATTTGCGGCCTTGGGGGCCCACAAAGAGAAAGAGGCCTGGCTTGTATGAAAGCTGCTCTCGTAGTGAAAGAGTTTCTCCGGTTGTTCCCTAGCAACCAGCAGCCAGGGTAGCATTGTAATGCTGGAATTACTTTATGCAAAATGCCATAGGAGAAAGCAGGAGAGATGTAAAAGATTGATTATTGAATTCCATAAACATTTCAAATGACCCAGGAGGGAGGGTTGGGATTAATGTCGGTTCAGAAAATGGACCAGAAGGATGCAGTCACAGCAAAACATCGAACCCAGGCAGAGTTATGAATCAGTGTTATTTTTCTCCCATTGTGAAACTCGGGGGGGATTTCATTAGTACTCTCCTCCAGACTTTGGCTTCTTTTAGAGTCAAGTTAATTAGACAAGAACTAAGGGAGGAGAGCTAGAACCAAGTATTGTGGGATCGTTTAGGCCACCAAGCAAGCCACTTGCCCTGGGAAGATTAAAGCAGATCACCGTCCCATTTTATCCACACTGCCTCTTCAGCTTGTCTTCGCTTTGGGCTCTGATGAACTGATCTTTATATGATGTTGTGTAACTTTGCGGTGATAGGGCTGCTCCTCTTTGAGGCCTTTGTTCGAGCGAGATGGAGCAGGTTTCATTTGGTCAGACAGCTGGCTTTGTTCCCAGGTATGGACCTGCAATGATGAGGTTCAGTGACGGAGCTGAGGGATCTCTTTGTGTCCAGTATTATGTCCACTATTGAATCCACACTGAGCCATTGTTGTGGTTTGGCCTGCTTGTTTATAACTAAAGTGAGTGTAATGTTTTACTAAATATATATTTATTATTAATATTGATTAGAAGTCTTTTTAAACTTCTACTTTACTAAATACAACAAAGATGATGGATAAAAGATAAATTCAAACATAACTAGCATTAACAATGTAGTAGAAGGGAAAACGTAATTACTTACCTACTGAGCTGCACAAAGCAGAAAACAGGCTCTATATGATGCCTTCCCATTTGGTAATATAAAGATGAAATGTATAGAAAACAAACTCAGTAGCCGAACTTTTCACCTCAGGATTTCCTCAGAGTTGATTTTACAATTGTACATGCGCTGATAACTCTGTTAACAGCTGTTCTCACGAAGGGGCACAAACCTTCACTGGTTTCTTAACTAAAAGCTGCAGTTTAAAAAAAAAAGCTAATCTAAAACGTGTTGTTGTGATGCTGTTGTTAGTTTTGACTTCTTGGTATTATGAAGTGTGACTGCGTCGCTACATATATCATTCACTGATAATTAGATCCCTGTGATATCATGTGTTGGTGTTGATGGACTAATACTAAATGGATAATATTAAACAGCACCATGCAGAAAGTTAATTCTTATTTATAGGACTACTGAAACACAGATAAGCAGTCTTGTGCTGTTTGTGTGAATTAGTCAAAGTAAGAAATTACTCTTTGTCATATTGTGCAGTTATTTGATTAAATAATAGTGGCATTGCTTAGTGACTTAATAAAATGTACATAATTTGAATAGTATGTAATGCAGCCCTTCTTTAATGCTGATTTAAAGCCAATCCTACATTTTCTTAATAAACTGTTTCCTTTTCTGTGTTATTCCTCTTCTTAGAAACGCAGAGTTATGTTCACTATCAGTGTCTTTTTTTTCTCACTGTTGTTTTAATAGAACTGTATGTCTGAGTGGGATTTGTTGAAATTTAATAGTTTTACCAAATTTGCATTTTTAAAGTAGTCAAAGCAGATAATTAAATAAAACTAAAATGAAGAGCTGCACCTTCAAGTGGAGTCTTTGGATCTTGTAGGTGGATTGCTATCAGGCAGCAGTGAGCTGCAGCAATAACTTATTTTCACTACATTCTGAAGTCTGTAGGATATATTTTGACATGTCGCAATGATACTCAAGCCGACGGTTTATATAACATGATCTTTATCCTTAGAAGAGGTTGCTGAAGGTTCGACTGCACAGTTCTATTTTTGCAATTCCAAACAAACATCTTTGTCAACTAGCTGCAGTACTGATCAAAGCAGATGGGTTGGAGAGGTCAGTTAGCCGTTAGCATTCCTTCTGACATGCTTACTGCTAAGCCACTTTTTTTTGCAATCTATGAAACATGCACGGTTTGTTTTTCAAAGAAATATTCTCATGCATTGCTGTACAACTGTTATCTAATAACACGCTGACTGTTTTCTGTTGTGCAGTCCAGCATGGATGCAGTTTGCATGCTTCATGAGACTGAGTGCATTTTAGTTCTTAGGGGTTTTATACTGGAAGGCAGCTCAAGTAGGTGCTGTTAAGCTCATTCACATGCCTTCCTGATTCCTGTTTCAACCAGTCACCATGTCCACCAGCTGCCTGACCACGGTGGGAATTAAACTGCAGCTCCCAAGTGTTTTTAAAATGTATCGGTGACTGCGAAGATGTTCTGCTCCAGCAGCCACTTCAGCCACCCACCATCATTCACACAGGCTTAATTCCATTCAAGAAATTCCATCAAGCTAGTGTGAAGTAGCCGATGGCTGCCGGATGTATTAGATGCCTTATTGTAGACACTGTAGTATTTTCTTCTTAAACATGTCTAAACAGGTGGCAGGGGACGTGTAATAGTTAGTCCAGCACTTAATTCAGTGTCTGAGGCAGAGTGAAAGAGGTAGAGGGCCTCTCCTAGCTTAACCTGTTGAATTAACACTGAGTGCTTAATGTTAATAGGACTGCTAATTAGCTTTGTGTGGTATGTGCCAACTTCATTCAGATGGACCAAGATTTAAATTTATTCTTACCAACCAAACATGAAGGACATTTAAAGACTTTAAAAAACAGTAATGCATATTTCCCACCATTCTCAAACATTGTTTAATTGCAGTAAATTGTTTAATTCCAGATTTGATTATTACTTTGTTTGGATCCGTTAATAGTTTGAGTCCTTTTGAAGGATTAACTTCTTATGTTTTTTTTTTTCCAAAGCACTGAACATACTTTTTGAAACAGGAGCTCTTTGATTCTGCCAGTGACGCCGTTTGCTATCATCACATGCTGTGTCTTTGTAAAACGGGCACTCAGACCTCGACGTTTGGCCAGAACAGCCACAGATAGCAGCATAGCGTCACTTGTCACTGTGTGACCTTGTTGTAGCCCACAAAGCCTCCACCTGCTCTCTCACACAGGCTAATGGATAAAAATACCCTGCAGATCCCACACTCTCTGTCAATAGAAATTCAAGGACAGCTGCTGATTGCCCTGTTAACGCAGGGAATGTACAAACAAAGGCAAAGGGAATACACACATGCACAAACACATATTAACTCAAACTGAGAAGGGCAGTGGATGCACATAGTAGGATTCAGTGGAGCATCATAGTGCTGCCCCTGAGGTGTACGATGCACATTTTGGAGTAAACTGCCATCACTGCTGTTTTGTCTGCTTCATAGGGGCGGTTTCCTCGGTCCCTCTTGGCACACTGACACAGAGATGTTGTGGCGTTAGTGCTGAGCAGACAATATAATGCAATATATTGCCATTAGCAGATAGGCAACATGACCTTCCAACCTTCAGCACTTGCTGCCTGTCTCCCAGTGGCCTGTTTAACTCGTTACACTGCGACAGGCTGTTTATCTGCTAATACAGCAGCTCTGTTCACGTCATTATGCTCCAACCCTTGCTTTAAATTGTTATTCAGCTTCTAATGCTGACATATGCTCCTTATTAGACAGCCAGACATTGATGAGACTGTCATTTTATTCAGAGCAATAGGCAATCTAAAAAATGTTTATAACCATGTTTCTACCTTTAATTGTCTTCAGAGGAAGTGACATTTAGCCAATTTAATAAATGAACCCTAGGGAGCCGAGTGCTTTGATGTGCTCTTATATAAACCTTAGGTCTGTGAAATTCCAAAATAATCATGACAATGCCACCTGCTATTTTATTTTTTGTCCATAAACAAGACATGAAATAGGAATAGGAGTGCTTTGTTGTATTTGCTTGGAAAAGGACCATTAATGAATTGTTATGTTATTTTGAGACTGTTTTGGCTCCAATGTAAATAGAAACTACAAAAGTGACAACTGCAAGTCGTGTCTTCCAGAGATTAAATAATTACTTCATCAATCGTTGGTCAACAGACAACTATTTTAGTTGATTATTCTATGGAATTATTATTCCATCTATGTCTATAACCTATATTATGTCTATGACATTTTCATTGAAAAAATAATTGGCAGTATAATCGATAAAGAAAAGGGTTGTTGGGTGTGGCTCTGGTATCTTCTAAGATTGGTGGTGCCCGTGGATGGATTCCTGGTCTCCATAGTTGACCCAGATGGTTCCTCCACTTGGTATGCTGCTCCTTCCATAGGTCAGCGAGCAGTAGGGGGTAGGAAGCGTAGTCCTCGTGTGTGTGTGTGTGTGTGTGTGTGTGTGTGTGTGTGTGTGTGTGTGTGTGTGTGTGTGTGTGTGTGTGTGACACTGAGACATTATCTAGCTGGTGTCATCTGAGGAATGCAAACCTCAACCTGGCCCGACACACAAGACAGCCCCTTCGCTGTCACGGTAACAGGATCCATGAAGACGGCTGTATCCCTAAATGAGGAGTTGTTGGCACTGACAGACCTTCAAAGAAATGCTCAAGTGTGGGGCTGCACAAGATGTTGAAAGAATGAATCATTAGAGGAATAGAGATATGTCCAGATTACAATAAACCACTTTTTTTTTACTCATTCTGCAGTTCAAAAAGAAACTCTCCTTTCATCGATTAGTATATTTGCATATCATATCCTCATGGTTTGATTCCAACCTTTATATAGTCGATGCAAAGTTCAGAGGTTGAAGGTACAGAAAAAAAAAGCTCGCCCCAGAGTGACAGCAGAACAATTGTTATAAAACTAGGTCATCCTTGTTCCCAAGTCGCTGGGGATTAATTTGTGCTTTTTGCAGCTATTTTCTAAAACAGAACAACAACAAATCCTCCTCGCTCAAAGTGCCGTGATTAGAACGACCATTCCTCCTTTGGCTGCCAGGGATCAGGATCTTAAGCGTCTTAGACGGGGATGGTGTAATGAGCCGACTGGTAGAAAGACACAGCTTGGCTCCTGAATGCAGCTCTTCGCAAACTATACTCTGTAGTACTAGTACTGCAAAACTGCAGTTTGACAGTGATGCTTGATATCATTGTTTTCAGAGTGCTCTGCTTCGTACCTTTTCACTCTCCAACCTGAGAAAGTCCTTCGAACTGAGAAGGATCAAAACGTAGATAGAGGATGTTAAGCTCTGCAGTTTGTCAGATTTCAATCAGGAAAGGCTTGTTCCTCCGACTGTCGCTGTGGACACAAGGAATGATTACAATTTGCTAAATTTGACAATTTGCCAGTGAGAGTTATTTACAAGCTTCCCAGCAGCAGTGGCATCAGTACATATGCATCACAGTGGGCGGCCACCATAGTTCCCCTCCCTCATTCTGACTTTGTCTGCTCCTCTGTTCTTCGTCTTGATAAGAACAGCAGCAGTTGGTAGCCTCTGGCTTCCCATGTCTAGGTTAGACATGGAAGACTGATAGATTTCATGAATTTATAATGAAAGTTACCACTTCTGCAGCCATAACTAAGGCAGCGATTTAAATTTCATTCACCATGTAGTTCTAGACATAGTCCACAAGTCAATTATTGTTTAAATTAATAAGCAACAATTAATTCACTGATTGTTAAAGTTGAAATTGTGAGTGTTTCTCTGTTCTGTGCCATCATAAACATTAAAAATGTCACTTTGATTGCACAGTGTCAATGAATTAATCAAAACAGTAGCCAACCAATTGCGTTTAATCTATAAGGAAGCTAATTTATGAATGCAAGTCTAATCATTTGTCTGTTATAGTTGCGGTCACTGCTGCTGGCGGTTTGGAATAAATTCTTCCAAACTTATTTCTGAAATGAACCAGTGCTCAGCTTTTTTGCTGGTAGACACAATGATTTGATTGCAGTGACATTAGATTTTTTAAGTTTGTTTTAAGTTTTAAGATTTGCATCTTAACCAGACAGAAACAAAACATCTAATTTGGATCTCTAGATAGACAGATTCCCTTGCTGGTGTTTAGATACCATCCAGGCTTGCCTGAACAAATGTGAAGACAGGAGACACAGTCATTGATTTACTCTGCGGGTGACTCTGTGAGGGCAGCACATCACTCCAACAGCCATCACATGTCTGGTTTTATGGCTTTATGAGACTTGAGACTTTATTAAATCATAAACATATCATAACACCATCACCTGCAGTTTGCTACTGTGGTCCTTTGATACACATGAACATGTCAGTCATTGGGATACTGCTCTAACTAAGAATTTAGCATTTTAAATGTCTGTTTTAGGAACAACTGATACCTAATGTTAGTGAACCATGAATGTTGAAAATCTGGTCTTCAGCTTCCCCAGCTGAGACTCTTGTTTATCTCTGCCACAGTGTCCCATTGTTTTTAAAAGGCTGCAGCTCCTTTATTTGATGTTTGTCCTTAGTGGGTGATAGATGCATGGAGAGGTCTGCTATCTACGCTCAGCCAGAGCCAAATGAATAAATGGATTGACCATTTGTGCCTCAGTGAGAAGGGGCCGGATCAGATGAAAAGCTTCCTATCTTGCATGCAGACACTGTGGTGTTAAGTGATAAGAAAAGCAGAGGTGTTCTCATTTCAATGGCCCAGAGCTGTTGAATGAATGAAAGAAACACCGAAATCACATTGTTGATTATGACTGTTTTGTAATTTAGGATTAGCATCTTGTCGTTTTTGTCTAACAATCTGTTAATCTTCTGGCCAATTGAGTTAATCTGCAACTATTGTGATGTTAACTAATGTTACTAGTCACTGTTTTTCACTTTCAATTTGATATCTTTTCATGTGACCTATTTGTTTTCTCTGTAACCTTAAGCCCTTTTCATTTCTCGTAAGGCTCAATTAACATGATGCAGGAACAACACCTCAGTTTCCTTGACCTCTCTTTGCCCACTGAATACTTTGCCGCTCAACAAGCTGGCAACAGGCCTGACACTGCACCCTCTTCCTCTGGGGCCTAACATAATGGGTGGAAAATGGAGGGCGTCTTGGTCAGCGTGTGTGTATTTGGGCTCCAAACAGGGACGACAAGGCCTGCTATTGTTTAATTTGTATCCTGGGGAGGAAATGCCTCTGCTCGTTTGGCAGCATTTCACTGCTGCCATCTGCGTTACAAATAAAGGTGTAAAGCGATGACATGTCGTGCTTTGTCAAGGAAATAACTCGTGAAGTACGCGAAGAGGTTCGACTGACAGTATGTAACTGGTATGCGAGGAACGTCACGAGTAGTGTTGCACTACCGGCTTTGAAGCATCCCGTAGGTTTTATCAAGAACAGCATCTTGGTATGTTTTTCCTTCTGTGGGGGCCACCTGTATTCCTGGAAGGATTAGTTTGGAAAAGGAAGGGGGAGGGTTAGATGGTGTGTTACCGGTGTAGCCTGGGAATTTGAGCTACTGCCCAAAAGCTCAAAAGCCAGCAGTTTTTAAGAAATGAACAAGCTTTATGCAGCACACTCAATGAGCAGAATTTTGGCTGGATGCAGGCTTCATCCGCATGTCCTAGTTTTAGCTATGCACCACTCCTGGTCTGATCTTTTTCCTTCCTGTTTCTCTGGAAGACTTTAGGTCCTGTTTTCAGACAAACATGTGAATGAACATGAAGCAGGACTCACCTAAGAGATGACGTTGAAAGCATGGATCAAACACTCACTCTTTTTGATCTCAGCACTTGGAGGCAAATCAGCTGTCAGGATTATCTAAGTCCAAATTTGAATGTCAGATGGTTTGAAGTAAAGCAAAATAAATAGATCTGTGAAATAGTAAAGATTGCTTTGGAATTGATGCACTTTTCCATGTCCTACAAATTTCATGTATCCTCTCCCCGGACAGTTTGTGGTGATTGTGTTTGGCTTGGTCTAAAAGGCGGCCAGTAAAAGAAAAAAGGCAGCAAATGTAGCGCCCAGGGAATGGAAAAGATGGGGTCCTTTACATTCTTTCCATACAGTCAATCTGAAATATTTGAGACTGAAGCCACAATTGATGGTTTTGCATATTTCTCCTTGTGAGGCTGCTGTTTGAGTGGCGCTGTGCTCTGTTTTATTCACTCTGATGTCACTGTGGTATGGGAAAAAGAAACTTGCAGCACTGCCATCTAGTGACGTCTTTCTGACGGGACTATGGGTTACTTGGTGAAGGAATTCTTTCCTTTATTCAACAACTGACATGTTGACAATCGTGTTTTTATTTTGGTTTTTGTTCAGATTCTGTACCACATACCATATCAAAGCTCGTTTTTTATAGTTTATTAGTGAGATTTACTAAATTGAAGTAAGTTTAAAATCATTATTAGTTGAAGCATTAGACCTGTAATAGTTTAAGACTTCTTGATAGAAGGAATGACTTCACTGGTAAATTACAGGTTTGTAAATCAGGGTCTCTTTGATAAATGTTTTTTTTTTTTTATTAACTGATAATTTATCAATGAATATTTTATTCTATAAAACATAAAAAAGAAGGGGGAAATGTGCCCACCACAGGTTCACAGAGATTATTTATTTGTCTCACTCCAGTGAGAAGATGTTTTACTCTAATAAAAACAAAGAAACTCATACTCATACTATTCATTATTCAAACCAATCATATTAAATACTATACTGTTATTATTATTTTTGTTGTTATTATTTTATTATTTAGTGGTCACTTTTCTATTCAGGTGATTGGTCACAATCTTCTATAAACCTCTCATTAATTTTGTACAATCAGGAGGGATTAGCACTTAGTGGAGACGGTAGTTCCAGTGTCTCCCAGTAGGTGGCAGTAGAGGTCAGAACATGGCCGCTCCTTATCATAGTTTATCACTGACCACAGACACACAGGACGGAACAGAAGGATTTGGTTATGATGGTATCAGTGTCTGATGTAACAAGACAAAATGACTGTCAAGTGACAAGAGTTTCTCTTTTAAAGGATCCAACACGTGGTTGTTTCATAACACTGTCTTATATATAAAGTCAGTTTGTAGTATCACATAGTTTTAATCATTATTTATGTATTTCTTCTCTGTTCAGTGTGGTGGTTTGTTTGTAATCAGAACATTTGAATTCAACTTTACCTAAATACGTAAATATGCAAAACATTTTGAGTTCCTGTTCTTTGTAGTTTGCTTGGGTATTAGGAGGTTGTTTATTTTGTTTATTTAATCCATGGGTCACATCGATCTGGATTTCCTGCATCCTCTGTAGGCTCTATTTGTCCTTTTATTCATTTTTATTAGAAGTTATCTTTAAACCAAATTGTTAAATTTTATATCCAGTTTTACATTTTACACACTTTTTCTATTAACACTATGGAAATTCTGACATTTTTTTCTTCTACTCTCACTCGACCAGCAGACAAAGTGTTATTCTGCTTTTGTGCTCCATACTTCATACAATTTTCAATAAGCTTATGATTGTTACTCTCAGAAACACCACCCAAAGACAGGGTGGCCATTCAGTGGCGGTTTCCTAACACAGTCTCTGTTGTCTCTCCACTCTGCTGTCTCCACATCTACTTCCAGTTGCTGCTTTTAAAGGCATCGCAGTAGTTTTAACCAGCACTGCAACACACAGACACACACATACAGAGGCAGTGCCCCAGTACGTACCATTAGACAGTGGAGTAGCTGTACGGGCAGCCAGCTCGCGAAGAGACCCACTTTGTTTCACCTCTGACTTGGATTCAGGCCAAACAATCCGCGAGTCGCTCTCTGGGTCGGTTGATGAAGTAATTGAATAGGGAGTTTATAGCTGTGCAGTGTATTTCCTTTCTTTTTTCTCTGTGAGGTGCTTTACTGCTTTCTATTGCAGTGTTAACTCACAGAAATCAATGCAGCTCTCTTTGTAAAATGTTTTCTGTTGAATGAGAAGCCGGTTTGTCCTCTGCAGAATGAATGATCAGTATTTTAACAGTCGTCTTCTCATTGGCATGTTAATGTAGTTAAAGTATTCACAAACTGTTGTCTGTACAAGTTGCTGTTTTTGTCTGTTGCTGAGTTGATTAGGTGGTGTACAGTGGTTTTATCAGGGTTTTTTTTTTTTTTATATAAAACTGAAAACAGCTGCCTGTTGTGGCTAGAAAGCGTTAGAGAGTGGTTAGAGTAAAAACAAAACAGCTACTGTAACAGTTATGGGCCATAAAACCAAACCAAGAACTTAAACTTGCAATGGAAGTCCGTGTAACTGAGGGAGACTTGAGATACGAGGGATAATTTTGTGTGTTTGTCACTGACTATTGCATTTCACATTCGTTGTTAATATAAAAGTTTCGATTGTAGCATCTTTACAGCTCTTGAACTAAGCTCCTGTGTTTCTTCCTTTTCACCTCAGGACCTGGAGATCGTCTACTCTTATCTCCACGGGATGGAGGCCTTGTCCAACCTGCGAGAGCATCAGCTTAGGTGAGCGTCTCCACACACTTCACATACTTAATTAGCATAACTTAGAGCTTGAAATTCCAACCTCGTGAATATAAATGCAAATTAAAACACTGACAACTCCTCGGCGTCTGCTCCATAACAGTTATAGTCTAGGGTGGAAAATTAACACAGAGCTGGCAGACAGACGCTGGCGAAATGTCTGGGTTTCTAATCCAGCAGCCACTCTGCCCTCTGAGCACTCGTTTGGCTGGAATAATTTCACTGTCTAAAGATCAGAGGTGACTTAATTTCATTAGGGCTTTTTCAGAAGCCTCTATTGTAATATCAGTACTTAACACATGAGGAAAACGAAACATGCCCTCAGACCAGGTGAAGTTAAAAGGGGAACTCCACTGATTTTACTCATAAATGATTTAGGGGAAGTACTGATGTGTTGACAGACCAACATTATATAAAATTAGTTTTGTGTAGGTGAACAAGCAAGTGAATGTCACCGGCACTTCATTTTTCTGTCACTTTACAGAATTGATATTGTAAATAATCATTAATTGAAGCCCCAATAGGGAAATGGAAAGAAATGGTAATGATTGAAGCTAATGCAGATTTAAAACATAAGGGATGTTTGTACTAAAAATCCTCCAGCTTGTCTAAACTCCTCCACCTAACCTGACGTGTACAGTATTTTTAGTTGTGATTTTGCCTTTTGACACCACACTAGCCTTCCATTCTTCTCTGTCTAGCATAGATTTTCCAAACACTGCATATCAGAAGTCTGTTCCCAGCATGCCTTGTGTGCATACATGTGGATTATACAGGCGAGGGAACAATGTAGCAGTACATGACCCGTGAGCTGGAACATTCCTCAGTGTGACCCCTCAGAGGCTTCCCACCCCACAGTGTCCCCTCTCCCTCCTCCCTGTTCGGATCCTCAGGAATGTCCCTGTGGTCCCGTAGACCAGCAAACCCACTCCTGCCAACGTTGGTTTTCCTAATTAAAAAAAAAAAAACTATCCAGACATCCCACTATGGGACTATGTTATAGTTTTTTTTCTCTATATTTTCATGGGAGGAATGTGTTGTTTCTTCTGTGGTTGTTTTTCACAGTGACATGTTCTTTAGCTCCAGGATTGTTTTTCAGTCCTTGTGCAATGAGGCTACAACATGACAGCCGCCCACAGCTATTTTTGAAGCTTCTTGTGTTTTGATCAGCTACTGTTTACTATAGTTGTCTGACTTTAACGCTGGGGTGCACTTGTCCTTGTATGAATGACTTTTTCTCCACCTTATATGTAGAAGGGAATAAAAGTTTGAATAAAAAAATCACAACAATTATTCGAAAGATATAACCTACTTTGTCCTGAGTATAGCACTAGGTGTAGAATAACCAGAGGTAGCTTTAAATCCTTTGTTGAAAATGATCCATTTTTCAATTAAATGCCCAAATGCCTGCTCTGTGCTGGACAGTATATGTTTATATATAACTGGATACATGACACTAGCTTGGGGACAGAGACATAAATATGCTTGGAGCTGTAAGGTGAGTTGTACAATTGATTTCACGATGCAGTGAATGAATATGAATGGTGAACTCATCACCAGCAAGCAACAAACAATAAAAGAGAAGATGGGTTAAAATAAAGTTACAGATTTAGAAACAAAATAATAAAATATTACTTACATAGTAATGCAAAAAGAAAGATGATTATGAAGGTTACCCCCATATCAAAAGCCAAATTAAAAATATTCTTAGTATTAAAGAAATATATCAAATCTTAGCTGTAAATATTATTTTTTGATGGGGAAAAAACAGCTCTTGTGCATAAGTCAGAACAACCTCTTTCCCCTCTGACGTTATCCTCAACAGACCATAAAACTATCAGACAAGACTCTCGTGCTCTTCTTCTTGATATTGTTTGCTGTTGTTCATGGCTCTGGATGATAACTTTATTATATCTACACTATTTTCACCTTTAATTATCAGCAACAGGTTCAACCTGTGTCTCTCTTTGTGGCTGTTTGACAGTCATTATGGGTTAATGACTAGTTGTAGGCTTGCCAAAAAATAAATGAAACTAAACACCTGGAATTGTAATGGCATGTCTATTGTTGTTATTATAACTATTTACTCATATTGAAATGTTTTCTGACTAAGAGTCTTCACTCCTTCTCTCTTTCTCCGCAGGATAATGTGTGAGACGGTGCGTTATGAGAGACACGAAGCCAATGAAGTGTTATACTAGTAAGTATTGGACTGTATGTAACTCTGTTGTGTGGGTTTTCTTTTTGTTTAAATAGATATGTGGTTACTCCGAGTTATTGATGATCCGGGGGGTTGCCAGCTCCACAAAGCAGAGCAGCCTGGTTGATGAAAATGTCCATAAAGCACAGAATAACCCACCCAGACTGTGCCTTTATATGTGTGTGTACATGTTTTAGTGTACCACTGAAGAAAAGGAAATCCCTTCTAGAAAGAACTAGAACTCAAATTTCACCTTGATTCAATAAGTCACTGAGTCAAAAGCGAAGCAAACTGCAGCTTTAATGGCTCCTAAAAGCGTTTCCTTCAATTGAGATACATCTAGCCAGTAGCTAGTGGAAACTCTTATGCTTCCTCTTTGCTGTGTGTTGTGGAGAGTTAATATGATCAGAGAGCTGTATCGACAGGTTCCAGACAGCTTCTGAGTGTCTCTGGATCCAAGGCTCCCACAACTGCAGTTGAAGAAAACGCATATAGAGTTTGACTGCTGTCACTTGTTGACGTCCTCCTAACACCCATGGTGAGAATCGAGACAGTTAATTAACTCCGTCAGCGTCCTGAGGGGGTAGAGAGGCTGCGTTGTCCCTATTCTTCCTCCTCCCCTGTGCAATGAGCGTGTTGGGGGATGATGTGAAAGAGTCAACACCTAATTACAAGCCCACTTGGTGGTGTGGGAAATGATTAAACAATAGGAATGCAGATTAAGTGGTCACATAATAGACCTAAGTTTCAGTAAGATTGCCTTCTATCTATATAAAAGTGTGTGCGTGTATGCTATAACCTTCTTAGGAAGATTTTAGAATTTTTAGTGGTATAGTTAATAATAAATCTGACATGTTCTAGATAAATTCCTGTAAAAATACATAGAAAAAGTAAGTATGTCATTACTAAGCTGGATAAATTAGACATCTCTCTTTTGGCCTCTGTCCACAGTGGGTGACATGTTTATTCTGCAGCAATGGAGATTTTCTAAGACACTCCTCAAAGTAGATACTTGAGTTTTAGGTCAAATGGTCAAAATACAGCTTATGGGAAAATGACATAAACAGGCACAGTCATGAGGCGGGTGTTAGTAAAGTTGCAAAGCTACAGAGTTACGTCATTAATATGTGTTGACTTCTATTTAGTCATTCAGCTATCATAAAAACGTGACTTGATAGAAGCCTTGTTAAATCCAGTGAACACTTGTACTGTTTATGAGCCCCAGAATAACCTGGTCACTCGGCAGGTCTCATGTAACAAGACTTTTAGTGTTTTCTGACAAAAAGAGGTAGAAATTTTATCTGTGGACAGATCTCTGTATAAAAATAAAAACACTTGCATGCATAAACCTCAAAGTCCGTACGCACAGCTGGCTCATTGTTGACTGAATTTAAGAGACAGAGTATAACTGCCTTTGCTTAATATACCCATGGGCAAAAACTGAGAAACACAGCAGGTTATTTTCTTTTTAGTTTATTGGTTCGTTGAATTTACACTTTTTATGTATTTGTATACAAGCATTTACATGCTCAGATGTATTAACCAAAAGGAAATCAGTCAGCTGCTTCCTGATTAAGAGCTGGGTGTTAAACAGCAGCAGATCAGATTAAGTTTGCAACCCTCTCTCTTGTGAAAATACAAGCTTTGAACTGCCTGTCTTCATTTCCATGTCTGTTTATAACAACAGCTATGATCTGCTGGGGAATGAGGGCTTTAAAAGTCAATGGAGGAATTTAATGTGATAGTATCTCTATTAAGTCGTAAAAATATATGGCTTTTACATTGAGACATCTCTCAGATGGCTGTAATGGGAGTTCATTTCCTTGCAGAGAGCCACCTTCGAATAAAAGATATTTTTAGCAAAGCTATAATGACTTATTTTTTTCAGCAAACTGACACATCAGTGTTAAATGTCAACATTAGTGTGGAGTGTCTTCAACTAAAGAGTAACAACTACTTTATAAAGATGCTATTTAACAACATCTGTCATAAGAGGCACAGGGTTAAAATCAGCAGAGTGACACACACATAGTGACACTCAATATCTCAGGAAAACATCCCATACTGCAAGAAGCTGAACCTCTTAGGATTTACCATCTAGAGATTATAGTGCTAAAGCCCCCCTGAGATGGAGGCTGACCTGGCAGATTTTACAGTGGCCGGTGAAGAGGGTTAATGTGTTCTGCTCGGACCTTTCACCTCCTCCATGTTAGCTCTTTCAACTCGACCCCCAACCTTTTCTTCTAAACTTTGATCAACCATCAGCACTGCACTCAATAGTGTAACTATTTTACTCCATTTACTTGGAGCTCAAAGTCAGTACAACAGATTTTAAAAACCAAAAACACACAAAGCAAACAAAGAAAGAAATGCACATGCTACTTCACACACTTCTTGACTGTCCTGCTGAAATTCTGTTTCACCATCACAGTCAGAGTTGGTGCATCTTCTCTTCACAGTTAAAAAGCCCTGAAACCCCTTCTTGTAAAGATGTAAGAGCTTTTTGAGTTTGCTACTGCATTTTTTAGATATAGATAAAATACCATCTGTGATAACATATCATCAAAACTAAAGAACAGTTTGCTGTTTGTGATACTTTAACAAGCAATGCTCCCGTGCAGCTGTCGGAAAGTTTTGCCCCGCACTGAGCTCCTGTTCCCTGTGACACTGTGAAGCTGATGGCCTTTAGAAACAACATCATAGCCGGGTGGACAAGGAAAGGAATGACCGTAGATATGAACAGCTCATTGCATCTCAGTGATCAGTAAACTGTGCGGGAGGTTTGTCACTGAAGTCAAATCACACATAGGTATCAGATAGAGCTGCTTATTACATTTAAGAAATGTCAGAAGGGATTTTATGTTAATATTTATGTCTGGGAAGAAGGAGCTTTCCCAACATACTACTTTGATATTGCACAAAATCTGTGGTGGTAAGAAATGGTATTCAACTTGTGTAAATCCTTAACATTTAAAGGTCTCCCACTGCTTTACTATAGTTTTTCTTTTGTGTTTGTTATTGACAGTGTGGTGTGAACACTTATTTCATAATGTAACCCACACCATTGTGGCATTGAGAGTCTCTTGATGGTTTCATGGTGAAAGCATCACAACAACTCCAAATGGTCATATTTTTAGTTGAGCTTGTTTATATTGGTCCACTAAATGCCTCTCAGTAGACACACTGCTTTTGTTTTGAAATTCCTGTCATCCCACCTTCCTCTCAGTCTAAACCCTATGCAGCCATATTCAGTCTTCTTTTCTGTTGACATTGGCTTTACTTTCTCATTGTGTAGCGTCCCACAGAACATCCGTATATGCAAAATAATTATTGGAACTGCAAAATTTTCCCTCTAAGTGTCTTTTTTTCTTCTGACCTTGTTAAAATTCATCCTAGAAAAGTGTAATAAAAATGTATGTTTACCAGCAGTTCTGCTAACAATAGGAAAAATCAAGCCGTATGTGGATCTCCAGACCCAACATTAGGGTATTTCTTGATCAGAATTCCTCAGAAGAGCACAGATCACTGTTAAAAGTGAAAATTAGTTAACTTAATACCTGAGTCTGCTGAACGCTTCTCCTGACAATCTAAAGAGGTGATTTCTTTATTGAAATAAAACTTGTTTTTATGGTAAGTGTCAAACCTGATTTCATGAAAGGTCTTGATGCTATAATCATCCTTCCCCTGCCATTTTACCCCCTTCCACCACTGCCACAGAGCTCCAATAACCCAATTCCCCACTGTTGAAAGGCTTCCTGGGGGGGTTTTGGTGGATGATGTTTAGTGTTTGACGATCACTTCTGTACGCGTGACCCAGTTCAGTCAAGCTGTCGAGTCTCCTATCTCCTACTTCTTTGGTGTTTGGTGTATCTTCTCTTCTTCCTCCTCCTCCTCCTCCTCCTCTGCTGAGGTTCTTCCCTTTGCTGGTGCATCTGCATGCCAGCAATTAATAATTGAGCATTTCCTTCGTGCCGTATCTGAATGCAAAGAAGAGGTACAAAAAGATGCAAGAAGTGTGGAGGGAGGCGGATGGAGATTAATAGAGGAAAATGGCAAAAGAAAAGAGATGTTGGAAGGAGCCATGGAGGTTCTACAGTGTGTCAGTAGGGTGTGCTGTCTACAGCCTCATTAGTTCTGCAAGGAAGGTCTGAAGAGGACAAGAAAATAGGGGTGAGACTTTGTTCTCTGTGATTAAACAAAAAAACTCAGTCAGCACAGTGATGCTGCCTGTGAATAATTGTGTCTGTGCGGATTCGAGTGCATAATAAGTGCACCCATCCTTTACCTTCCTGTAAGCAAAAACCAGTCCCACCTTGCTGATGTCTGACAAGTCATTGATTTTCTTTTTCGTTCCCTCTGTGGTGTCAGTGAAAAGTCCCACCAGATCAGGTGAATATGTGCAGCACAGCTGCTGCCTTATTAACACCAGAACACCTTTAAATACAAAACGTGATATTGTGAGGTGACAAAGCACAGCATTTTGAACAGACAGGACACATGGAGACTTCAGGGAGAGAAATGTTTGACCTCCTCATTCTGTTCATTGGTAGCAAATATGATTATACTGTAGGTTTATATTCACTCTACAGAGTTCTTGGTTAAAAGCAAATAGGTGTATATTGAACTATTCTTTCAAAGAATTTGAGAATATTATCTTTATTTTTAGAAAATCCATGAGTATTTTATAAATTTAGTTGAAAAAATTACAAAAGTAAAGTGAGTAAACCTAGAACACGTAGCCTGTTGTGTTTGAAAATAGTCAGGCAGCTAAAATAAGCCATCAAGGCTCCACACTGAGATTCAGAATAATCATAATTGCCTCTATGCAGCCACAGTTGTTCACAATCACAGGAGCAAAAAGCGAAAGTATTGGTTTACTGGTGCCTATTTTTGTCCACTGTTGCAGAAATGTGAGTGTTCATGTCAAACTCCCATAGAGACAGGTGGTATCAGTGTTACGTTTCATTAGAATACTTCCTTCTCTGGTCTTCTTCTTCCTTTTTACTGTAAAACCAGCTCTTAGGTGGCATGTTTGACTGAAAAAAGGGCCACTAGACAACTTTGATTAATTCAAAATTGCAATTAATTGATTAACATTATCTAACTTCCCTGAAAAATGGGAAGGAAGAATCTCATGTGTATCAAAATCCAGGTTAATATGAGACTCAGTACTAATGATCTGCTATAAACCATGTTGGTACAACAGCAGTACGCAGTGATTGCATATGTTGTGTTGTGTCCTCGGAGCCCTCTCACTGGCTCCATATAAATGAAAGCAAGCATTAACTTTTTTTCTATCCATCTCCATAGCGTTTGTTTACATCCACGCAAGGTTAACACACACAGCCTCTTTGATAATCCTGCATTCACTGAGATTCAGTGTATCTCAGTCTTGCGAGATTATCTCTTTGCAATCCCTCTGGTGCCTGTAGGAGCCCACAGATAAATGAAATGAGCGAGGCAACAAAACTGATGAATTTTAAAAACTGTGTTATCCTCTAAAAACCACCAGCATGCCAGTTCTCATTTAACATCTGAATTTTATGTGTAATGAGCTGTTTATCTTTAGACAAATTCTCCTCAGTGAGAAACTTTGATGTTACTGAAGGAGGCCTGTGGTTCACTAGTGATGGCATGTAATTCTTAAAACCGGAAAAAGTGTCTCTAATTTAAAAGGTGCCTATTAAGTGTGGCGGTGGAGCTTATGTGTGCCTATTTGTGTGTTTGTTTACCGCTCATGTTGTACAAACCTGACAGCCAGCTGCGTCATTCAGAGGTCAGTCTGAGTTTACTTCGTCTGCGATGCCCAATTTCCTCGTCTGTGTGATTCTGCAGGGCCATGGGTGTGGGTGGATGAAAGATGACTCCTCAGTTCATTCATAGTTCTCTCTCTCCCCAGCAATCTGTATTTTGCAAAGCGAGGAGTCCATAACTATGCAGTATTGACATTAAAGAGTGTAGCTCTGCCACAGACTTTGATTTGTCATGTGTTGTGTTAATAATATAATTGTTTTTTATCTTTTTGTCTTCCAGCCCTGATGACATTGGAAGTTGCTGGTACATCCTGTTGTCCGGCTCCGTCTTCATTAAGGAGTCCATGTTCCTGCCCAGAAGCAGGTAAGATCATTGCCGGGCCCTTTTGAATCTGAATGCTGTTTGAAGGTTGATCTTGGCACTAACATATGAGCAGCTTCTTTCTTTCTTTCTTTCAAAGCCTCTTTAAAAACATTCACAAGCGAAGATGAAAAACAAATCCTGGACTGGCAAGAAAGCACAAACTTTAATTCATTCTTTCTCAAAAAAAAATCTTTCCCTTCTTATCAGCTTGTTCTTATCCAGTGGAGTAAACACGGTAGTGATTCCTCTGACCAAAACTTTTTAAACATTGTTTGCAGTTGCAAAGCACGTACTTGATTGTTTAATTTCCCGAAAGGAAAACTTTTTAACTGATCGACCTTCCCCTGACACGTCTATAATGAAAAAGAGGAAGTAAAGGAAGTGGAAGTGCAACACATCCAGTTGGTAAAACAGAATGGGCAGTGTTTTTAAACCACAGAATGGTGTCATTTAGCCTGACAGTCCAATACAGTAGTTTCCCCTGTACCCTTCCAAATAATAAAGTTTCTGCTAAATTCCCATAAGATTTACCAGAATTTCCAACACATTATCACTATACATGGAAGACATTAGCATAAGTGGTGATATTTAGAGGAATGTGCCACTATTAACAACCCCCAGCTACTTTAATTTGTAAGTGTACATTTACAGCAACATTAAAGCAAAGTAGAACCAGTTTATCTTGTTGTTCTCCTCCACTGTGGTTGTGAGATTCAATTTCACTAAATATTTCATGACTTACGCAAAATTTGAAAGACTTTATCTGGTTGTGTAGGGTTGTACCAAAGGACAAATATTTGAGTATTTGAAGAAAGAAAAGCAGAAGAGAGTGTGTTTATCATCAAAGTATGGGGAATAATTCATCTTTGTCTCCTTCAGAGGATTTAAGATTCAGATCCCCCCCTCCATCTCTCAGCCATCAGCTCACAGCAGTGGTCACCACCTCTGAAGCCAAGATCCAAATGTTAAAAAGCTGCGATTTCACAAGTGGCTCTGTTACATCAACCATCACCGTGGGCGTCTTGAAAACAATGATCTTTTCATCCATTAGGTTTGCATAACACACCTACGGACACTCAGAGCTCGGGGGGTTGTCACTTTAGCCTGTGGAGCAGAGTGGTCCCAGCAGTACAGTGGGGGGTCGGCAGTGGTCATTCTCTGGATTCACGCGAATGTGGGAGGCATTTAAAATGGAAAGGCTTGATCGGACATGTGCCAAAAAGCAGCACCTCTTAAAAGTAACCTCAACAGTTTGGCCAAGGTGAAAGTGTGTGTGGGTTGCCGGGCTGGGATTTGCAGGTATTGGCAGATTAATGTTAATGCCTGAACGTAATGACTGGGGGGGAACAGGGCTCTGAAAATGTTTACTAAGCATGTGTTGCACAGAAGCCTGGGTAGGGATCCACACTCAGCATGAGCCTGTGCAGCATTCATAATTGGCTCACTTTGTTCCAGAGTGATGCCAACAGCATTGCAAAAGACGGTTGCGTTTGTGACAACTGCACTAAATTAGGAGCAGTCTCAATCTAAATCACTCAAATCACAAAATAAAGGCGACGATTTGTTTTGGTGACAGACAGCTAAATTAATCAACTCAAACTGACAGCGATTGCACAGGGACCTCACATCACACAGTACATGCTGTCTGCTCATGGAGACATGCATTTAACAATCAGTGTGTGTCCTCCAGTTGTAAACTGTAATGAAAAGGAACCTTAATCCTGACACAGTTGTTCTGTTACTGTTAGCATCTGTCACTTTGTGTTTTCTCTCATATGTTATTTTGGCTGTGTGATAGATAATGTTGTCCATTAGATGAATTCTGCTTTCTGTGAGCCCTCTATTACAGTGTTAGCCTCCACCACAGCCATTGGTTTATGTCTGCATTATGAAAACATGGGTGGAGTGAAGCAAGAACTGTTTGAAGCACAGCAGCTACAATGAGGGGACATTTTTTTTTAATATGACGCAGTCAAAGTGACACGTTGTAATTCAAACCTTTAAGTATGTCTGTATCCTGAAACTCATTCAGTTCTTGAATGATTGTAAATTTTCAAATCGGTAATGAAAAGGGGAAGAATAAAACTTCCGACTGTGGTGCTGTATGAATGCATACCCAGTACCAATTCTTCAGAAATGCGTTATTATCAGTAAATAGTCATGACACTATCTAACAAGAGCATTCATTCAGATATGTTTGCACTGTGCTAGTGAATTTCCAAATTTATAGCAATATACAGTATGTTGTTAGTGTTTTCTTCCCTTAAATATGTTTCAGTCTGTCATGAAAGTATTTTTCAGTGGCTACAGCGACAAAGAAGCTGCATTCGTCTACAAATACGAGCAATGATGAGAGCAATATGGCTCTGAGGGGAAATTGGTTGTGACATGAGGAACTGAATGGAGTCCAACGGGACTTCCTGAAGCTTTTAAAGATGTGGTGGAATTGGGTTTCAGACAGGCCCTGCCCAGAAATGGCTGTTCACATCTCCACTGGCAGCAAGGTTAAAAACCTGATATGCCTCCTTCATTCTCGCTACGCTCCCTTCCCCTCTCTTGTAGCTGTAGTGAGACGACTGCTGTCTGGACCGTACTGCCAGTCATTCACAGATAGGTGGTTTATGGTTACCCAAAACCACTTCTTTTAACTGAATCAGTGACCAGAATTCAAGCTAGATGAGGAAGTTCTGACTCATCATATTTGTTGGTGTTAACTTTTGGGAAAAAAGGTCAGTAGAGATCAAAACATTTCTCAGAGTCAGCGTAAGAGTGGGCAGACCCAACCTGTGACTGTTGTTGACAACTACTACAGTCATAATTTGTTGTATTATTACACTCATGTCCTTTAAGTATTGCTCATGTACTGTACGTTCTGTGCTGGCTGATTGACGTGATACAAGTTCTCCACATTTCTCTCTGAAGTTAACTTCGTCATTCCTGTGGAGTTAATTTGACATTGTTTTAGCATGTTTATAAAAGGGTACCAGTACTGGGTACATTACAAACTGACAAATAGTTTTTTTTAGAGCAACGGCTCATTTAAAAATAACTTTACTGGTTGTTGCCAGCAGTGATTCGCATGAGTGAATCAATTTAATGGGTTAATTGAAATTAAAGGGGAAGTCCCCTCACACAGCAAGCTCAGTTTCTTA
Source organism: Anabas testudineus (assembly GCF_900324465.2). Taxonomy (NCBI): domain Eukaryota; kingdom Metazoa; phylum Chordata; class Actinopteri; order Anabantiformes; family Anabantidae; genus Anabas; species Anabas testudineus. Next base: position 19,467,921 of record NC_046619.1, read on the forward strand.
GACATAAGTCGTCCTACTCAAAACGTCTCTGATGTTATCAGTGTTGGCTTAGAGATTCAGTCCAACAACGCAATACATTATATGAACAGCGAGATTCAATTTAGTTTGGAGCCTGAGTCCTAACAGATACAGTTCTGCAAACCTCAGCCACTAATTTACTTACTGATCACTGGTCCTTTTAAAAGTCTTCCACCCTCTTATCAAAACTATATCAACGCTTAATGCTTTTTGTTCATAGCAAAATACAACAGTTCTAATTAAACTAAGGGGAACAATACATTTTCTGAAAATTCTAAGTGTGACCCTCCCAAGTAATCTTTGTTCACAAAGCAAAAGGTTGTCGAAATGGTTACTAATGGTTATTATGGCTTTAGTTTAAATTTCAAACAGAATGCATGTGACTCAATTTGGTCAACTCATGATTTAAAGATATAAAACTTAAATCCATGATTATTGACTCTTGTCGGTGGGTGAGTTTGCCTAAAAGCGTTTTGCTTCCATAGCACAAAATTGATTGCTGCATTAAAACATGCTAAACTGCATGGAAGACAAACAAAGCAATCAAAAGGGGAATTTAAATCTTGTGAAATTTCATTGTTAAGAATTCATGATTAACTTCTACAGAAATGGGAGGACAGAAGCCTTCCACAGCAGTCCTCCCTAACGCGGACACGCACATACACACAAACACAGCCTCCACCCTCTCGCTCACTAGTAACTCGCTAGCAGGAAGTGAGTCGCACACTGGAATGCAGCCTTCAGTCAATGCACCATATTACAGAGAGAGAGAGAGAGAGAGAGGGAGGAAGGGGGCAGAGCCATTGGATAGAGGCTTATTCACACACACACAGGTCCAGAGCTGCACACTCCCATTCTCATACACTTTGAGAGAAGCACTGGAGGACGATATGCTGCAGTCACAAAACAGTCGTGGGATTTTTTACATGCTTGTTGGACTTACTCTGGACTAACAGCAGGGGGATATTTTCGAAGGAGGGATCCTCTTGTCTTACCAGGTGGCGGTGTCACTCTGGGAGCAGTTGTCACAGTGAGTGTTCAGGCTACAGCCGCACTTCGTTCCTGTACGGGGCTCGTTAAAGCTCTGCCTAGAAACTCCAGCGTTTTTTGGTTGTAATTCAAAAATCTGACTTTCCTCCAAACTGGTAGCTGGTTGCTGTAAAACCTTCAACTCTGGAATGTGAAGCATGACTTTGATCTTTTTTTGGATTTGTCAGTGTGCAGAGTGTGCTGCCAGTAAAAGGGGTGTGTGCTCTTTAGTGTCTGGGGGTTAAACATGACTTTTGGCAACTTTGAAACCCAAACAAAGATGGATCTCCCGCTGTGGAGAGAACGCGTTAGATATGGATGATTCATTGTTACATCTTGGAAAAGTTTTGAGCAGGTGGCTTACTCCTTCCCGATCTAATCTCTATTTTGGTGCCCTTTCTCTTTGCCGTTAAAATGTCAGTGAAGTTGTATTTTGGGAAGCAAAAGTCACGAGTCAATTACACGTTGTCGGCCATGGTGTCATCTTCTATTTAAGAGGTGTCAGGGTTCAGAGTATGTGTGGAGCAGCCACAGTTTCTCTAAGGAATTCTGTTTATGTTTGCAAGGTGCAATGTGGTTGGTCAGCTGCAGCTCTGAAGGGAAAGGGACTCTTCAAGCCTGTTTTAATTTACCTAATCAGTCATGACCAGGTCTACAGTCTTGCATAACCAGGGAGTTTAATCTTTGTCCTTCTCAAGGGTCTGGTGGCTTACAAAAGCTGGTGTGCCCTGTGAGCACTTACTCAGTTAAACAGCTTAACAGAGTGAGGAGACCCCCCACTCCTCAGCACTCCTCTGACTTCACCCTCCTGCTCAGACATGGCTTACGGATTGCACTGGTTCAGTCAGATGGCTGGATGGATCTGAGGCTTTGGTGGTGGGCTGCTGGACTTGGAGAGTGAAAAGCTGGTGATGCATGTGGAATGCCATTCCAGACGCCCAGGCTTGTTGTATAACAGGGGAATGCAAGGCTGCTTAGGCAAGGGGGATGTCAGTCAGTCAGTCAACTGAGAGCGAGAGAGAGAGAGAGAAGTTCAGGATTTAATTTGAAAATCAGATATTCACTGACTGTGAAACTCGCTCGAATTGTCTGATGGCACATTTGAGAGCAGTAGTACAAGATACATTACTCTGCACTTTTTAGATTTATAACATTTTGCAAATGTAAAATGGTTTAAATTGAAGTAATCTTTATGAAAAATGTTTGCTGGTAGTAGGCGACTGAATGGCAACACAGAGTGAAGCACTATAAAGAGACTTACTTCATAACTCAGTCAATGTCATCTCCATGTCATCGTTGGGCAGCATGTGTTGCATCTTGCCATAAGCAAAATTTGTTTAAGAATTTACTTTGTTGAGTTGAATAATAATACTTCATCCTATGTGATGACATATGACAAAGTGTTGTGACTTGCAGCCGTTCACGCCATTGGAGCCCTTATGAAAATGATGGCAGCGACCTTGTGAGTGTTAAGATACTGTGATGGGTACTGTGCACTGTTGATTCAGATTTTCTTGGTTTATTTTTAATGAGTGCTTTTTGGTGATGTCGCTTCACATACATTACATGGAATATGTTTATGTATTTGCATATCTACTGCATGTTGTCTGTTATTTTTCATTGCTTCTGCAGGGTTTCCCCTTGAAGGCACAGCAAAGTAAAATAAAGTGAAGAGTGTTTTATGCGATTCTTTTCATTTTGGTGCAGAAAGTATGACACTGATAATCTTCCCTCAGAGCTGAGCTCTGTTACAAAAGAGTTGCGTACCTGCTGGATGATCTGACACCTTTCCTCTTTTCTTAATCCGCTTACCCAGTTTGTCCACAAACACTCACTGTAGTTGTCAGGAAGGAGAACACAAACGCAACACTGAATTGTGGACCTGAATTCTACAGTGTTGAGTTATTCACAGTTTGTAAGTTGTGCACACACTATGGCATCATTAGTAGAGCTGATAAAATATAAATATTTGCATTGGTCAAACTTTGCAGTGTTTACTCTGTCATGGTGTTGATCAGTGCAGAGATGCCCACACCCTAGTTTTTTAAGACGTATTGTATTTGTTGTCTAAAACAGACGGCAGGTTCTTAATATTTGCTCAGGACTAGTCACAGAACAGCGAAAGCTTTAATCTCCAAACAAGACACTTTTCTGTTATTAAAATCCTTTCACCCCCTCACTCTCCACTTCCATAATCCCCTCTTTAATATTTTACGTTGCCAGTGGCATTTACCTCCTGCAAAAAGAAGGACTGGATTACTGTTGTCAAGAATGTAATGGGTAACATGATTGAACATGTCTCCAGTCTATGCATTTGGTGGCCTAACATGTTTTGTTCCTAATGGGTGGAATCATGACTCCCTTTTCCACAGTAAAGCCATCCAAGTGAAGCTCAACAGGATCAGAGCTGCTACCAACTCCAAGTCTGTAAAACCAGATCAAAAGCATTCACTTCTCTGAAGCTGCTGCCCAGCAGACAAATCACTTTTGCTGGAAATAAGTTGCAAAAGAATTACATTTGTCTTCTTGTGAGAATGTGAGTGAAAACACTTAGTAAGCACTCCATACTGTAGCTCTGTTTGTCCCTGTGGTGGAATTCAGGCTTGTGCATGTCAGGCATACGAGCAGAGTTAAAAAGCATTAAACTGAAGCTCGGCAAAGCAAACAGCAGCCCTCAGCATTAACCCCTTCACTGCCTCTAATCACCCAGCTCGCTGTAATCCACCCAGTCCATCATGTTGTCTTTGATTTCAGTGTCAGCAATAGTTATTTGAAAATGTTGCTCACAAGGCAGAGGAAAGTTGATAAATTAGTAAAGTAAAATTGTAGCTCTGGCACAGAAACAACAGAACAGCTGACTGAAGAGGAAACGAACAAAACACAACAAAGGCCTTTCAGGGAATGAAGAAGAAGAAAAGCAAAGCCGGCCAATGTCACTCTTAGCAAATAAAAGAGGCCAAAAAAAGGCACTATTTGCACTTCACTAGAGTGGCAGGTAGAGTATCGCCAGCTCGATGCAACTGGCTGGTGTTTATTACCCAGCCGGACCAAGCTATAGCCACAACATGTAGCCACAAGTCCAGAGTTCCAAAGCATTTAGGCCATGCTGTGCCTGAGGTCTGCACCTGTCAGCGTGACTGATGGAAGTTACCACCTCCACAGCCTCGGTTCAGGCAGACACCTATCACTACTCACTGCTCACTGCATGTGTGAGTGCTGAGGAGAACTTTATACTTTGCCCCTAGAGTTACTGTCCCAGTTTGTGAATTGAGAAAGTGTAAAGAATTGTGACTTAAAGAAAAAGCTTTAATGAAAAGATAGGGCTGTGGCGATGCAACTATGATTGTTATCAATCATTTTTTATCATTTTAGTTTCAAAAACTAGTGAAAAATACACATCACAACTTAGCAAATTACCTTAAGTTGCTTGTTTTTGCCAACAATTGCTCTAGAACCTTAAAATTTAATTTAGTAGTGAAAATTTCTTTACTGCAAAGATTTGATTGTTTTTTGCTGTTGTTTTTGTTCTAATCTAAAACAGTTGCTCTAATGATGAATTATGAAATTAGTCGCAGGTAATTATAAGTAATTGATTAATTAACTCATTATTTCATCTCTAAAGTCTGAATAAATAATGCTTTAACCTTCTAGGCCAGCTGTAGTTGGATCAGGGTTTAAAGAGAACAGTGCTACTGGTGTAAAATCCCAGTTTACGAATCAAAGTAATGTAAAACATTGATGTAAAACATTCCAAAGCAGGTCAGTTTTATTGGAGTCACTTGAGTTTATTTTATGAAACGGTCAGCAAATCAACATGTGGGTCACATTCTTAATCGAAAGATGTTAAAAATAACAAACAAGGAAGTCGTTGTCTCCTCAATGAGGTCGGACACTGGACAAAGGAAGCATTCTTCACCAAACCCGCAATCTGGATCTCCTCCTGCTCAAAATTTCCAATGCTGCTGCCCGTCTCAGAGACATTATGGTCTCTGCTGCTTTTAATATTCCCTGCTTCTTAGGCATACTCTACAAACTGTGACGTCACGACGGTGGACTTTTCCACAGCCGGGTGTTTGCCTTCAGGAGGGAGGGGTCACAGCTGGAAGGAGGAACTGTCCATTCAATGCTGCTCTGTTTCACGTTATACAGAAAAACTGTATATTTAAAATGTTGAGCAGAGAGCTACCTGCTGGCTTCTTCTATGCGTCTTGCCTGTGCGCTGTTCAAGACTCGAAAGAAATGTGTTAAGGTGCTTTTACGAGATGTGCTGACGTTGACTTCTAAATTCTTCTCTCGTTATTTTTATTTTTTGTGCTCTAGTTTTGGGAAGCGATCGGCAGGCAGCCTGCGACGCGGATGTGAGTGCATCGTGCTGGAACCCTCAGAGATGATTGTGGTGAGTCCCATTATTACAACCAGTGCCACACAATCAAAAACCTCCAACACATACAGTATATAATATAGACGAAATGCAATCATGTATTTAAGTTTTATTTTGACAAGGCTTTTCCTGCTCTACCACAGCGCAGGAAAATAAGTAGATGCAGCAGTGATAAATACTGTGCCCATGTGGATCACCTAACGTAATTACCTACAGTAGATTAGTTGTAATTTGGAATAATGTCTGGGAAAATTTACCGTGTGAGGTTTTGAACTAATCTGTACAAGTGCCTCCTATAGATGTGTTTATCACAATGCAATCATGTGTTGAACAGAGGCCTTCTGAGATAGATATTGAACGATATTGTGCTTCAGGGCAGCAGTATACGAAAAACAAACATCAACCCTGTGCAAATTCAAACAGCTGTTCATCACAATGATATGAAATCATGTGTGTACTTGCTGGAATTTTGCAAATGTTTGGCATTTTCGCTTGAAAAGGTATTTTTAATAATGATCACATATCAATTGCTGATTTATACTTGCTAATTTGGTTTATTTAGATCAACAATATTCATCATTAATTATGGATGAAGTAGGACGGAGGATGTTATACCTTGAAATTACCCTCAAACTGATTTGACTTGACAGAGGAAATAGGTCCATAGAAAAGGAAAAAAGAAATTAAACTGTAGATAACAGACCACAGGACACACATGAAAAACGTAATTATCCTTCTGTTGTTGACCAGTTGCAGGCAACAGCTTGTTGACAGCAGTGAACAAAGCTGTGCAGCTATCCTGACTACCTTTTACTTTAGCCAATGAGAACTGCATACACTGTGCATAATAAAGCCAAAACGACACATAATTGTTGTTGCAAACTCGCCAGTTGGCAAATTCGAAGATGCTGATTTTCATTTGGTGTCTAGCAGGCTGAATGCTGCCATCTTAAATCACACACATGCACACACTCCATTTCTAGCATGTACGAATCCACCAGATTTTGAAAAAAATGAAGACATCAAACATATCCCACGTCTTGTCAGTATGAAATAACAACTGGTGGGCACTGCTGCACTCGCAGCTTGGTAATCTCCCTTTTCACAGGCTGTAATTGCTATGTCTCTTAAAATGCATTATAGATGGGGGATAGATGGGGCTTCTGTTAACTGAGCTTCTGCTGTATTACACACAAACCCCCAGTAAATAACACCCTCTGCTCTGCTTTGTGCAGACACTTTGTGGCCTTACCCCTTGTGCTGTGATAGGTGCCAACTCACCCTGTAATTACTGAGGAGGGTTTTGTGCTGCTAGAATGGAGATACATGTGGATTAACCCCCCACTCAGCTCCAAGTTTGAGTTACACACACAAAAAAAATGCACACATGCAGCCCTGCAGTTACAAACATGAGCAAAGAGACTAATGCGTCAGAATAAAGGAACAGGCACACACAAACACATGCATGCGCTTATTGCTCAGAGATAAGCAATTAGACACACAATCACACTTGACGCTCTCACTCTCGCACAGCTCCCCTGCTGTTGTCATGGCAGCAGTTGGTACAGCAGAAAGAGATTTTGCTGGTGTAATCCCAAAGGCTGAACACTGAAATGTGAAGCCGCAGCGAAAGCGGCAAGCGAGAGGAGAGGAGAGGAGAGGAGACGAGAGGAGGAATGGGCCCGAAAATAATAATAAGAAAAAATAAAATACGTTATTCCATCATAACCTCAAGCCACCAGGCTGCAGAGAGGCCCCATGTAGCATTTAGTCAGACATCACCAACTGCTGACTTCACTGACTGCTATGCTAAAGTGACATACGGTGCCAGTTTCCATTTGGAAAATGTGTTTTCCCTCCTACCGGTTCATTAAAAATGGAAACATGGGTTTTATCTGGTTTCACCATGTAATTTCTGTGTGGTTTATATGTTTAACACAGACACGGAGAGTTGAGTGTGTCTCTATTTCTACTGTCATCTTTTACTCCACCATGCTCCATCCATCAGTCATCCTATTCCCCATTGCTCTTCTCTCTCCATCTCCTTCATTCTAACCAAATTCCCCTCTCAAGCCTCTGTTTCTCTCTCTCTCTTTTCGTGTTGTGCATCCTTTGACGTAGGTGTGCATCATGCAGCCCACACACACTTCTATTTTTATGCAATGAGAGGGATGGGAGGCAGGGAGGAGAATAGGAGGGTGGATTTTTAAGGATGCGTTTGTGTGCTTTGGAGGAGGGGGGGCGTGAATGAAGACGAAGACAGTCACTCCCCCCTCTTTCTCCCTCCCTCCCCACCTCCCTGTCATTTCCAGGTGGACTATATGGATGAAAATGAGGAGTACTTTCAGCGACAAGCCTCGCACAGACAGTCCCGTCGGCGCTTTCGGAAGATCAACCAGAAAGGGGAGAGGCAGACAATCATCGACACCGTGGATCCGTACCCCACCGGAAAGCCGCCCATAGCCCGGGGATACCACACGGTGAGTTGCACTCTGCGCTACAGTTTTGTGTTTACCCTCCCTGTGGTGGATCGCTGTGTGCACCAGAGGTGGCTCAGTGTTGCTCTGTGTTTGTGCTCCGTGCGTGTGTCGAGTTCCTTCTTCAGAACTTGTTGTGCTTCCCTGTTTCAGCACGGAGCTGATTTGTTTTTCCTTGTTGCACCAGTTTCGTGTGTTCCCTCTTTTGGTGGCCTTCACTGACCCTGGGTGCTGTAGGTTGTTGTGATGGGATGTTCCGTGTCATGGGGAAGGGTGCACTTTGAGTCTGTTTTCCTAATCTTGTGGTGTTTGATTGTTGTTTCACCCTTCCTAGATTAGAGCTGCTACAACTTCTGCTGCCTTCAGTGTGTTGCTTTATCTTCTGTTTAATAAGTGTTTTTATTGTTTTTTGAGCGTCCTACACAGTTTGTTTGTGCTATTGCTGCCTCCATTAAATGCTGTTTGATTATAATGGTCACGACATTCAAAATCGTTTTGCAATGCCAGTTTTTATAATGTATTTGTGCATTTTTTGTGTCCAACCATCACACACTCCTCATAAATCCATTGCTCTAGAAGTTCAGTCTTCAGCACAGTTACAAGAGGAATAAAAAAAGTCAGTATATTCCACTGCCTGTTCCAAGTGCATACAGTATTATGATTATATGACTTTACAGGTAAACTGCAATGCATTATCACTGTTTGATAATTGAGAAAAGGAAGTAGCTTTGTGTGAAAGTTGTGTAATTAAAGTTGTTGTTTCAAAACATAGAATTAGAACAAGAAGGCAATAGATGATGTATTTGTAGTAAACAATAATAAATTGTCTCTGACATGGTTGCAATGTGTTAGGTAAGGCAGGTGATTGGAGTTAAATATATAGCAAAGCATATAGTGATTAGTCTGAGTAGAGAGAAAATAGAGAAGAGAGAGAGTCTGGAAAAAGGAGAATGTTTTGGGTTTGGATGGTGTCTTCCTTCATTAGTCTTGCAGCTGTTCTATTCTTATAAACTCTCATTTACACTCTTAACAGTGGAGCTGGTGTTAAAAGAATTTTTCCAAAACCAGTGCCAAATATTCATGTTTCATCCAGTTGTTAAACAAGACTCTGTTAATGAAAGAAAAATCATGTTTCATCATGTTTGGGGGCCAGATCATGCAGCAAAGTCGCCTGCAACAAACAACACTTGAAAGTGAGAACAAAAATGTGGTTTGTGGTTGTGATTTTTTTTTTTTAAATCTCATTCAACCACGGTGGCATGTGGAGTATTGACTTTACCCATGTGAGGGGATTTGAGTCTAGCAGAGAAAGAGTTATTTGCCTGTTGCATTGCACCAGACCTTCTCCCCTCTGTGCTTTCTTTCCCTGGGAAGAGGAAGCAAAGTATTTTCACACTAATAATGTAAATACCCAGCATGCAGTTGGCGCACAGAGTTTTTCCTGTTCTGCACAATTTAACTGCATTCCTTTCATTCCTGATGCTCCCTTGGGTGTTCTGTCAGAGCACCCAGTCCTTTTAGGAGCGCTTGGTAGCTATCACTTTGAAAATGCGGCAAACATCATCTTCCTTCTGGCTCCATGCGGCCCCACCCTGTTTCCTAAATTTAGAATCATTGTGTTTTTGATTCGAAAGACTGCACTGAACTTTCTCATGGCCCACCATCTCCCATCACACACTCGACTCTCCTCGCTCTAGTACCATTCCTGTGGGAAGGATGGACCCGGCGCCATGGTAACCAGTAGTCCCAAATGGGCTCTGCTCGAGTGCACTTAAAAGTACAGTCAGAAAGGGAAGCTAACTTAACAAGAGTGCAGTACGCTGCTGCTGCTGCTGCTGCTGCTGACAGAGGGGTGGAGGGGAGCGGGAGTGACAGAGAAGCTGAATCTGGAAAGATGCTAAGCTGACATAGCAAGCTAATCTTCTGCATATAGAATGCCAGGCACCACTCAGATTTTCCTCCCTCCTACCCTGAGGCATTTAGGAGGTGAGAAATGCACCAAGGAGAAACTTAGGACTGAAGAAAGGAAATCTCTGCAGCAGGCAAGGTTTTTATTCAGCTTAGTCACAGTTATGAAGGAAAATGTGAGGCTAGGTACCAAAACTTCAGAGAGGCTTACTGATATGAGGCCAAAGCTCTTCATACATTAGGAATACTCTCATTTTAGAGCTGAGATGATTATTGTCATTTATTGTCATTGTTGATTCTATACAAAATCCACACCAAAAGTCATCAAAGTCTTTAAAATGCTTGTTTTGTCCAACAACTAGTCTAAATCTCAGAGATCCAATTCACAAAGGCAACAAAGAAAAACACTCGATACTAAAGAACCTGCCAGTTTTGCTCATCAAATTTATTTTCTGTCAGAAAAACAACTAAATTAAAGCTGTAACAATGAGGTAATTTTATTGATTAGGGACTCAACAAAAGCTTAAATTGCTATTATTTTTATAATATAATAATAATTTAAATGAATAAATCAACATTCTCCTGTGTGAGAATGTTCTGTTGCCCTGCTTTGGGATACTTATTCAATCCCTACTATAATCATTTTGTTTGTTAGGCCATATCTCAAACTGATAGAACAATGTAGGCAGAAGATGATATTTTTAAAATGGAACAACTATCATTTGCAGAAAATGATTCCTGCTCTGATTATGTTACTGCTGCTACAAAGGCAAAAATCATTAGGGAAGCAAATTGGAAAGTTTAGCTTTGTGAAGATGAAATGATTTCAGATGAGATTGTTTCATTGTAAAAATGAAGTGAACCTCTCCATTCAAATCTTAATGGCTTTTTGAGCATCATGAGATCTGACACATCAGTGCAGACCTCTGTCGTCACTGCTTTATTAAATCATTGTCTTGAAATAATTAGTCTTTGCTAATAGATGAGTGACCTTCACATGTAGCAAGACTGTGCTCTAACAGCAAGGTCACAAGTTCAATCCCCTGCAGTGACCACAGTGTCCATGAACAGCTGTGTGTGCTGCTGTTGTCCCTGAGCAACATGTTCACTCATTTTAAGTTGCTCTGGAGAGTGTCGGCTTAATGCCTAAACTATAAATGTAATGCTAACCTAGTGGAACTCCCACTGGGAATGCTGACACACAAACACACTCACGAAGCAACAATCCAGCCTCTATTTTGCACCTCAATCTGAAGCAGAGTTATTATCTGTGATTATTTGTGTGTTCAAATAAATTTTTTAAATATGTAAATACAGTCTGAATCCGAGATCTGCAAAAGACCCCACCTACTGAGGTTGCACAAGCCAGTACACAGTGAAAATTAGGGTTGTGTCAGGAAGGGCATCCAGCGTAAAAGACAAAATAAATGCAGATGAGGTTGAATGACAGGAAAATTACGTTGGATAGTGTTTGTTCAGTTGCTTGTGTTTGCAATCAATGTCAGCACCAGCAGTGTCAGACATGATTAATGGATCACCTTTTCATATAAGTCAATGCAATGCATTTCACAATTAAAATAGCACAGACTCATAATAACTCATAATCGCAGACACAATAACCCAACATGAGAAAAGAGAGTGAGAAGGACAAGTGCTCCAACTGGTCAGTAATCACTGCGGTATCTGTCCCACCGACGACATTTACAGGTGGCACAGTAGAGATTAAGGTCTAGCGATGGCTAGTAGCAGTCAATATATTTCATGTCAGTCAAAACAAATATGTGCAATCTGTAAATTGAGTCTTAAAAGACCTTATAGATTTTCTGAAATAATCAGAGATGCAGTCAACAGTTAAAGTTGGCATCCTGCACACTTAATGGCAGATGATTTGAACAAGTTATACATATGAGTCTGTGTTTTTATGACCCTGTCACACAGATAGTGGCGTGTTACAGTAAAGCAGGTAGCTTTGTCTGTGCTTCCTCCAGGGAGAGGAGTAGAATGACCTTTGCAATAGGATGAAAGATGAAAGAAGCTCGTTTGGTTTCGCTTCTAATGTGCAGCTCAGCTTTATTGTCAGCATCAAAGACCACACCTCTGTTTTAGGGTAAAATTAAAAGCTTTTAATTTAAGACTTTCCTCCTTTTTACCTTTATCTTATTATAAGCCCGGTTTTAGCTCCATGTATCTTAAGGACGTTCTGCTCTTCTTTCATGGATGGATGGAAGTGTAGTTGATGGAAGTGTAGTTATATTACATTTGATTTAAGGAATTGAACTAATGTGTTTATCTTAAATACATAAAAGGAAACAAACCAGTGATTTTAAAGGATCAGAATAGAAACAAAATCAACATCTCTCTTTCCGTAGATGTGTTCTGGCTGAATTGACACCAGTTATTTCTAGCATCTCTTTCTTTCTCTCTCTCTCACTCACACACTTGATCTTTTTGAGCTTTTATATTCTCCCTTGCAAAAAGGCCCATGGTCTCCATTTCTCGGTCGCTCTCCGTTTTGCACTTTATCTCACAAACGTTATCTCACCCACTAATATCAAGGGCCATTTGTGCTGTCAACCTGATCCACACGTGTATGCAGGAAGCTACACACACACACACACACACACACACACACACACACACACACACACACACACACACACACACACACACAGAGATTCAGATCGTCTCTGATCTCTCAGTCAGCCCTTCACTTAAGGTTTGTGCAGATGCAGCCTGTCACTCAGTCTGAACTGAAACGTTGACATGGTTGCCATTAAGGCGTTGTTGTTCTCTTAACGCTGCAGATTTGATCCATGACAAACTAATGATAATTTCCACCATCTCTTTTACCCACTGAGCTCCTTTCTCCCTTCCTGTCCTTTCTTTTTCTCCTCTATAGCTCTAGACACCACTCACACTCTCTGAGTAGATGAGTGATATGTCTCTGTTGGGTTTACTCAGTGGCCAGCAGGGTATCCAAGGCCCCAAACAGCTGTTCTATAATTATTCAAGCAGCAAGAGGCAAACAATCAATACTCCTTTTACTCTTTCCCTCCACCCAGGTAGCCTGGTGGTTAGTGAGGCCAGCCTGTAATCAGAAGGTCACAGGTTTAATCCTCACAACAGCCTACGTGTCCATCAGCAAGCATGTGCGCTGCTGGAACGTCCTTGACAGTGACATTGCTCACTCATCTGCTGACAACTTTTTAATTGCTTCAAGATCCGTATGGAAGTGAAGTACCGTAGATAAGATACTGTCAGTTTCTATATACGTTTGACATCTTCTTATTTATATATAAGGTTTTTAGGGTCTGCATATAGATCAAATTGCTTTGCAGCAGCTGTGTGGTTTATCGTGATTGTGTGTCACAGGGTCGTATCTGGAGAGAGTTGCATTTAGGCATAATTGCACTTTATATGAGCTTCTACCCTCTTCTAGGGGTTGAAAGACTATTTCTTTTTTTATTTTTGTGATACATTAGCAGTAATTTAAGTCCACATTTCTTAAGAATTAGTTTGACATTTTGGCAATTGTCCTTATTTGCTTTCTTGCCAAGACTTTACCAAGAAAAACTAAGAGTGATGTCTTGAAGTTGGAGCCAGCCAGCTCGCCAATCAGCTTAGCTATCAGCCAGCCTCGCTCAGTCCAAAAGTCCAAAACTGCTTTATTATGATAATTTGTTCTTTTCGTTTAGAAACATCACACCCACCTTTACTTGCCTGGCCTTAAATGAGCAGTTCCAGAATTACAAAGGATTCTTTTTATGTTTGTCTTTGTACAGATTAAGCATATATGTATTAGTCATTGAGCATTAGAAGTGTTGTAGGGGGATTTTGTGGGCACAGCAAAGCAGCTATTTGTTTCTAGTTCAAACTAAGCTGAGCAGCCGCTGTAACTGCTGGGATGTCATGATTGTTAAAACCCACATATAGCACCTTATAATTGGACACTTATTGTCTGCTCAGAGGTCAAAAATATCCTGCAGCGGTGAAGATGAGGTTTAGAAGTTACAGTGATCTATTCAGTAATCTACAGTCATGCTGAATGGAAGGATGTGTGTGCAAGCCAGAATAATAATGCATGTGTGTGTCTGTGTGTGTGTGTACCCTACCTGTCTTTGGGTAAGGACACTGAGAAAGTTGTATTTTCACCTTGAAAATCTATTAATCTGCTGAGTCCTAGAACAAAAGGCTTGATTCTGCATTAACACAGGAATGCACTTAGTTTTATGGAATTTAATCCTGCAGGAAAAAGGTTTCTGAAAACTGTTTTAGGATGTGAGTTAGGTCGCTTACAGTAACATTTACTCTATGTCAAGATGGACAATTTTCTCAGTTTGCTTCAGAACACTGCATTTTCACATGTCAATGACACCAATTTCACCAACAATTTCTCATACCCTTGACTGTCAAGCAGCATGTTTGATAACTTTCATTTCCTCTTTTCATTCCTCTCTCCTTAATCTGGCTCCAAGGAATGCAATAAACCTCAGGTACCGTATCTATTAACACTGTTGTCTGTTGTGCTTACAATAAGTCAGTCTGTGTGTGTGTGTGTGTGTGTGTGTGTGTGTGTGTGTTCTGTGATTTCTAGAGGTCTTTGTTTGTGCTTATGCTGGTAGTTTTATCTGCGTCTGTTCCCCCCTTGTTGTATCTGTACCTACAGGTAGACTTCCTTAATAAATACCTTCCATTTGCTGGCATGTAGGCTGATAAAGACCAAGAGGGAAGCTTGCACCAAGCTCCAATTCTATTACAGCATCAACAGAAACATGTGATAAAAAAGCTCCATCTTCTGCTTCTATACATGCAGTAAAATCCTGTTTTTGATCTCATGCTTGGTTGAGAATGGGCTCATCATGTTGCCAGTTGATGACAGAAGTGATAAACATCACAGCTTATGGGGCTGTAAACTGTGATAATGGCAACTGTTTAACTGATTGAGGTGCATAGATCTGAAACACTGTAAGTATCTGCTGATGTGCTTGATAATGGTGTTGACTGTCTTAAGGCTTTTTAAATTATTATCTTCTCCACTGTGTGGGTGTGTTTTTTTTGGGGGGGGGGGGGGGGGTGACTTGCATTAGTGTTGAGATGATGTACTGATGGTGATGTTAATGTGTTAATGTTTAATTATGATGGCTTTGAAAGGTACTCTTTTAAGCATAGCATAAATATACACGTCTGATATTTGTACTGGAAAGACAGTTGCATATAAATCTACTGTAATATCAGTATTTCATCAGTGGTTTCTACGCTGTCCAGGCATAAACGGACAGCAAGGAAGAGGTTGAAAAGATCAGAGCTCAAGGTGTTGAGCAGTCCAACCTGCTGAGAAATGCAAGAGCAGAGAGAACAAACCTGCCACTCTCGGTCGAGGAAAAGCCGAGCTCCTATTTTTAGAGCTGTCCTTTGTGACAACCTGCTCTGCTTCAGCTGTGCACTGATACAAAAGCCTCAGTTTTGAATAGACGTTGTGTAGGAACTGCAGCGGTGAAAGCAGAAACGGTTTATTGTACACTGTTTGTCTTGCTTTCTTGCGTCTTGCATTCTTTCATCTTTGGTTATTTGAATTAATGTGAATTAAGGGGAGATTTTTACAGGTAAAATTAACAATTATTGTCAGTATTGGTTCGTTTGTTATTCATTTTCTTGAATAACTTATTACCAAACGCTGCGTGAAAAAGATTCAGATTAGTGGAATGGTAAGAAAACCAGAAGATGCTTTGATTCAAGAAACTAGTGACTTAAAAATTAGATGCAGTAATTACACATTTTCACTTGCAGTTGCTCATCTGCATATGCCTTCTGTTTTCTTTTTTCTTTTAGTACAAACACCAAAAGCAAAATCTTCGTTTATAGTTATTTATAGGACAACATCAGACATTATGTTTTGATGGAAATAGAACAGATATTTTTGGGGACCGCTTACAGCTGATAACACAGCTGAAATTCTGCCTGTGCGTAAAAATGAGCTACTCATTTACAACCAGCTGTAATTCATCTCCCAACTAGTGTTACAGAACATGCTTACTGACATTTGATGCGCTTTTCATGTCAGTTTTGACATTCAAAGACCTTTTTGACAGTCGAGTATTTTCAAAAGATTTGACAGATGACATTTATTTTGATGGTAATGAGCCTGCACAGCGAGGACAACAAAGTACTGTTTTTTATTGTTTGTGTCACTTGAATTTGATCAAAATCTCTCTAAACAATTGGAGGCAGAACTGTTTGATCTCTCCGCAGTGGAGAAAGCTGGATGCTGCATGAGATACTTGAAATATTAATAACAGTGTCTAGGACACTAGTCTGGGGTTAAACTATGTTTTGCATTTAGTCTAAAAATAAAACTGGGTAGAATTGTCTTACTTTATGTTGGGTGCCTGCTCCCTGTATGCATCTTAAAACTGGGAATTAGATAGTGATCATACCGTGATGAAAGACTGTTGGCAGCACACAAACAGACTGACTATTGTTAAACATCCTCACAATAATATTAGATATTAATATTAGATAGAAGAGAAGGGTCTTTTGTTGTACATATATATATATATATAGGAGAGATAAGGGTTGGTTATAAAATATGTTTTATATGTCCGATTGTCTTTTCTGTGACAGTGTGCAGTGTGCGAATCATACAATCATCATATTGTCTCCACTGGACGACTTTTCAGGAAAACTATGAAGACATGTTTTTCTGCTAAGGCCTGCAGAGTCTTTAGAAGTTGTAGCCAGAGCTGTGTTTAGACACGCTAACAGCATGACTTAATGCACGGGGATGTTCGACTGTCGATCACGTCAAAGTCACGTCTACAAACCAACATAAACAGTTTGACTTCACTGTTCTTAATAATACTGTATCCTGTAGCTTTACACCTGAATTTGGTTTATAGTTTAACTCTTTAGTTAATGAGTTCCTTCCTTTCTCTCCACACTGACATTGAATGGGGGGAAACGGAAACATCAGACAAGAAATGGAAACGAGCTCCCTGTAACTGACTGACACATTAAGAGCACCTCATTCCACCTCCCCCACATTCACTTCGAAGTTAGGGTCATAACTTTCCACACATAGTCTGTAGCCTCATTCGGAAATCTTTAGTTGCTGATCACCTTTTCACCTGTTTGCCAACAATTTTGCTTTGCCACATATTTTCTAAAGTAGCTTTTATTCATTAATTCTTGCAGATTTATGTACCTTGCTGCAGGCCGATGGGTTCAGACAGATGTTTTGCCCTTGTGCACCTTACAAGTGTAATCTTTTAAATGTGCCCGGCTGCCCGTGTTTCTGGCAAATTATTTTTATAGCAGCATGCAAGTGTCAACACCTTGATAAATTAAATAATCCCTTAGGCTGTAACAGCTATGAAAATGTAGTGTCGTTATTAGATCATCTTTCTTGTTCTAACAATGCTATTTAGAGCTGTCGTGATGGTGCAGACGTCAAGGATTAATGCACCAAGCTGGCAGTCAGGAGCGCTGTGTTTTCTCTGCATGTGGCCTTCTGTGGGCTTGCAAGCAAATTCACTGAACAAGGTTAGACACAGATCAATAAACAGTCTATGTTGGGTTTGATCCCCAGTGTATGTCTATAAGAAAACATGTATCCTGGAATAGTAAAACCACACACCAGGACCACTGACAATTGTCAATATTACTTTAAAGATTATATTTTTCTTATTGTCAAAATATCATATGAGTTGATTCTTCACTCTTAAGTGTTTGTGTATCGACAGCCTGATTCCACTGATGCCCAGAGAAAAGTATTGAAGTACTCAGAGAAACTGGTGCATTGTTGCAGATTTAAATGATTTGTTGACAGAAAAAAAAAAAAATAGTTTATCCTCTTCAAGTGAAGTTATTCTGTTTTCCATGCCACAGCACATCTTCATAACTTCATGATGAAATCAGCCCTGAGTGGAAGGAAATCTGTTAAAACCTGACATTTTCAAATGAATCTCACAAAGCTCTTCTCTGAACACAGAACTAAAACGTTTTAGTTGCAGAGAAATCACAACATTCCTATGACCAGTGTTTGCTGTTGCAGTGTTTCACCCCATGTCTGCTCTCTGTCTGTCACGCTCGTACAGATAAAAGACAAAGTAAAATAGAGAATATTGGATCAGGAACTGGATGAGGAAGTGAGCCTCACACATGCAGTCCGGATTGGACAATATTGGTTGGCTTGTTTTTGTTTTTTGCTTTTTGTTTTTGTTATTTTTATGCGTGTGCATGTGACTGTAAAGTCATTAAGTGGATGATGAAAGCATTTTTCTCTTCTGCTTTATCTGAAGAACTGTGCTGTGACTTGAATTCAGAAAAATCGAATGTTAATTCATGTTGCGTTTTGATGCTTTATAGGTCATATTGACTAAAATCTGAGTGTCCAATGCTTATTTTATTCACTTGAATGTTAACATTTCACTTAAAAAGGTGGGTGACATTTAAAGATGTTGCTATGTAATGATCAGCCTTATGTTATCTTCCGTGAAACAGTCTTTCCTTTGTGTGTGTCATGTGTTTGTGCGCTGGTGTGTCATTCAGCTGCGTAATGATGTTTTTATGACTCTAATGCTACGCATCAGCAAGCAAAACACCATCACATGGCCTGTCCTCTGAATGCATGGAACAGTTACAACTGGCAGATGAGGCTGCACCACCACCACCCCCAGACACCCCCACCCCAATCCACTCCATGCATTTAGCACGCACTGCAGTTGTGCACGAGTGCATTAATTTTATTCTCAAGTGGTGTTTTTCACGTCACTGTCACAGTCCTCTAAGATCGATGGCCCCCTGCCTTTTTCCCTTTTACATTTAGCTTGTGATTAGTCAGTAAAATGACTTTAAATGGGGGGGGTGTGGGTACGAGGTCTGATATTCCCCAGACGCAACCCCGTTTCCATGGTGATGTAATGATGCTCCAGTGCCCCCCACCCACCCGTGCTAATGACCGGGCTGCACAGCAAAGCACCTGAGCTTTTTTGTTGTTTTGATACATTACATCATGGCTCGGGGCAGTAGAGGTGATGTCATACCGGGTGTTCAGCCTCCCTCCTCCACCACCACCACCTCCCACTCATCTCCCCCGTTGCTTTGACTGGAGCAGCTCCAAAACCAGCCAGTAGTGAGCTGCTCTCTAGGAATTGTCTGAGGCGGAGCAGAGCAGCCATGCTCCTCATACAGCGCTCCATAATAAAAAGCTCCATCCTCAGTCGCCTGCACGCACAAAACATTAACGTGTCAGATGCTTTATTGGTTGTATTGGATAAGCTGTTGTTGTTTTCAAATATGCATTAATCACCGGGAGTAGCTGTTTATATTTGGGAGTCGGTCTGTGTGGGTGTTTTGTACATGTTTGCACAGTTTAGACTTTTGTAAAGCTCAAAAATAGTTTCACAATTCTGCAGCCTACATACCATACATGAAGAAAAGCTGCAAATCCTCAAGTTTGGCCTTTTACTTAACAGAACACTTAAATGAGGAATTGGTCCGTTAAAGGTCTAAATGATAAGTTGAAGCACAAAAAGAGAGTTTTAGTGTTCAGATGTTAACAACATTTTAGCAGTTACTGACTGATATTATTTTCAAAACGTCAAAATGACAAGGAAATAAGTGGAATGGAACAAGATAAGAGAAAATGAGTGACGGTGTCAAAATGGAAGAAAATGGTTTGACAACACAACGACAAGTAGCAAATAAAAAATAAATTGCATGTGGGCTTTTGTTGAGGTGTTGTCAGCGATGTGTAGTTTCATCTTCTATAGAATACAATCTGACATCTGCAGTTGCTAATATTATGTCTTTATTTGTGTTCCTGTTGTCAGCTGGTTTGTAGCTAATGTGACGTGTACATGAACTACAGTAGGTCTGTTGTTTACTGTCCTGGTTGTTAAACCAGTGGCATCTCCAGCCTCCTGCGTTCACACATCATATACACACATTTTCTCCTTGTCACAAATCAAAGACGTACACTTCTGCTGCTGTTTATCTTGGACTTGACGCTCTGTGGCTGCTGCTCCTTGTAGTACAGCGGAGTGCAGGTGGAGTGCCACTTTTTTCTGCCTCCTTCTCCTCCACACACAAACTTGTGTCAGCTCCCTCCTCCATTTCGCCGTGTCTCGCTGCTTCCGTCGCCACAGCAACTGAAGGGCCTGGAGGGCGTGTAGGGGGCTTCTTGTGCTCACCCAGTTGCCATAGCTATTCCAGCTGAGCGACAGTGGCAGAGTGACATCATTGCTGCCAGTCTCCATGTTTGTCTGCTGTCCATTTCAAATGCTTTATTCTCCCTCTGCCTCTATCCACCAGCTCCATCTCTGTCTTTTTTTTTTTACTCTGCATATTTCCCTACACTTCTCTTCTCAAGTCTTCCTCTCTGAGTCTGTCTCCTCGCCCAGGAAGTGGCTTTCCTTCATGCCGTTACTATGCCAACCGGCTCCAGCCGTGATCTTGTGTTGGAAGTGAGCGTGATAATGGCATTGCTCGCACTGTGCTCCTCTCCATCCCTCTATGATTCTTCCATCTATTTATCTACCTTTTATATATATTTTATTTTTATCCCCTCCATCACTCGACTGCGACTCTTGCTGTTATGCTTTGGATGTTATTTCAATTTATCTCTCTTCCTCACTGAGGATGTTGTTCCACAGCAGCTCGGCCATGCTCTTACAGCATCACTGTCAGGCAGGGAGGAGGTCCTTACTCCCCCCCTACAATCCCCACTCCCCACCATCACCATCACCACTACCACCCCCCTTTCCCCTCCTCCTCTCCTCCACCCCTGACACACATACACACATCCCCCTGCCCCCGTTACAAACAAACCGCTGGGTTTAACGTACAGTACCTCGGTGGAGGCTGCAGGCGTCTCGGTCTTCAAATAATCTAATGGTGCATAAAGGCGTTTGTGTGTGCGTGTGTTGTCGGTGTGTGTAGCTTTACTTTCAACCGAGGGAGGGGAGAAAGAGAGAGAGAGAGAGAGAGAGAGACATAGAAAGCGAAGGCGGAGGGAGCAAACGTGAGTGAAAGTGTTGTCAGCCATTTTTCTCATCTTTTTTTTTCCTTTTTTGCTTTAATATCGGCGCGCTGCTGCTCTCCGGCTGGAGATGTGAATGTCAAGTGCGCGGAGACAAGAAGCTCGCTCGTCCTCGCTTGGATAAAAAAAAAGGATGCTCTTCCTATCTCCTTCTCCCCATCTGTGGCTTTGAGACATTTCTGTAGGAAGCTGCGGGGAGGCTGGAATAAACGCAGAAGCTGGTGTTGGTTTGGAGAGTCTAATCAGGCCAAGGAACATCGGATACTCCCAAAATTGTCAAGCCGCCGCCTCCTTCCAGAGACACGGCGCAGGCAAGGGAGGGGAGAAGGCAGGCGGCTGGGATGAAGATGGGGGTCTGTGCTGTGGCATAGAGCAAGTCCGGGATGTTAGATTTTAGCCCGGCGAACATTTTTTCATTATGAAACCATTAGCAGCATCAGACAGCAATGGAGTCCCGAGCCAGCAAGATAAAACCCCGGTAAGTAGCCTATCGACGTGCTACGTTTTCTCTCCATCTTTCTTTTTTCCCTCCCTCTATCCCTCATTTATGACCCACTGGATATGATTACCGCCCGTATAATGGACGTGCATCGGATTTCTATCGAGTCTCTACAAGATGAATGAACGCAGGGCAGATCAAGGACGCGGCAGAAACCTCAGCGGGCTGATCAGAGGCTGCTTATTGCTCTGTCGAGCCTCCGATGTGTGTCAGTGTGTTGTACGCGAAGCGGCCGCCATGTGCTTGCTGTCACTCACCCGCGCAGACACACGCACGCTCCCCTGAGCTGATTAATGATCCTAGAGGCCTGGCACGGTGTGATGAAATAAGGAGTTAGAGATATAAGGCAACATATTACCAGGCCGAAGGCGCCTTGTACTGATGGAGGCACAGAGATAGAACAGTGATTTCCTCCTGTGCTTAAAGACACACACACAAACATCCAGCGGTGCAGATGCATGTGTGTTTAATTACCGACGTCTCTGCTCTCATTATGTTTTACGACGCACTGAGGTGACAGTGCTTGACTGTAAGACCATACGACATGCCCATGAAATCAACCGTAGCAGGTTTCATGTGGACTACAGTAGGAAAACAGTACAGGCAATAGATCAGGGGGATTTTATGGGAGGTGATGTCATGTGATGAAGCTGCCCTAAATTCAGTTATCCCACCTTTTAGCCTCTAGGAGCAGTTGCAGCCCTGTAACATTACACCAACCGATGCAAAACGATCCATTTTAAGGCAGGATGGGATTGAATCGGGGCTTTATGTGATATTATTTTAGTGTCTTCAGTGATTTTTCGTCACCAGCTGAAGTGTGAGTTCGAGCCTGTGGCTTCATCTGCCGCCGTTTGCTGGTGGCGCTGTCCGTGGTGCTGGAAGCAGCCGGCAGACACACGGAGGCCTGAGCTGATGTGCACCTGTACGATAAAGTGATGGATCGATTGTCAGCGCCGATGGCATCACTCACACACTCACACTAGCACATATACACACACACACACACACACACCGCCACATGGAGAGGCAGGGCTGTAAATCACGCTGATGCACGGTTCCTGGATCGTGCAGCACAAATGCCAAACGAAAAATCACCCTAATATGACTCTAATAGTCACATATGTGTCAGTGTTGATGACATATTTCACCCGCTTTCCTCACGGTTTGTGCAGCTTCCCTCAGTGAGGCCTGAGAAGGGCCCGATGATCTCTACATTAGGGTTTCCTTTTTTAATCACATGCAGTAAGAACCTGAATTTATAAAATCAGTGTTTAGTTGCACGTTTTAATGAGCATGTTTAGTTATGGGAAGCTTATTAATGCAATGGAATTTTATATATATGACAATTAAACTTATATATATTTTGTCTTTTTCATGTTAAGCACTTGCTGCTTTTGAAAGGTGCCCACAGTGCTTTGCCCAAAGTGAACGTGTGATTTTTAGTAGGCAAATTCGCCTACATAGAGCATGCAGCTCATTTGTATGTTGATGCTGATTATTCTTCTAAACCTACGCTCTGACCTTTATAATCTATAGACTGAAAGATGAGTCATGCCGTTTGAGTTATCCCCTCACTGAAGTAGATCTTTAAACTTTGATTCAGCGGATTTTTTTTTCAAGAACCTAGCAAAACTATTTGAACCAACACAGCAATGACCGACACAGCAACACAGAGGAAAGGCAAAACAAAACATAGCAATTAGCAAACAATCAGACAAGCCAGCGAGTTAACATCATGGCAGTTACCTTAACTAAACTTTAGTTGCTACTTAAGTCCTGCAGATAAATTTAACATTTTCTCTTCTAGTAATTTAAATTTAGATGCTAATTTATTTTAATTGTTTTTCTGTCACAATCTGGTTTTCGGGGTTCTTTGTTCACCTCTCTTCAGTCTCTTTCTCGTTTCTCTATTATGTGTCTGCGCCACTTCATTTCTTTTTTTTTTGTTTTCCTATGTTTTTAGCATATAAATGGAAGCTTGTGTAAATATTCATTTAGCCCAGCTGGAGACCCTCTATGGGCAGAGTCAATAACAGCCACCAGATCTTATTACAGTAATGACATCACCATGGTAGGTTCATGACAAGTGGCCGTTATGTGTGTAATTTCCAGATTGCTTATCTTTCCTCTGGAGACCAGTGATTTCCAGCATCATATCTGCATTTTATCTTTACTGCAATAAGGTACACATTGACACATGGCCGCAGTAAAATTCATGCGGACTCATCAGGTTTATTAGGGCATTTATGACTTTACCCTTTAGTCATAACTTGGCTATGAAGGCTTATTATCTTTCTCATTATCTTTATAATTCCATTATAATTTATGTAATTGATACCTTTATACTGATGGCCATTGCAATCAGGAACATGACACTAATATCTTTTTTTATTTCCATTTTTCTTTCTTCTATCTAAGTAGAAATGTAAATGTTATCAGCCATGTCCCTTATAATCTTGTTAAAATCTGGCATTAATATTACAACTGTGCAAACTAGCATAGTGCAGAGATTATCTTAGAGTTTTAATCATTTGTTAATAGACTTGTTGCAGTAAGTTGAATAACAGTGATTATAATGGTAGAGTGGTGGACTGTATTCCTCATCATATGTAATCAGCTCCTCTTGTCTAACTGCTGGCTCTTGTGGTACTGACTGGTGGAGCTGTAACTAGGGAGGGGAAAGCCCAGTGAGCATATCAGGCCTATTTAATCGGACACCCCGCTGAAAGGGTTTTAATCTCTTGATCCGTGAGGCTCAGGAAAGCGAGAAGCTTCCACCATGGTCAGGGGAGACTCTGGGATGTGACTGCCATCTCTTAGCCTTCCAACACTGGCAGATTTCCATTTTTTTACCAAGTACACAAACTTAAAACACACTTTAAATCATTAAACTAGCAGTATAGCATCATGCAGTTTTGACTGTCTAGATTCAGAATTATTTGTTCTGTTTATTACAATAATTTAAAACCAATAATCTGATCAATTCAATTTGAGTGAAACTGGGACACTTTGCGTTTCCGAGCTTGGCCGCCCACAGTTACAGATATCTAGTGTTGTAGCACTGATTCACTCCCAGCATGTAAAGGCGGTAAAGAGATTGAGAGCAAGCCAGTGCTTCCATCCAGGGCTTCCACCCAGCAATCTAGGTCATTAGGTCTACAGTGTAATTTAAGGAGTGCCACATCTGCTCTCATGTAGGCAGAACTGAATGTTGTGGCTCGAGCATTAGAGCGATGCTTAATCCTCCTGTGACAGCTGATTGTACGCGTTTTCAGCTTGCTGTTCCACAGAGCTCACTTCGTTTGTTTGCAAGCGAATGTTGAATTTGGAGCACAGGAGTACATAGAGGCCTGTATAAGGTACAGTAGAACAGGATAGTAACCATCATTTCATGCTTTGGTTGATGTTGGGTTTATTACAAACAGATTGAAACTGTAGCAGGCTAATTTAGCACTATGCATTATTACAGTATCTTTGTGCTACTGATTGGAAAGGCTTAATTAATGTGTGTCATAATTGTTGTGCTGGCATCCATCTTGGCTCACTCTCTTGCATGCCATTGGCCCCAAGAGGTCACTGGACCACATGCTTATGGACTGAATGGGCCCTGGCTTATTGACTGACAGACGGATGACCTAAATGAGTGGAGAGAAAGGATTAAGTGTTTATCATCCTCTCCCTTTAACCCTCTTTCCTGTCCTCCCTTTATCTTTCTGTCTTTCCTGGGGGAGGGGCTTGTGTATTTAGGTGGGTTTGCTGGGAGGAAGGGGGCCTTTGTAGCTAGTTGTGGAAACCAGTGCCGTTATTAATATTGACAAGTCGACTACTCCAGTGCCTGGTTGGAAGCCTGACCAGCTCCACATAAGTGGTCTGTTACTGTCCATAATGGAAATATTTAATTAATTTAACCCCTGTGCACTCACCTGTCTGCTTTTTGAATGTGCAACCAAAATGTTAACTATATGTTAGCAACTCAGATATTTCCATGACTTCGACGTATTTTGTGATTTCTATTTAGCCCTAGTGCTTTTATCAACCTTTTATATTCTCACTTTTTGTGTCTGCCTGTTCATTCATAGTAGAAATGCGCACAGGAATTTTTTTAAGCTAAATATTTTTTAGCTTGACAGTGTAGTTTTTAGCAAATGCTACACAGACTGGACAATTAATAGATCTGCTTTCATTTGTCTATGACAGAGGAACAACATATGAGATTCCGCTGCACGAACAATATCTGTTTCTAGCATCAGTTAATTGTTGATTTCAATCTTTTCATGGCCTTTTTTGACAGTAAGACAATGTAGAATACAAGCAGGAGTATAAATCTCTTTCAAGATAACGCTGATAAAGCTGAAGTTGAGCCTCAAATTATAAATATTATAAATATAAATGATCATAGTGGCTGCTCCAGCACAACATCACTTCTGAGTACACAAGAGTGATATACTGAACCATAATTGGTTTTGGTCCCAAATGTCATCAAAAGAAAATGCAATGCGGCTTTATCTGCAGTTACAAACAGACAAAGAGATTCGTCACACTAACACAATAATGGCCAACCATAATAATAACACAAAAGTCCGCTGGAGACGTTCAGAGTGAAGTCTGCCAGACAGAGGATGGGAAATAGCAGCCTGAGGGGGGTTAGGTGCTGACTGGCCCCTCCGGTTCACCATTTTGGTTAGTGCAGCCAGCCAGATAATTAAACGTGATGGCAATCTTTGACACGGTGTAATGACGTCTCACCTCAGCTGCACTGTCTTGTTTTCAGTCTCATATCAGTGACACATAGATTTGTGGATAGACAAATCGCTCCAAATAACTTCAGTACACCTTCTACCCAATCAATTCAACGCCCCAACACATTGAAGCTTCTCACTTGTAATGAGGTTCATGAATATTTTGAAGTATTTTAAGGAAAAAACTGAGTATTCCTGTGATTATGGTGAGGAAACATTTTTCCTTCCCTTCTCAAAAACTCTTTAATTAAGCTGTAATGGAGATGAGTGCTTCAGAAGCTGTGACGACAGACATTTTCTTAGAGTATATTTGAGAGCAGATGACTGCTCAAACCCATTTACTTGCAAATGAACCTCCTAAGACGTATTTCTGTCCAATCTTTTCCATTTGTCATTCGAGTGAGCCTTCACAGTGTTGCCGTTGTTAAGACTGATTTCCAAAACCTATCTAAGGCACTATTGCTATTTACAGTCCAAAGAGCATCTTGAGGCAGATGCTGCTTTCCAGCGCAGATATGAAGAGCTTGGTAATTTTACAAGCAGTCTAATATCATATCTATGTGAGGATTTTGATGCTATGTTTGTCTGAAATTCAGGTCCAATTTTTATTTACCAGCACTTATTGAAGCATTGTTATGCAGAGGAGCATTTCCCACTATATATCAATAAAATTCTACATTTATCTGCCACATGTGGTGGAAAAAACAACCTCGCTCAATCAGACACATTTGAGTTTTAGGTGAAAAATATAATATTAATGATCTACCAAAGCCACATGTGGATCTGAAAGTGGTTCAGAGGGTTCTCCCTGCTGAGTGTTAAATATATATTAGTAAATAAAACATTTAGCCATAAAATATTCACTTCTCCATGAACCAGTTTACGCTGTTTGATTAAATTCATCATTCAGCCCTCTGGCATAGTTGTCAGATATGATTAATTTCCATTTGAAAACACAATGAAGCCTATTGTACATTTGAAATGATGTATCATAAGCCACTTGAAATAAAATGCTGGCTTTAATATTTGCTTGACCTTTACAGCTCGCAGACTGAAATGAAGAAACTAAGTTAAGGGGGTGAAATAGCTATTTACTGATGTAATTCAAATTTGTTTTCATTGTATAAGATTTTCGCACATTTCTAACCGTAGATCTCAATTTAAAACCAAAGAAGAACCAAAGAAGAACTCTATGGGGCCGCAGCATAACAATTATTGTGATTGATTAATCTGCACTCCGTTAATTGGTTAATCAATTAACTGAGAACTTAGTGTCACATTGGTTAGTGGCATACACATTTCTCCAACCCAAAATATTTAATTGATAATGAAATTAAAACAGGGGAAGAAGGAGCAACTCAAATTAAGCAACACATGCACAAATCTATCATTTCTGCTTGAACAGTGACTCAAATCATTTATATTTTTAAGAAACAACTGACAATTTACTACAGATTGAGTAATTAATTCAGCTCTAATAGTACACAAACAAAATAGAACATGTTTTTTTACTATAAAAAAAACTATAAAAGCTGTTTCTGTACTAACAGTACAACTCTAGTCTTGTTTATGTTTTATTCATATCCCCTCCTAAAACATCCTCCAAGGGGGTTCTGATGTATTTTATTTTTCAGGGTCATCTCCACAGAGAAGTGGGTTGGCTCATTTACAATATGGCTAATTACTGCAGGGCTTTCTGTTTTTTTTATAGAGTATGAATTACTCAGAGGGGTTTTCCCCGTTACTGCCTCGAGTTCATTTAGGTTATTCTAGGTGCAGGCTTTAATTAGGGTATTTCCTTAATGTATGCTGCACTTCCTATTTGTTTGCTCAGTTCATGAAAAGAGTTCCAGTGCAGTTAACACTGAGTAGCTGATATTAATATCTAAGCTAGTCGCTAAGTTTTGTACAGACTGAAATCCTGAAGAGTAGATTTTCCCAAATTATATAAGATTTAAACATCAAACATATTATGCTCTTTAACTGAGGGATGGTGAAGATGAGGATAGGCTGCGTTTTTTAGTCCTGTGTTGTTTTCAACTTGTATTTAGCAACTGTGTTTTTCCTGCCTTGATAATAAATGATGTGTAAAGTTATGCTCTTGCAGATCGATTGATTCGTGTTTTGTTTTTGTTTGTTACACTGTGTAATCACAGCTGTGGAACAAAGACAAAGATAATTTCCTTTGTACACGATAAGAAACAAATGTATGATATTTTAATATATGCCGTTTGCACTTGTAAGTCAGCTGCAAAAAATACATTTTAGTCTTCAGCCACAGGCTCTTTGGTTTAAACACATTCACTGTAAATTGACAAATGGTTGGCAAATACAGGGAAAGTAAAAACAAAAGAAAACAAAAAAAGGGAGAGAGGAGACATTTATATTTACATTTTGAAGCCGCTGAGTGTTTTCAAACTCCTCGTGCCATGAGTGTGAGTGACCAGTGTTGGCTGCTGGTTTGGCTGAAACTGACCGTGTGTGTATGTTGTATGTGTATGTGCAGCTCCCCGCAGACTTCAGCAGACTTCACCTGGCCGACGGCTTGCACCCACAGGTGACCCATGTCTCCTCCAGCCACTCAGGATGTAGTATCACCAGCGACTCTGGAAGCAGCAGCCTGTCAGACATTTACCAGGTAAGGCCTCCCCACCTTGGCGCTGGATCCACATCCTGGATTCCCCTGGATAGTTCAGTAGGTGGAGTAAAGTGTCATGTGATAATAAACATACCTCGGTCTAGCTAGGGCTGTTGCTTGGTAGCTAATAATTAACTAATAAATAAAGCAATAGTAAAGTAATTATTAAAACCTTCAAACACTTTGACAAATGTGTTTATTTACTTCCTTTTTAATTAAATGGAATATGTTCACATGTGAGCTTTATTGGTGGTGATGACTATATTAGCCAAGCTATTTCTTTTCACCAGTTTTCTGTCTCTTATGTCATTTGCACTAAATATCAAAAGGCGCCCCAGTGTTCATTTTACACAGGTACCAGAAGTCCAGTATTAGCAAACAAACCGATCACCTTCTGCTACCTACCTCCGACCATTTGCACATTGTAGTGGTCCTTTGCCAGTCTCTTCAATTATCCATCGTTGTGTTGCTCAAACAAAGCCAAATGCAGCCATTAACCATACGGTACTTAACACAGAGTCTGCATCATGTCGTACATTCTGTTTCTCTATAGTGTATGTGGGAGAGTTGTCCATGAAAAACACCATGAATAGATGTTCTCACAATAATGCGTCACCAAAAATTCACACCTCTTCCCTCCAACACATGATGCCACTTATTCCTCTAAGTGGGCTACAGAGGTTTTCTTTTGGGCCTGAGGTAGGAAAGTATCACCAGATGTTATTTAATGAAACATGCTTTCATCACAAATGATAATTTAACTGTTGTATATTGTATAAAACAAGCACAACACGCACAAATTGAGTTTGAGCTGAAACTCAGCTCTTTTTGTTCCAGTTTGGTGAAATGACAAATATACCTCTGGGAGCACAAGTTAGACTCATTAAGTAGGGGACAAATCTGAAGAAAGAATGGAGCTCTTGGCAGCCAAATAGGCTGTAAGACGTTAATAGGACACTGTCACTGCTAAGAAGGAGATGAGCAGACATGCGGGTGGCTGCAAACAGCTGGTCCAGCCTACTTCCTGACTCTGGCTCATCACCTCAAAGCAGAATTACAGAACTTCCCAGAAGCGATATTGAACGTACTATGTGATAACAAGCATTATTTGTGATTATTAAAGCTAAAAGTAGGAGTAGACTTTACAGAAAATGTTCTGTTTCTAATAGTCTGACTAAAATAATGGATAAATAAGCACAATGAGGATAAGGAGAAAGAGAGTTGTATACTAACCCAGCAACGTTGCCCCCTTTAAAGGTAAATATAACAATTCAGAACAAACACATACACAAAGTCTTGTGACTGTGGACGTGCTTCAAACCCTCTTCTAATCCTCTTAGCATTGCACACCCACCCTATTGGCTCCTAAATCTGTCACCTGCTGTGTTCCTATTTGTGTGTATGTTTTTGTCGGTGTGCATGTGACTATGCTCTGGAGCATCGGTCACAGTCATTTTGGTTAAGTCTGTCCTGGCTTGTATGTAGTCTATTTAGAAATAGTGTATGGAATTGTTGGATTACAGCTTTCTAGTTATTGTGAAGACTGTTTAAGAGGTGTATGTTATCTCACAGTAATGTTTTTTTGTTGTTGTTGTTGTTGTTTTGGGGTTTTTTTCTGAATATGTTTGGCCATGCTGTGGCTGGCAGGGGCAGGTTGAACAGGCTCTACTGTCCCCAGTCTGTGATCCAGGTCTTAGAGCCATCTGTTAACAGCTCTGTGGCAGTGTCTTGATGTCTCTCTCTATCTCTCTCTCACTCTGAATCACAAATACTGCTGCTTTCACTATCCTTCTTTGTTAGAGTCCTGCTCTAACAGCACCTAATCTGTACTGTGGGCCCTCTGTCTCTGAACATGACATGTATTTGTCTTATTGTCGTCCAACATAAAGCTGAAACTTATATTTTTTGGAGCACAAATGCCAAACATTTGCTGGTTTGAGTTTTCTCTTTCTGCTTTTTTGGGTCTTTAATGACAGTAGTTCACTCTAACCTTTATTAGTGGGTTTGTAGTTTCTACTTTTAATTCCTTTCGTCTGTTTCTTCATGTTATTCATGTGTACCTCAAAATGAAACAACTGTGAAATTGTTCCTAGTGTTTTTATTTCTTGTTTTATTTGAATAACATTTAGGTGCCTGCAGGGAAAATAACACTTCTAGTTATTCACACAAAAAATGCCACACAGAAATGTTTATTTTGAGTTCTGCCCTCTTATTCATCTACTGACCCCTCAGATTTTCTTAAGACTGCTTTGGGTAACTTTTGCACCAGCTGTGTAATGAGGATTAACTGGTTGTAGTTAAAGAAGATAGGTGGTCTTTTACCAGTCTGCAGAGTGGTACAACTGATGACAAACCCCCCGCTCTCCTGCTCCCCTTACATTTAGACCACCCATGCTCACAACAAAAAATTAAAATATATTATACAAGCATTAAAAATAGATGCATTCTCTGCATGACTCCTGACAATGTTTTTATCCTTAGCTGAAGATGCACCCTGTAGATGCACTTGCAAAAACATGATGATGTTGGTCTTTAATTTTACTCTGCATCACATTTTTCAACATTTTGCCGATGCTGTTATGGGGAGTTGCTGAACATAGAGGAGCATGCGTTCTTGATGAGAAGCAGTGAATTGTTTAACCACTAGACTGCCCAGCCACTCTGACATCCACAGCCTCCACTGGCCTCTACAACTGAAGCACCATGGGAGGAGTCCCACATCATGCTCACGTCACTAGCAACATGGTGCACTGTTTTGTGTCTGAATAAATCATGATATTGGTCCTTCAGTAGGACTTTGAAAGCATTGATCCAAGAATAGCCCTGATGAAATATTAACAGCACCTGACTTGCCCAGTGACTCTTAATGCTTGCTGCACATTTATGGATTTTTGATGCACGTGTGACACGAAAAGGAGCCTGTGTATGAATACAAAGGCACAGACAACCTGTATTTAAATACAGCATGTTTGCACACAATCCTAGGATCTCAGTGTGGCATGTTCAGCTATTTGCTTCCCTGTTGAAATCCTGCATCCTAACTTTTCATGTGCTGATTTGTGTTTGTTTTTTAATATATTGTTGCAGATAAAAGGGGAATATGTCTGTTCTGTCCATTAAAGCTGAGCAGTGAATATGCAGCTTTCTGTAATCTCAAATTAAAGGCTCAGTGATTGTTTCAGTTATTTTTTTTACTGATATTTTCATAATATGGGCTGTTATATTAGTGGATCTACTATGGTTATTTATTTTATTTTGGCACCTTCTATGAAGGTGTGTGTTTATTTTTTTTTACTATACACTACTTATTACCTAATCGAAGACTTGATCTAAGATGCACATGCTCACATTATCTCTGCAGACCTTGTCTCTGCACCATCGTCAGGGTGTGTGCGGTGGTGCTGCTCAAATGGCCACTCAGACACTGGCCTGAATCATTGATAAGCCTTTTGCACATGGCGTTTGAAGCAATATGACAGGGTTTCAGTGAGAGACTGGGCATGGGGACTCTGTGTCTGAAAAATTAAGAGCAGACTGACAGTCTGGAGGTGAGGATGCGTCTCGCCCTAGGATTATGTGGACGGTTTGTAAAGGCAAGTTTACCTTCTCTTTCTGTCAGCCTCCATACTGAGGCAAGCAGGTTTGTTGTTGGGAGCTAGCAGTGCTGATATTTTACGTAGTCAATTTTTTCACAACTGCTTTGGTTTGTCCTGTGAGAAGTTTCATGTTATATTAGCTTGAACGAAGCAATGTGGCCTTTCTGTCATTTATAGACATATTTTCTTTGATGATAGCGGAGAAACGCTGTTAGTATCACTCATGCACAAGTAATTGAATTACCTTCGCTCCTCATCTGAGTTCATTTTCCCAGCTTCACACATATTTCATCTTGTGCTTTCAAAGAACAGGATCTGGCTTTGAGGCAGCCGGTGGAGTTTGCTGAGGGGGAGAGGAAAGTTGGGCGTTAATTAGCCTGTTACTATGCATAGCAGGCTGTTTGGTATGCAGTGTTGACGCCTGTCTTTTTCATACTGTACTGAATACCTCTAATCCATTTCATGAAATGGGTCAAATCTGCACAGCGATTTTGCCGTTTGCTTTTTGTTGGAAACGCAGTGTGTCGCAGCTGATGTTTTTACTCTAAATTGATTGCAGCAATGTGTACATGTTATAAATCCTGCACCTTGGTGTCATTATGCTGAACCTATATCCTGGCTGTTTATGAATGAGTTTGCTATGTCTGAGTTTTGCGTAACCAACAGCTACTAATGTGTTTAATGTGCACGCAGGTGGCTCATTTGGTGTCTTGAATAAAGACATGGTTTTAGATGTATACGCTGTATTGGACAAACCGCTGATATTGGATGGCACCACCTCCTCGAATTCATCACCAATCACTGACTCATTTCTCATCCATTCACTCTTTGTAGGCCACAGAGAACGAACCAGGTGACATGGACCTGAGTGGTCTGCCAGAGACCGCCGTTGATTCTGAGGAGGACGACGATGAGGAGGACATCGAGCGAGCATCAGATCCCCTCATGAGTCGGGACATCGTGCGGGACTGCCTGGAGAAGGACCCCATGGACAGAACTGACGATGACATAGGTGAGATCCTGTCATAGATTTTAGTGACTTATTTTTTTAACATGTATGTGCAACAGTAGAAAAAGCCCATTTGCTGTTAGGCCTTGCAGTGTAAACCTGAGATAGTTTGGTGTGAAAGATATTGTTCTCAGCTGTGACGTTACTTTATGTCCCAGTTTGGGATTAATTCAGACCTCCTTTCTTATTTAAATCGGTCACAGTAAATTTACATTTGTCTGAAGCCCTCTTTGCTTTCGTGCTCTCATTCACAGTGAGGGCTTTTGAGTAATTCTCAATGCCACATCAGACGTGCAGTATCATATCCCTTAAAGCTATGACTCAACTCCAGTGATAATGATAGTCATGTTTTAAAAAACAAGTACACACACTCTCAGAGCTTAGCTGCAGATGTGGACTGGGGGAGGGTGATGCACTGAATGTAGAGTGAGGAAAAACGAGTGTCAGAGTGCCCCCCTCACCCGTTTGATCATCCCCCCTCTTGCATGCTCCTCCCTGTGCCGGCAGGCTTTTCTAGGTCACTCCGGCACATCCTCTTGCCTCACCTCTCCCAGCACATTAAACTTTCAGTGCTTCCGCAGCTTAACACACAACGCTGTTGCCATGCCAAGCACAGGTCAGCCAGAGCGCCAGACTGCTGCTGGCCAGTCTGTGAAGGAAAGCTGGTTGGTAAATGGGGAGAGAGTTTTATTGTCCCCTATTGAACCTCAGTATAGGGTGATACAGAATGTCCAGAGTCATGGATTATGCATAAATGACACACCCTGTTACCCACCACTCACACGTAGCTCCCTGAACGATCTTACTCTTAAATATATTCCACATTGAATGTAATTCAGTGTTAGTTAATTATTTATTTGGTTAGAATATTAGGAGGTTATTCATCCAGATTATGTACTTGTCTTAAAAAGAATTTGCATAACTAAAATCATTACTATACACAATCCATATATAACTGAATCTGTTAAACTTGATCCTGGTCAACGGAGGGTTAAATGTGATTCCAGTGGTCTGCTGTGAACTTGTGTCAGCCATTATTCTTGGCTTGCCTTGAACGTTTATATCAATGAAATTGATATTTGTCTTTATGTTCTCCTAATAATGATTCTTCTTGGCTGTTGGCTGCTCATTGGGATGATGATCCATTTGATGCTCAAAATGCTCAGCTTGTGCATCCTTGGCTGGAAGTGAGGGCCGTACCGGCTTGCCAAGATCACTGCGTGTCCTCTTTCTCTCCTCTGGGTGTCAAGACTCTGTTTGCTCTTTTTCTCAACCTCCTCCTCTCCCTCCGCTGTCTCTCCTCTGTCCCTCTCGCAGAGCAATTACTGGAGTTCATGCATCAACTACCAGCGTTTGCCAACATGACCATGTCAGTGAGGAGGGAACTCTGCGCCGTCATGGTTTTCGCAGTGGTTGAACGCGCCGGCACCATCGTTCTGAATGATGGAGAAGAGGTGTGTGTGGTCCATTTATCTGCACACTTAAGCCCAGTCCTGTGGATATGTTTTGTATTTATATAGTAGCTTCAGAAAATATGTAAACATTTAATCTTAAGTGAATAAAATAGATCTTTGCACTTCAGACTGACAAAAGGAAAATTGGCCAAACATTTTCTCAACAAGATTTAAAGCTGTAAATGCTGCCAAATTGGCTTCTACAGTACTGAATTAAGGGTCTGAATGCTTTTTAAAATGTGATATATCAGCTTTGATTTTTAATACATTAACAGACACTTCTAAAAACTAGTTTTCACCTTGCTACTATGGGTTATTGGCAACTGCAGTTATATCAATTTAAGATTAACTATACATGACAACATAAAGTGAAGAAGTCTGATGCTTTCTGAAAGCCACTATATATCTGCGTGTCTCTGTGAGCTGAACCTTAGTCTCATGCCTTCACACCAATGAATCTTTCTTATTCCATTTGATGTTTTTTCTGCTCTATTAAACCTGAATGGTGGCTCTTATCGCAGGGCCTTTCTAGGATCCCTTTGGCAACTAAAGCTGAAACACTTATTCTCTCTCTCTCTGGTCAAGACAAGACCAGAGTTTCAATGGACGCAATTTAGTTGTTTTCTTTTTTTCTGCGGTAACGCACTCCAACAATAGTGAGCAGAACTTGCCTCGAAGGCCCAGTCGTTTAAATGAATGTTTGGTCATAGAGAATTCAAGGTTCATTGAGCATATTGTTGCTGTCGGGGTGAAAACTGTGCATCTCTGGATTGTCAGCTTTTCAGGAATTTACAGATACATCCTTTTTTTTTTTTTTTACTTTTTCCTTCAGAAGAATAGAAAAAATCTGATTTTTATAGTTTAAGCAAGCGTGTATTACTTTTAACAATACTTTGAGTGTATTGCAGCTCCTTATTTTAGTTGTGTTTTAGTGGGTAGATTTAATAATCCCATGTTATAGCTGTATCCCTCTGAGGCAAGTGAAAAACCATCTGTTAGTGCTGCAGTCCCCTTGTTCTTACTGCATATGGTTCTTTTAGATAAATAACTTTGACTCATTAAAGGACACCAGCTGTTACAAGAAATATTATTAATCTGTATTATTCCTTTTTCTTTTGTGTTCTCTTTTCTTCTTACATCTAACTGCTATAATCATGTTTTGGCTCCAGCTGGACTCGTGGTCAGTGATTCTCAATGGTTCTGTGGAAGTGACGTACCTTGACAGCCGGACAGAGATCTTGTGTATGGGGAACAGCTTTGGGGTGTCACCAACCATGGAGAAGGAATACATGAAGGGTGTCATGAGGACTAAGGTGGATGACTGCCAGGTAGGTTTAACTAATTCTGCTCGTTACATTAGATCAGTTTCCTCTCTGCATCTCGATATGAAAAACATGGCACGGCTCCTGTTTTGTTTGTAGTCATCGTACTAAAATAGACGCTAGACACGATGGATGCATCACTTCACCCTCCTCTAACTATTTTAGTTGCTAGAAATTTCCTTTTACTTGATACAGCTGTCTCTTAAGATAAAGATAAAAGATAAAGATAAACTTTATTGTCATTGCAACATCGTACAACGAGATTAAGGTGCCAACCAGTCTGTGCCATATATATATAGAATGAAAGGAATAAAAAAACAAACAAACAAAAAAAGTGATTGCAATAACCTATCAAAGACTCAGGGATGACATTAACAGCCAATACATTTATCCTCAAAATGTAAAATATTATTTAAGCACTTTCAGGTGTGTTGGACTCTAACTTTTTGTTCTGTATTGTCCAGTTTGTGTGTATAGCACAGCAGGACTACTGCTGTATCCTCAACCAGGTGGAAAAGAACATGCAGAAGGTCGAGGAGGAGGGTGAGATTGTCATGGTGAAGGAGCACCGTGAACTAGACCGCACTGGTACCAGAAAAGGACACATTGTCATCAAGGTGACAAATCTGTATTCAGTCACTTAAATGTATTTTAAATAAATTTTTTCAGACCAATCATCTTGCATGAAAGTCTTTTTCAAACTAATGATATGAAAACCTTAAACTTCAGGGCACACCAGAGCGTCTTACCATGCACCTTGTGGAGGAGCACTCAGTGGTGGACCCTACCTACATTGAGGACTTCCTTTTGACCTACAGGACCTTCCTCTCCAGCCCCATGGTCGTGGGCAAGAAGCTCCTGGAGTGGTTCCATGACCCAAGTCTCAGGGACAAAGTACGAGCAGAAAGAGTTCTTCTATACATACAATCCACGATTCGAATATTGATCAGAAACGTAATGTCTATTGCAAAGAAAAGTTGAGTTGACCTGTGCTGATCTTGTAATTGTTCCAGGTTACACGGGTAGTCTTGCTGTGGGTAAACAATCACTTCAATGACTTTGAGGGTGATCCTGCCATGACTCACTTTCTGGAAGAATTTGAAAACAATCTGGAGAGAGAAGTAAGTTAAACACACTTGTAGAGATTTTAAACATGTAGAATCATATGTGTTTATTTTATTTCCTGACACGTGTGTGTGTGTTTTTCAGAAAATGTGTGGGCACCTTAGACTGTTAAATATAGCATGTGCTGCTAAAGCCAAGCCACGGCTGGTGACACTGACCAAGCCGTCTAGGGACTCTCCGCTGGCATTCAGCCTTCTCGGAGGTCAGGAGAAAGGCTTTCGCATCTTCATTGATGCTGTGGAGCCTGGGAGCAAGGCAGCAGAAGTTGGCCTTAAGCGTGGAGATCAGGTAAAGGATCTTCATATTTACCATGTCCACTGTTATGCATTTTTTTTCTGGTCTGACGTAAAGAAATGTCTGCTATCACCCATCTAATCTGTCTGTATACACTGGATTTCAATTGTACACATAATAATTGCATTTAATAGACAGCAGACAGAGCAATAAGTGCAGCTGCCTATAGTGTCCATTTTTAGTAGGCTCCAACACATGCGTCTTTCTATAGGCTACAGTTACCAAGACCAGCACTTAAATTAATTTTTGTTGTGAAGTTGGTTTTACATTTTGCTCCAACTAGCATTAAAAGTTGTTTTTTTTTTTAAGTCCTAACTTGAACTTGCCAAGTAGCTCTGGGTACAGTGTTGGCTTTCTTCTCACAACATTTTCACACTCAGCAGTCTTCTGGGCTTTAGGCAAAGTCCCTTATAATCCTTGAAACCATCTTGAGAGTGTCTGGGTGTGAGTTAAGCCTTCTTGACTCCAAACATCCCCTGCAGCTGTTTCCCCAAAAGGAAGCAGAGAAGCTGACCTCGTTGGAAGCGTTCACGGTCTCATACGCGCTTACAACTTCCATTTTGTTACAGCCTTAGTTACTATTGTAACTGAGCTTTAGTATCAGACAGTTGATTGGTCATTGAGCCATTAGCGTCCCTCAGTGGTTGACTCCAAGCTATGGTTTACTGTTCACTGCTGTGCCAAAAACAGACATTTGGTCCTGTTAGTCAGTCTTTACTCTCCCAACAGAGCATGGCCTGTGCTTACATCATAATCAAAAGTGCCTCCTCTTCTTTTCACTAAATAGAAAATGGAAACGTTAGTTAGCAGATTGTATTTAAATTAAAATGCTGAGCCTCTGTAGAGGAAGTCAAACTGTTAGGACAAAGACAGGAGAATCTGAACATGACATTGTGTAGATTTTTATGTAAGCCATGTTTGAATTAAAGGTTATGATGTACAACATGCCCAAGCTTTTCATTGGCTTTTTGTTGATACAATTGACACAATTTATTGTGCAAATCAGACCTGGAATATTTTCTTTATTTCAAGGTTCAACGCATCCCTGTTCACTATGGTAGACAGTTTGACAGGATACAGTGACAAGTGAAACAGAAGTCATTGCTTAGAGCAACTGAATTGGCACAGACAGGTGTATAACTACAGATTTAAATAGGTATTATTTCTGTTAGAGAGCATCCATTCATCTCAATGTTTCTGCTGAATATGAGTTGAACAGATGAAAATTTGTGTGATACATTGTTGGAAAGGTGGAGAGGACAAAGACTGGGTGAGATTTAAGGTGCGGTGGCCTTCCTGTGTGTTATACATTGGTTTCCAAAAAGACAAATTAGTCTACATACATTCAATTCAGTAATTAGAAATACGATATAGCGACAAAGAGGGCGATGTGTCGAATAAAGGCCACCTCAATATTATGTATTAAATGTTTTGTGGGCTTTGCAGCCCATCCATTATGTATACAGGGTACTGTAATAATATTTTATACTTGATGCTTATGAAAGTAGTGATAGTTGGGGTGTGAAAGGAAATGTGTGTTCCTCTGTTGCTCTTGTTCAATATGTGGTTAAGGTTTGTATTGTGGTCAGTTAGGTAAAATAAAATCAATGTATTTCTAATTTCTTTCTGCAGATCTTGGAGGTTAATGGACAAAATTTTGAGAATGTCCAGCTCAGCAAAGCCAACGAGATTCTGAAGAACAACACCCACTTGTCTATAACTGTGAAAACAAATCTTTTAGGTACATTTTCTGAATTATTTTGTAGGTGCTTAGGGTGCACATCACCCTGATTTATAGTAATACCATGCTTTATCTCACATGTTTTCTCCTCAATAGTGTTTAAAGACCTGCTAACCAGGTCAGAACAAGACCATGACTTTGATGGTGAAGATGACCATGACAGAAAAAATGGTGCGTCCCACGTTCCGAAGATCGGAGACATCAAGAAGGCCAGTCGCTACTCCATCCCTGACCTCGCAGTGGACGTGGAGCAGGTGATGGGCCTGGAAAAAGCCAGCAAGAAAGCAAAGACCAACACAGTGGGAGGACGCAACAAGCTGAAGAAGATCTTTGATAAAACGCTCACCAGCATCCTGCCTCCCAAACCATACAAGTAAGAGTAGTGACATGTTTTGTGACTTCTAGTCAGTGGACTAAGTGTGGTTTTGGACAGTTTAAGATGCGTCCAGATGTTTCATACATCATAATCTCGTTATCTTAGTGACTACATGGTGATGGTTTGAACAATCATGTCACTGATTAAATAGGCGGCCTCTCCTGGGTGATATAGCATCATTTTTCATCTGCCTGAGAGTTAATTATGCTGATTATATGCATATATTTAATCAAGCTATAATTGCTTACAATGTCAACAGAGTTGGCCTTTATCTTCATGTTGTAGGAACACTTAAACATTGAAAAGCAAGGTGCATATGTCAAAGCTCAGGTGCCAAACTCAAATTGATATTTCTGTTTTGAGTGGACTGCATTTTCTTGCAATATCCAGTCCACAACCAGACGTGTCCACAGACTCCACTTCTTGCCAACACAAATATCACCCCCTGCCTTCGTTTGAGAGAACTGCAGTCTCACCTCTCTCATGCTCTCCCTCCTGTTTCCATAGTGACGTTTGCGTGGGCCAATCACAGGACGACAGCATTGTGGGGATGAAGCAGTCCAAACAGATCCCACCAGCTCTGCCCGTCAGCGGAAACCTGTCGTCGTCAAACCCAGACCTTCTGCAGTCTCACCACCGCATCCTTGACTTCAACAACCAGCCTGGTGTGTTCCCATATGTCATGTGGATATTTATAATGTGCCTCTTGGGCAGTTATGGCAACAGTAGACTTTGAGATTTTCTTAAAATCAGATTTCCCACCAAACAACTGATGTAAATAAAATTGTGTATCAATGATCATCTTGTACAGTATAGCATGATAATGAGGCCTACTCTGCTGTATACTGTGATATCACCCATCCTCTAAAACAACAATCCATGTTTATTACACTACTGACTTTGTGGGGCCAGTGGTAGAAATATAAACCCTTTATTTTTTTTACTATATACTTATTAACTCCTGTCCATCACGTGTTGTTTATGTCCTTCCAGTCCCAGTCATACCAAGTGAGTATCTTCTCTCCCTGTTGTACCACCTCCTCTAGCAGAGTCACGTCTTTCTGACTGCTGTCAGCCTCTGTCTCAGATATAGACGGTTATTAGCTGATTTATTCTAGTTTGCAGATGTAATATAAACTCAGTAGATCTGCATTTTTATGCTTGTGAACACTAATTGAGCAACAGCATTGCACTGTTCTCTGACCTTTCACTTTCTGTGGGCACATGTACACAGGTGTTGATTTTCCTTGGGAGATTTTGGGTCGTATGATCTGCAGAGGTGTGCTTCTGATCAAAATAATCAATGATTGAAAATCTGGTTTCTGAGTGACAGATGGTGGTGTTTTTTTACTCTTAAGGAATTCTGGGACTATTTCCTTTTGCTCAATCTTGCAAAAAATTGTGTCTGTTATTTAATGTAGACTGTTATAATTCAGTGCTCTTATATCAACAATGCTGAATCTGTATAATCGTAACAATCATGTGCCCTCCACAGATATGTCAGATCAGGTATTACGAGTCTTCAAAGCAGACCAGCAATCTCGGTACATCATGATCGGGAAGGACACAACAGCTAAGGAGGTGGTGGCCCAGGCTATCAGAGAGTTTGCCCTCACTGCAGCAGCTGAGGCTTATTCGCTTTGTGAGGTGTCTGTCACACCCGAGGGCGTCATCAAACAGAGGCGATTACCAGACCAGCTTTCTAAACTAGCTGATAGGATTCAGCTGAGCGGCAGGTAATGCCAGCTTTACTCTGACGTGCTCACCATGACCTTATTCCTTGCATGATTGTTGATGCTGCCACATGTTGTGTACAATCATATTTTCCAACATTAACACAACATTAATGCTGTAACAGCCTGGGTAGTTTCATATTACGACAAATAAACACCTTTTTCCCTCCATCGCCAGATACTACCTAAAAAGCAACATGGAGACAGAGACATTATGTTCAGATGAGGACGCCCAGGACCTCCTCCGTGAAGGTCAGATCTCTTTGTTACAGTTGAGCACAGTGGAGGTGGCTACTCAACTCTCCATGCGGGCCTTTGAACTTTTCTGTGCCATCGAGCCCACTGAGTACATCGATGACCTGTTCAAACTGCGCTCCAAGACT
Organism: Anabas testudineus; assembly: GCF_900324465.2. Taxonomy (NCBI): domain Eukaryota; kingdom Metazoa; phylum Chordata; class Actinopteri; order Anabantiformes; family Anabantidae; genus Anabas; species Anabas testudineus. Next base: position 19,509,684 of record NC_046619.1, read on the forward strand.
GGATCAGCTAGTCTGAAGCGTTTCGAAGAGGCAATCAATCACGAGACCTTTTGGGTGGCCACGGAGGTGACGCGGGAGCCCAACCAGCTGAAACGCATGAAGACCGTCAAGCACTTCATCAAGATCGCTCTGCACTGCCGCGAGTGCAAGAACTTCAACTCCATGTTCGCCATCATCAGGTGAGATGAGGCATAAATATTTAATAAGTTGTGTTACAATTTACACAAAATTTTATTGAGTCAACATCTTGATAAATTCTCCTCACAGTGGTCTGAACCTGGCTCCAGTATCCAGACTGAGGGGAACATGGGAAAAGCTACCTAGCAAATATGAGAAGCTATTCGGGGACCTGCAGGACCTCTTCGACCCCTCAAGAAATATGGCTAAGTACAGGAATGTCCTCAACAATCAGAACCTCCAGCCACCAATCATCCCCCTGTTCCCTGTCATCAAGAAGGACCTCACTTTCCTTCATGAAGGTAAATCTCCAATTGGAGAATGAAACACTGTTGGTAGTTGATAGAACACAAGCTATATATTTGACTGTGTAGAGAAACAACGTATAATACATTTAATTTGTTGTTTGTTTATTTTACCAGATGAATAATGTGCCAGTTATTGATATTCACTTTCTTTCTCTCCACATTTCTCAGGCAATGACTCTAAAGTGGACGGCCTAGTGAACTTTGAGAAGCTGAGGATGATTGCCAAAGAAATTCGCCATGTTGGTCGCATGGCCTCCGTCAACATGGACCCAGCCCTAATGTTCCGGACCAGGTAAAGAAACTTTCAGGCACAAAGGCACCTTTTAGATTTCTGATTATCCTTCACCCTCCCTGTAGGACCAATTGGCACTCGACTCACTAACCAAACACTCTAGGGTTAGCCGGTTCACATAGATTCAGTAAAGATGTCTGCATCACGCTTTTCTTTCAAGCAGCTATTCCCTCTGGCAACTGTTTCCCTTATATATATATTGTTGGCACAAGATGTGCACAGTGCTCCTGTGAAAGTGTGTCTTTGTCTAATGATGTCTTCTCCTAGTGGAGTGTTAGTATCTGATTTCAACCCTCGCTGCCTGTCATGTGGGTCTTTGGTGAAATTGCTTCTCTTTGGTGATCTTGGTGGTCTTTCCTGTCCTAAGCTTTGTCTCCTTCTCTCTCTATTCACCCACTCTTCGCCCCCGATACTGCTCTGTTCTTGGCATCCACCCTCTAGGAAGAAGAAATGGAGAAGTTTAGGGTAAGTATGGTGACCCTGCAACCTTTTGCCCTCTCTGCCCTACAGTCTTTTTTCTGCCAATTTGCGCGCTTCTTTTCTTCTGTTATTTCCATTAACTGGTTTGAGTTGAATCCTTCCACTAACACTGACTGACCCTAAACAAAGAATGAATTAAACAGACATGATTTAAAAGCAAATGAGTCACATATGCTAACATCAGCAAATGCTGGATTACATTGTACAAAACGTTAAAACATGAAAACACAATGAAAACACAGATATTTCCAATGAAAATTATTATTATATACATCCAGCATCCAGCTGTGAGATGGCAAATGTGACCTTTTGTTATATGTTGTTTTGCCTAACACAATGCCTGCAGCTTCAGTTTCAGAGTTTACCTGCTTTTAAGGTTTTATCTGTAGATACCAAACCTCCAAACAGACATTCTGCATATGAACTTGTTTTTTCATGCTTTACATTCTTGTGGTCAAGCAGGGAAACATTATTCATACAGAACATTGTGAAATATTGGAATAACCTGAAAAGCAAAACAAGTATTCATGGTTCCGTTTCCCATAATTATGATTTAGCATCTTTATAATTGAGAGAAAACTGCCATATAATTACAATTCCTGTCTCGTGTAATTATGATATTAATTACAATAATCCGAAATGATGCTAAATTAAGATTCTTTTGCAAAGACAGTGTGTAGAAATCAAATATTTTGACTGTATGTTTGGAAATTAAGTCCAATACAGTTATTTCCACTGCTAAGAACAAATTTGACTTCTCATTAACCAACACTAGAGCCTATTGTCCCGGTGTTTTATTTGGCTGAGACCATGTGCAGAAAAAAGGTTTTTACTACTACTACAACCAGCTCTGACTCAGGCCACAGAAATGTAAACTATGACGGTGTTACACTTGTAGTCTCCCCCCTTTCTACTCCCCTGTTGTTTCACCACAGCCATCATTCCTCATCCCCCTTCTGCTGTTTGGAATGTCTGGAATGTTTTGAAAAGTTGAGAGGAATACCTAAAGCTGTTCGGCATGTCTGCATCTGAATACCATGCTCATAGTACATCCCAGTAGTATTACCTAACCCTAAGCAGTTATATATAATATATTTACATACTATAGAAATATCCTAACGAATATTTCTGTACCTTTTCTTTTTATTTGTGTGTCTTTGTCTTTATTCGTGCCTGGAATTCTCTGTTCCCCTGCGTGTTTACGTGAATCTGTCTGTGTTTCTATGTCGGTGACCTTGTGTGCGACCAGGTCTCTAAGTCAGGGTAGTGCCAATGCGGCAGTGCTCGATGTCACCCAGACAGGCGGGCACAAGAAGCGGGTGCGTCGCAGCTCCTTCCTGAATGCCAAAAAGCTTTACGAGGATGCCCAGATGGCCAGGAAAGTCAAACAATATCTGTCCAACCTTAGCCTGGAAACGAACGAGGAGAGCCTGCAGACGCTCTCGCTGCAATGTGAACCCTCCATCAGTACGCGTGAGTTTATGAAACAACTTTGTACCCACATGAAGTTAGAAAGTTTATAGGAGATGCAAATTTGAGTTTGTTTTATCTCCTAGTGAGTTTATTTTGTTTATTTTCATATTTACCTTGAGACACACACTTGTTTAGATTCACAGCCCAGAGACAGACATGGTGGGACCTCTAAAACTTACCCTATTTTATTACCTTTTTTACCCTATTCAGTACCTAAGAATGCTGGTGGAAAGCGACCAGACACCTCCCCCGTTGTGCCCAGAGCTGCCAACCAACAAAGGGGCCAGTTGGCCAAAGGAAACCAGGCCCTCCAGGTCCCTGCCGTGGCTCTTTACCCATCACGAAAGAAAGTGCCAGTAAAGGATCTGCCACCTTTTGGTAAGTTAGGGATCAAACTTTTTAAATATGGAAAAATGAGAGTGGTAAATTGGAATTCAGACATGTACTAACACACCTATACTATTTATAAATACATTTACATTTATTCTTCGTGATTCAAAGATACCTTGAATGTTTGTGCAGTTCCCTCTAGAAGAATACACTTGGTAAACATTACATTGTACAGATAGTTACAAATAGAGTGACAAGACATCTGTTCTGTTCACCTGCCCTTCTACATGAACCCTGGTGCACTGTGCTTCATCTTCATATTATTTGCAGACAACAGCAGAGCCAACCTTTCTCTGCTTCTTTATGACAGTTCTGCCACCTAGAGGCTGTCTGGCAACATGCAGATACAGAAAAAATAAAATCCCAGACAATGCAGCTTAGCATCCCAGCAGCCCTGGGGAATGGCAATGTTCCTCATGCTAATTCTGCTGATCTTCTTGCAAATGTCCACAGGCACCAGTTCCCCCCAGTCTCTGAAGAAGATCCTGTCTTTGTCAGAGGAGGGAAACGAAAGGCACCGGAGGCAGCCAGAGGACACTGTGTCCAACGCCTCCTCCCAGCTCTCTTCTCCTCCCACCTCCCCCCAGAGCTCTCCCAAGAAGGGTAAGCCTATAATCTCCATCCCTCCCACTCCTTCAGGCTCCTTCACTGTCATGATGTGCGACAAATGCCATCTGGTGGTTTTCAGCCTGTATTGCATTATGTCTCCTAAATTTGCATAAAGAACTTTATGTCCAAAATAAGACTCGCCATCGACACTGTGGAGAAGTGATTCGCACTTCTGACTCACTTCTAGAAGGTTTTGGGTTCTAACCCACTGACGGGCTGTTGCTTTTCTTTTACCCATAACCAGAAATAGGATAACCAGTGTAGATGATGAATGGATGAAATAAGACTGATCTCATCTCATTCCAAACCTAATTTCATCTAATTACCCCATAGACACAGACAGCAGAAGGAAAGGGCTACTTTACTTGTACAGTGAAGGAAATAATTCATCATACTTTCTGTACTAACTAATCTGGTGATTTAATTGGATCCATTCAATGTAATTTAAGACTAACCTAAGCTAAAAGACCAGTGTTTCAAGTCTTGGTTTTCAGTTGCACGCCTTCTTTTTTTTAACCTACGTTCCCAGAAACCACAGGCGTTTTCATCAGCCTACCTGTGCTCCCAACACATCGCTGTTGCAAATTCTAGAAAAGCATCACTCATGTAAGTGATCATGTTCAATAGAGTTAGAGTTTACTTCATTGTAGACCACAGGACTGTGCATCTAAATAATGTGGCTTTATAGAAAGACCTTCCTGTCTTTGCATTTGTAGAGCTGGAGCTTAAAGTGACTAAAAAGGAATATTAAGTTCCTGCTGTTATCATTCAACCTAAGCTTAATTATAATAGAATATCCTGATCAGCTGGCACTTCTTCTGACTCAGCTGTACTCCACATCTTTATAGTTGAAGCGTCCTAAAAAAATCTAATTCTCATATGACTCAAAAATGCAAACAGAACTGAAGAGGGTGATTTGTACTGATAATAGGTGGAAAATAACCACTAGGCTATTAAACGATGTAGCTGAGCTACAGCAAATGCCACTATGACAGTTGCTCGTAACTAGAAAAAATGTACTTACATGTGTCAGCAGTCAGCACCAGTGATTTCTCTACACTTCCCCAGACCTTGCAGTGCAAGCCCTAGTCCCATCACACTTATTATCTCAACTTTTCCACACTCTTCAGCATTGTGTTGAAACCAAAAATGTCATAGGAAACTGCTGTTTCAGGAAGAATCTAATGCACTCAACCCTAAAGAGCTGGTTGACCAACTTGGAAATGGGACTCTGCAATCATTTGTGCAGTCTGTGAGTGATGTCTTGTTTAAAACTGAGCCCGATAAGATGTGAATTAAAGATGATAGTTACAAAAACAGTCGACTCACCAAAAATTCCCTTGATGGTCAGAGATGTGTGTTGGGATATGGTTTAAACCCAGTATGTGAAGAGTGCATGTTAGGGTTGTAATGCAACGTTTATATTTATTATCTTTATATTCTGTCACAACATTGAAATGATTGGAATTCAGTTAATCTGGATTTTTATAAAAATTGTGTTTGTCAGGTTTATTTTTTGCCAGAGGGTGGAGCTCAGGTACATGACACTGTGGCGCATTAACCAACTTTCTGCCTCTTCCTGTCCTCTTCAGGTTACAACAGAATGGGAGACACCTACTCAGACTCTGGGCACAGTGAGATCTCCTCTCGCTCCAGCCTCGTCAGTAACTCATCCTTCGACATGGCCCAGGAGGAGCGGAGACTCCGTCACTCTGGAGGAGTCGGGGAATCACACATCGGGGGGGCACGGTTGGAGCGGAGAGCCACCACCGACCCTGACCAGTACAGCCTCGGGTAGGAACTCCCAGAACACATAAAACAGTGGTTTCGTCTACTTTCTTTTATTTGTCCCACTTCAACACTAAAATTATTTTCTTGTAATCACACTGCAGGTCGTATTCATCAATGCAGGACTGTCGGGGGATTTATGCCGGCTGCCCCACGGTGCTCTCCTCACCCAGCTCAGAGGAGCTGACACAGGACCAGGGCGATCGGGTTTCCCTCGACGCTGCAGACAGTGGCCGTGGCTCCTGGACTTCTTGCTCCTCTGGTTCTCATGACAACATCCAGACCATGCAGCAAGGACGTAGCTGGGAAACTCTGGCATTTGGTGGAGGGGGCATCGGAGGGCTCCCTCCTGGTGGACCAGAGGCCTTATTAGGAGGACCTGCTGCACTGTGGGCAGCACAGGCTAGGGGGAGCTGGGCATCTGCCAGCTCCTCCTCATCCTCAGCTGCATACTGGGGGGAGGACTCTGAGGGCGACACAGGCACAATCAAGAGGAGAGGAGGGAAGGACGTCAACGCTGACCCAGAAACAAGTAGCATCACATCCACTGGGTCAGAGGAGGCCAAGCAGCTCAGCCGGCCATCTCCATCACCCATCACCACTGGGGGTAAAGGCCTCATTTGTGAGTGAATGCATTTCACAGTTCTGTTGCTTTAAGCACTGTTAGGTCACATTCTCATACAAAACATTTTGAATGTACTTATAAGGCATGATTTAAACTCAAAATAGGAAATGACAGCCTGGAGCAAAACACATACAAGACAGAAGAGTAAAAATAAAAGCTTTGGTTTTTTGGTATGTACTTGACCATCTCTTGGCTGACTGTTGTGACAAAAAGACAGCAGGAATCACTCCACCCAGCCAAGAAATAGTCTGTAACCAACCATAAAATCACCACTTTTTGCTCTTTATATACAATTTCAGTCAATTAGTTCTCTTTTTTAAAATGCTTAAATTCCTGCACAGGCTAAAAGTTGCAACATTAAATATGTTGGTAATATTTTTAATGCACTAAAAGGTTAAAAATGTGAGTGCAGAACACACATCCTTCATGTCATCACTTTTCTGTAATCATTATTTTCTGTCACTTCTCTGTCGTCACTATCAGTTATAAATAATACATCTTCACTGGAGGGTGTTGAAAAAGTATTTTTCAAGAGCCTCCATCATTATTCTGTCTTTTGTGTCCCTTCAGCTCGGAAAGAAGGCCGTTACCGTGAGCCTCCCCCGACTCCCCCTGGCTACACGGCCCTGACCATCTCTGACCTCGCTGAAGGACAGCACCCAGCACCACCTGCTGCCACGTCCACGGTGACCCACTCAGGCCGCCGGCCTCCAGACTATACCACAGCTTTGCAGCGTTCACGCATGGTCACCCAGTCGCCCGACTCCCATCAGGCTCACCAGGGGGCCAAACAGCGGGCGGCTGGCCTCCATCGCACTCGCTCACCAGCTGAGGATCAAGAGCCCGAGGAGGAAGAGGATGGTGAGTCCTTGTCTTCCAAACTAGTCGCTCTGAGGAAGCCAAAGGCAGTGGCACAGCATACACCTGAGACTCCCAGACCATGAGAGTGTGTGTACGGGGGTTATCAGGCAGGGCCCCTCTCCCCAAGGCAGGTAAAAACTAATTTATTAGGTTGCCCCCCTCCACGCCAATGAACCTGCATGTGAACAGGAACACACTCCTGGACTGAGACTGACCATTCTTTCACACATCCTCCCACAGCACCAGTAGGCTCGGTCCCACTCCGAATTACAATTCTCTGTCAGGTGAAATTCAGCATTTACGATCTGGGAATTGTTCATTTGGAGTGGACCCTCACCTTTAACTCACAATATGTCATCATGCATGAGTCATACTGGTTAAAACAGACGCTCACTACTCCTCTGCCACCACACATTCTGCTCTTCTCCCTCACCGTCTCACTTACTGTGCCGAACAGCATCCACTAGCAGGCACAGTGCTGTTAGGAGACTCTCACCCATGCAATCAAACTCAGTGCCTGAAAACATGCGCCTCCATTTTCCTGCACCAGAACACACCTGGTCCACCTACAGCAGCTCTGGATGTATTGTAGTTGTCTGCTAATAAAAAGTAGAAATTTGTGTAGATGTGTATGTGTTATGTAGTGACCATTCTTCCATCTGCTATTTGAGCTTGAAAACTAGTTTTTAACTATGTTTTCCTGCCTTTAACCACTTCAGTAAACACTACTGTAAATGTAGTAGAGCAACCAAAAGGCTATTTATTTTATCTCCTGTTCCTTTACAGATATCACAAAGTTAAGATCACAGACATGCAAAACACAAAAATAAACAATTTAAATCAAGGATAATAATAATATCCTGAAGTCAGACAGCCTGATTTTCCCTGAGAAGTAGCTGTAGTGGTTTCTGAATTAAAATGCTGATGTTCAGCAGCCAACTCCGACCCATGTCCACTGAATGCAGCCGGGTCATATTATGGCTCCATCACAGCTGCTACAGACAATTCACTTCAATTCTAGCCAGTGTGCTAAGGTTCGTAAGTAAGTGATGAGAAAAAGAATAAAAACAGACAGAGATTAAGTTTTACTAGTAGACTTGAAACAGCACAGACAATAGTACAGTAAAGTGCAGCTAAAAACGCTGAACATATCTAAATAAGTATAAAATTTTGATAAAAGATTTGTGTGTCTGTAGCCGCAGTTTCTTTCTCCTACAGCTGTTGTAAACTCCTCTGACCTCTGACCGTGTCTTCTCTCTTTTTACAGAGGATGAACAGGTGTCAGCAGTGTGAGGGACCACAGTGGGCGTCCTTTTACAGTAACTTGAAGTCCCCCTGGTTCGGGGTGGGCAGGATTAAAGAGACTGACAGACGGACTAGTAGACTCATCATCAGTTATGTATGTGCCTGCCTCCTCCACTTGGCTCTCCCTCCTGATCGGTGGATTCCTCTGCTCGTCTCCCTCCCCAGCCTTAAAGCATCATGGGGGGTTTAATGACCCTGCATGCAAAAAATACTGTGAAGAAGAAGAAGAGATGGAGTGAAGGTCAAAGACAATGACAAAATGCCTGGCACTTTGGAAAAAGGACTACAGACACCTAACTGACGCCAGGACGTCGACCTGGTCACATACACACCGAACCACCTACATGTTGCTGTTAGAAACAACACCCAGTGAGGAAAACCCCCCGAACCCACCTGGTGATACAGAACAGCATCATGACGCGTCGAGTTTCATCTGCACTTTCTCATTTTCTACTTTCTAAAAAAAAAACTGAACAAAGTAAAAACAAGAAAACAGACTGTTGTTTGAAGACAGAGAGAAACAGTGGTTGACTTGACTCTTGAGTTTCAACTTCCCACTAGAATTTTTGGTTTATTTCCTTTGACGGGGCTGAAAAGAGAAACCGAGTCAGCTCATCACTTCTCTGCCTGGACTGAACCAATTCATCTGTTGTTGAGTGTTTGAACTCTGAATCCAGTATTATCTCATGTTTCCTATGTGAAAGCTTATTAAATGTCAGTTCAAATCAAAGCTAGAAGAAGAGTTTGGAGAACCAAAATGCACAGTGTACTGACGCACCATACTGTACATGCACACACAGTACATTTTATGTACAAGTACATACACAAAAACAAAATTCATTTCTAAAAATGGCACTTTCAGCACAATCCTAGATGTTACCAGACGTTTGGCCTGGATACCAGGGTATGAGCGAACCATATCTTACTGTCATCCCACCTTGGAGCTTGTCTGGTTACATCAAAGTCTTCTCATCATCTTGTGGCTTGCTCTTACAACAAGCGCATACTGTCTTGTTAGTGGCCTGTAGGCACTATTGAAAAGCACAGAGCGAACATATTGGTCAGTACAGTGCATCAGAGGCACTCGAGGTAACTAAACTAAGTCACAAAGTGCAGAAGTAGGAGAAAAGATTTACCCAGTCTGCTCAAATTACAAGCTGATGTCAGCTATGGACCCGACAGGGGATTTCTGAATCGGTGCAAATAGGGAGCAGTAAATGAGCACTAAGATCAGTGAAGTTACCTCTTGTCTCTTTATTTCCTAATGAATGGATCATAGATCAACGGAGGTGGTTAAACATCAGCAGACTTTAGAAGCTGCCAGTATGTAAATTGTTTGTACCTCCAACTATCTACCTTTGCAAATAATCTTGTACAGAGTCTTATAATACACATATTTCCCTTCAAAATAAAAGTAGCCACTAATTCAGATTTGGCTTTTTTCCCCCCACCCCAACCTGAACATATGCCACATTTCGTGAATGTCCAAAGCGCCTTACGATGCCATGATTGCGTATATTTCTTTAAACGGTTGTTCCCCATCATGAATTACCTTGTTTCAAGAGCGGTCTTGAATCAAGCAATAGTTGAGTGAAATGCCTTATTGAAGATACTTCCCATGACTTTTTAATCGATTAAGACTCAGTACAAGATGAAGTCGAGCTTTTTTCTGTTTCATAGTAATGTGGCTTCTGGGGGCGACATACCTTTCTTTAGCTGTGGTCATTACAGATGTGTTAAAGTGCTGTAGGTCTTTTCGTCTGCACACAGAGCGACCCTGCACTTCTCCCTCTGCTGTTGTGCTACTAGATTTAAACTCTCTTCAGCTGTTACAGACATCAGCTCAGTGATGCTGTTTGTATATCGCTACTGCCTGCATCCAGTTTTTCACCATGACTTGCCATCCGTGGAAGTGACTGAAGATTTTGATTTTTTTAACCCTTCGACTCCGGTGGGGAAGTGGACGTATGAAGAAACATGTTTTGAAGACTGCCAGTCAGAACGATTTAGACGATTCAATTGTGAAAAGTACCTTTTTGTTTCCTTCTGTCACTGAGTCGCACTGATCACATTGATCAGTCTTGGAAACTACAGACTGAGAAAAAGTTGAATGAGTGCAGTGTTTTTCACTGTGTTCTGTGACTACACACTAATAATTTCCTGGGTTTCTTTTGTTATTGTAATTTCTTTTGTAATGGCTGCAGATAGATTGTTAATAATTTGTAATACAGTGGTGACATGCATCATTCACTTACATTCAACTCTAAAGATAATGTGCATATTAGCGGGCCGAGTCCTATTTTGAAAAACAAAACATTGCACAAAAATGTACACGCGTAAAGATAAGTGTAGTAGGTAGAACTGCTACTCCATTTGATGTGTGATGTCAGTGAGAAATGTACATTTAGCTGGTGATGACCTTATTTCCTTCATTCTTTCTTGTACTACTTTGACCTGTATGTCTTTTAAAAAGACAATTGGTGGAGTATGTATCAGTTGTTTTTGTATTTTTAATACAATAATTGTAAATATTGGTTATATTTTTGTTCAAATGTACTATGTTTATGCCTCAACATCCAGTTTATATGAAGCTGGGAATCAATAAATACTGCATAAAGAATCAACACCTAGGTTTAAAAGCACTTATTCATTTCTTTGCATTTTGATGTCTTTCTTTTCCTGTTAATTTTTCCTTCAGGGGTCCCCCCCTCCCCCCAGATACTGTCTAGTGTTTGCACATGAAAGCAACTTGAAAAGTGTAATTGAACTTTTCTATCTGGCCGCAGTGTGTCAGAATTAATAAAAAGAGATACTGAAGTCTCCCATTGCTTTTATTTACTTGTTTGGTTTTGGTAACTCTCATTTTCTATTATTGTTATTATTATTATTAGAAGAACTGTTTTTAGATGAACTAATTCATTTTATAATAAAAATAAATCTACATTTCCAACTTTCTGTGCAACACATTCCCACGTTCAAAGTGATAGTGAAGTGAGATCAAACTTCTCATCTCTGGCCAGCGTTTTGGAGATACGTGCTGTCATCATTATTGCTGTTGTAATGCAAAGTAAAACCTACATTTTATCTTTAATTGCTGAGACTTACTTTTATTTTTAGAACTTGAGTAAGATCAATGTGCTATGAATAAAACATGAGTGAAACATTTCTATTTAGTTGAATAAAAAGGTCATTTGAAAAGACAAAAGAGGCGCCATAATAAAAGCAGGCAGCCTGCACCAAGTATGTTCCTGGTTAAATATTATTGCTTATTTAAATCTTACATCTATTTGCGACTTGGCATTTTTTAATGCAGTGATTTAAAGACTTTTTTAGTGCTTTCAGGCCACATGAGGGCACTGTTCCTCTCTAATTAGATTTAAGCTGTACAGCATGTTAAGTGCCGTATGTCCAGCTCTCCAAACGAGCTTGGCATCGCTGCAGCTTCCTGTTTATCAGCGTGCGGGTTCAGATGGGGAGATGCCCTGTGCTCGCACAGTTTGACATTCTGACTGTATCGTTGTCATGGCGGTAGACACCATATCGCCGCTCGGCATACCCACTCCTCATGAATAATGCAGGATGGTCCTGGTTCCCTCTATCTCAGAGCCGAGGGCCCTAATTTGTCACACTCTCCAAAAATTTAAACACACTCCGACCACAAGAAATAGAAAACTGTCCTCACACTCACACACTGTCACCGTCCCAGGAGATAAGAGTATTTTCAGCTTCTAGAAATGTGTCCATCCCAAAATGCCAAAACAGCTACAACGATGCTGATGTCGCCCCGGGCATTTATGTAAAACCTCTGGAGCAGCATTTACTGCCAGGGCTGTAAATGTTTGTAAAAATGGGTTTGATTTGGATATTAGCTGAACCATAACTCCTGTTTATTTATGTCATTTATCTGTGACACCACGTTGAACAGCAGAGCACTGTGAACGGCCACTAAATGTGGCTTTTAAAGGATTAAATTAGTAGAGCTTCAACCTTTCTCCAACTTAATTTGATTTAACAGGAAATCATTTGCTTGTTTTTCTTTCCATTAGTTCAGCCAGAGACTTCAGACTTCATTATAATTGTCCTTATGGCATTGATTTGTCCTCACATCAACAGAGCGTCGCATCACGGCATGAGAATGACGACCACCGCCAGGAAAATGTGACATTAAAAAAAGCTTCTCTTACTCTTACTTTCTAATTTCCCCTCAAAACAAATGGAGGTACAGCACTAATGCTGACAAATCATGTTTTCACTGTGATAAAGTTTGTGAAGAAAAATATTCTCACTACAGTCGGCTGCATGTGAAAGATAAGATGTGACTGACACGAGGATGGATGTGGATCCAAAACAACAAGAAATACCTCAAGCAAACACTGCTGTAATCTGTGTCCGACAGGAAAAACTCCCCCTGACTGCTGCTGGAGGCGACGGTCTACAACTCATTTGGCTTTGGAAGTGTGTTGTTCCCTCAGAGGCACCAGGGGGCACTCTTCACTATGAAATGTCGCCACATGAACGTGTCCACTTTTTCCCTGGGCAATGGGCCTTATCAAGGGGTAGCAGGCAGCCAGTGGTCCTCTATAGATAGCCGACTGGTTATGTGTGTAAAGCCCAGGCCCAGAGTTGTCGACCGTGTTCAATCGAGGCAGCTGTGGGTCATATTATGGGACTGTCTGGATTCCTTTCATGGTAAATTGGATGAAGGCAGCGGCACTAGAGCTGAGGGGAGTGGAGATGTCACAGCGTTCACTGGCCTGTGTCTGGACTCCACAGGGCTGCACAGGCCCGAGCAGACAATTCAGTTAAAAGCTGTCAGAGTCAAAGAATTGAGAAAGAGAAAGATTAATAAAAGCTGTATGCTTCTCTGCCCAGGTGCGTTCCTGAGCAATTTGCACTGAAGGCTGCTAGGGGGGGTTAAGAGGGAGTGACGGGAGTTTAGAGCAGATTTCACTTCCTTTTTGTTTTGATAGAGGAAAAGGTTCACATTCAGCACGGTTCATAAAGGGACTCATGCTGTTTCCATTGCTCACACACTCTCTTGTAGAGAGCCAGTAATGTAATATCAGCATGGAGTTCTTTAATTACCGTAGGGGCTTACCATGAATATTACATTTCATGATTCCCTGATATTTTATATCTAATTGGAAATTATCCTTATTATACCACATCTATCTTTGAAATATGTCTGATGTCTATACAGAAACATTTTCTGCCATTGAACAGCAGCAGCAGTGGATTCATACCTCCACGTTCTCCTCTTTGCTTTTCAATCCCCCACTAACAAATTTTCAAGAAGCAATCGTGACTGTAAAATCACAACATTTTGAGCTGCTTCAATACATTTTGATATCTTATGACACTTTAAAAAAATCAATAGTACAAATCAGCTCAACACCTACAGCAGTTGGAGATAAGCAGCTCCAAACTGTTCGGATCTGTTATTATCTCATATCGACCATTTGGTTATTTGTAAGACGGGAACCGTCTCTTCTGTTCTGTTCTGCTCTCTGTGCTGCTGTTCCCCCAGCTCTGCAGCTCCAGCTCTCAAGTCTCCACTGTGGTAGATTAGCAGATAGGGAGGTCTCCCTCTGACTGAGCACCTGCAAACGTGCACAGATAAGAAGAGGGAGCCACCCTACAAACTGGGAGCTATCCATGCATAGTGCAGCAGCTACATCACTCTGAAGACTCTCGCATTTGTAATATATGATAATGATGTATATATTTGATATATGATCATTCAGATGTGTTGAATCTATCTCCTCCTGTGCCTCAATCAAACTAGTCACATAAATGAATCTGTGTCTTTCTGCTGCCTGTTGCCTCAGAAGTGAAACCTGCCACCTCATGCACTAATGACTCTCTTGTCATTCTCGGTGCTCAGCGAAGAAAAATCGTCTGAGCGTCTGCTGGGGAGTAGAATCATTTTGGAAATCACAGTTCATGTGCATGTTCTGCAGTTTTAGTCGAAAAAAGTTGGAAAAGGATTTTCTCATATTTGCTTTCTTGCGGGTTGAATGAGAAGATCAACACCACTCTCAACGTATCTTCAGGATGTCCTTCACTCACAACTGCACCCGCTGATTTTAGGGGTCGGCACTTTGTGTTCTGACATCTCTCGATCACTTCCAGCTTTACATTTTTCCAATGCTGACTCTTGGCCACCATAAATTTAGAACCATGGTGTTCATGTTGTGGTGGATCGGTGCATTGCAAATCTTTCAAACTAAAGTTCAGGGCAGCGCGCTCGACTGCACAAGACAAGAAAAGTACAGTAGCAGTGAAGTCGGAGCACAGTGACAGTTCTGAAGAAGACTGAAGTTCTTCATAGAGCACAGGGGAAACAATCCAGGCCCTGTCTCAATGCAACAAAACTTCACTAATTACAACACCATACTGTATCTTTTTTTGTTTAATTTATGCAAAAAATAACAATTAAGTTGTTTTTTATGCTCCAAAGTGTAATTAGTGAGCTCTGAGTGGTGGTAGGAGGACAATTATCCTCAGCTATGTTCAGTCATATATTATTGTACTGTACAATCATATTCCATAACAATTCAAAAGCTTTACAGTTAGGAAAGAAGGGGGGGTGTAGGTAGGAAGCATGAAACTCAATAAGTGACTCATTCCCTCGTGAGTTTTCACATGACGTGTTCTGCTTCTGTTCATAGACCCCGAAGGATCCGATTTGATCACTATCCAAGCTGTAAATATAGCTGAGAGCCACGCTTTGAGATGCTTTGAATTCAAATGGCTCTTTTAAGGGAACAACCACCCATGGACTCACTCGCAAACCTGACTTACAATGAGCTAGTTTGCATGCAGAGGGAAGAGGCTGGCCCTCCACTTCAATGGCCTGCATTGGCTGAGTGTGTTAGCATGTGATTACAAGGTCTCAACCTACACAGGGGTGATATATTTAATGCAACAATGGTTTAAGAAGTCTATTATAAAGCAATAAGTCATGATTTACTACTGGTCACACTGCAGCGTTGTGCATTTTCTATACGCTATCGAACGATTTACAATGTATGGACATTACAATATTACCCAGGGATCATTGTTGAAATGTCAGAAGTAAAACTGTTAATGTCGTAATAACCCATTTGTTATTGGGGATCATTAATCCTCTATTTGAATGTCACTGCAGTGTGAGCAAAGACGTTCGCTGGGTTTTGTGTTTGCTTTAAATATTTTACAGCAAAACTATGGATTCTGAGTTTCACCTTGTGTCTGATGTCAAACTGGAAACATTTGCACAACGTGTTATTATATTTAATATATATGAAATATGTGCGGCTCCAGCTTCAACTAACATTTCTAGAAACTTCCCTCGGCTGCATTTCTGAAGGATTAAGTTCAGGACTTGTCTGTTCTAAAAACATGACATCTCTTCTGCTTTAACCATTCCTTGATAGAAGGATTTGTATGTTCAGGTTTATTATCTTGTTGCATCATTAACTTTCTGTAGACTTTGCTTGAACAGCTCAGAATTCATAGCTCCATCAACACTGACAAGTCCTCTTGGTTCAGACATAGCGAAGCTGGTCCAAACGATAATCCTGCCAGCACCACGGTTCACAGATGGGATGCTGTTATTATGCTGGAACGTAGCAAGACAAAGTGCTCTACTGTGGTCTCATCTGTCCACAGATTAACCTTGAGCAAACGGGCTTCTTGTAGAGTTGTGGCTTCTGCTTTGTTCAGGCCTTGACACACCTGTGTGGTCAGGGTCAGACTTAAAGGAGACGGGACCTCGCACCTGATGGTCCTCCCACCGACTGAAACACCTGCCTTTCAAATATATTCATAATCCTGGAGGTTCACACGTCTGTGAATGCATTGTCTCATTTGTTTAGTTTGGTTCCTTTTATCTAGTTAGACGACATCAGTGTTCACAAACTTTAAGGTGCCGCTGTTGGTAGTTTCAGAGGAACAGCTCCTATACAGATGATGGTCAAACATTTTGTTAGTAGTGTTGGTAAAAGATGTCAGCAGGGATTGAATGGAAGTAAGTTTGTAAGTAGTGGAAACTATAGGAACAAATTGATTTCAGTTCAACTGCTGGTGACAGAATAACAGCAAGTCACTTCATCTTGTTTTATTCCATTACACCTTCCAAAATTGGCTATTGAATCATTTTACTGTTGAAATTAAGAACGGTTCTCCCTCCTTTTCGAAGCTCTCTAAATGATCACGGAGCACCAGAAGATTAAATTATACCGGAGTGAGTTTTACATCTCGAGTCAATAAAACTGTTTCAAATCAGCACTTAAACTATTACGCTTAAACCGACTGTCGAATTTGAAAATGAAGTCTTTTGTAATCAATATCAATAAGATTTTATTGGTGCCTTATTGATGGCAGCAGAGTCTATCCAGAGTAGATGGATTTAAATGAGATCCAGAATTCAGTGTTCCTCCCCAAGGATCCTGTATTATCCAGCAGCTGTGACAGTCATCAAAACAATGAGCTGACATTCACCTCTCTTCTGAACCACTAATTGGCCATTAGGCCTACCCAGGTTTGAAGGGCCGGAGACACTTCCCTCTCACATCACGTCCGACCTCTGATAGGTCGGCTCACCTCCGCACTACCTTGCTGTTCTGCCAAGAGCCCACGTGAGCGGGTGGGGGGGGGGCTCAGTCGCGCTGGTCAATATTTGGAACAGATGTAATTTTGGGATAAGTAGCGACGCCTTGTGTGAGTGTTCACTGTATGTTGTTGTGTCGCTCTGCAGCAGATTGTACGTTTGAGCAATTAGTCATTTGACAGAAAATGCAGCAGCAGCCATTAATTATCATGGTACTTGCTGCTTTTCTCTTGTTGTGTTATTAAACTGGGTTTTAGTTTGTTGTTTGGGCAAAACAACAAATCAGAGAAGAACCTGAAGACATCATTTTAAGATGACATAATACTAATATCATCATACATGTAGCTGCAATGATTGACTCACTGCAGACAGTTGTTTGTTATGAAGTTTAAAACATAAATCTCCAGAGAAGACTTTTCAAATTTATTACAAACACAGATCAGAACCCAGGAAAATGAAGCCACTACAGTAGGATTTCATGGTTGGATCCACTGAAAGCTCAGCTCTGAAATGCAGGACCCCCTACACAGGGGGTCATAGTTCGAGATGAACAAAAGGTAAACCCACAGGTCAGAACATCAGACGGCTCTTTCATGTCCATCAGTGCTTAGAGAGAGAGAGAGAGAGAGAGAGAGAGCTGGGTTCACGTTGAGGGACGTTAGCGAGTCCAGGCTGTCGCTGCTTCTTAGTACAGCCGACCGTAATAATCTGGAGCTCTTTCTGAACAACATGAAGCTGGCATTAGTTATGCTACTATTTCTGTTTCCCTCTGTGGACTCCGAAAAACCAATGCAGCCAGGTTTAATTACAGGCTTATTATCTGAGTGGTCCTTTGAGGTGGAAAGTAGTAGTCTGGGGACAAATACATGTTCCAGCTAATGAGTAAAATTACAAATCGCTTCACATAAAATATGTCTAACCCATAGATGGTTTCATGATTAAACATGTATGACCCACTTTTAAAGATCTCCCCACCTACTACTTTAGTGATGCTGTTGTAATGACCTTTTTCAAGACAATTACTCGCGACACAAACATATAAATTAGCAGGTAATTATACATATACTTGTATAAGTCATATAAAACCTGCACAGTGCAGTGAACACAGCAGATCAACACTGTGTCAGTGACTGGAACAGAAACAAGTCAGGGTTCTGTAAAGCTGATTTAATCTCTGATGTCATTTAAAAGGCTTTGCATAATCAATATTCAACATGTAATCATGAAAGGGCGAGGGGGAGCTGAAACTGCCTCCGAACCAAATTCTCATTATGCACCAATTTTATACTTCAAAAGCTTCTCATACAGATGGTCAATAATTCATCATTAACAGCGAGCTGTGACAGAAGACATCTGAATTTCATACACTTATCAAATTAATATAATGCACATAAATTAAAAAAATGCAGCCTCACTGCACAGTCCACAGAGTAAGAATTTGCTTAAAAGGTCAGGGAGCTGCAGCTGGTTAACATGGGGAACTGAATGTTGAATGCATATTCTGAGCGATATTTCAACCATGTTAGCCATTAATAATTTAAGCAGTCAATAAAACCTGTTTGGCGATTCATGTTCTTCTGCACCAATGAGATTTTGTTCCTGCATCTAGATACATTTTGACAAAATCCTGTTCCACTTGCAGACAGGCCGTCTTGGATGCATATGGAAATGCAGAATGATTAACTAAGAGCACCGTTCTACATCTTTTACTTTAATTTGACTGGCATTCTCAATCCTCTCTTTGAAGTATGCACCAGTGTTATGTACAGTGGTGTGTTGGGGAGGCAGCACCGCAGCGGGGGAGGCTGGCAGGATAAACAAACTGGACAGCCTGGAGGCAGCAGCAAAGGGGAGGATGAGGACTGAACTAAACTCCATCTTAAGCAACATCTCCCACCCCCTCTGTGGTGGGCTGCGAGCTACAGACCATCTCCAGCTTCTGCTTCAGCACCACAAGGTGCAAGACGGAGTGGTGTAACAGGTCTTGTGTAATAACAGCAAACACTGTTTGGCCTCCATGCAACAGAGAACAAGAGCCAAATCAACTGATCCAATAATTAGCTAACTAACTAATTAATTAGCTGATCTGATATAAAAGTAGTAAATAGTTTCACTATTAGAACAAGCAGCAGGCAGAAAACGACCAGAGACAATGTCGGCAGGTGCAACCAGCCAGTAGGACCTGGCCCCCACACAGCTACATCCCATGACGAGGACCAGGAAGAAGGAATCACGACAGAGAGGGAGCAGAGAGGGAGGGAGTTAATCAGTCATCAGTAATCAGTCATGCAAAACAACTCACTAATTGATTCATTAACTGGTTCCAGCTCTGGAGTACTGGTTGGTTTCTGTGCACCTGTGTGTGCAGCCTACAGGGGGGTGGGGGGGGGGGGGGGGGGGGGGGGGGGGGCAACAGGGACCTGGTCCAACAACTTTGCCTCACGGCCCTGTAGATGTTTGATTTGTCCTTGGCTGAGGTCAGAGATGGAGCTACAGTGGAACTCCATTACAAAACCACCCGAAGCCAGTTTTCACCTGAGGCATGCGCAGTGTCGACCTCATTAGCAGCAGGGGGCGGTGATGTGCCAACAAACACAGAGCAGAAGAAGAAGAACTTAATGGGCCTCACCTGTTTACAGCAGCTCCACCAGCAGTGTGTCCCCCCTAGGAGCTGTTTTAAAGTCGTAATACTTTCAGTTGCAGCTTCAAACTGCAGATACATTAGGGAGTGAACTCACCTCAGCTGCAGCTCTCACTGTAACTCACCTGGAGCACATGTCCGACTGGGCGGGAGATTTAACTGCTCTGGCTTCTCTTTTACTCTGTTCTTACTCCACTTGATAACAGCTCTCTAAAGACCTGCTGCAGCATCTTCCACCTGTAGCATTTCATCCATACAGTCCAGGACATGTATGATGGACTGTTTCCACTACTCAGGTTCTTCATCCATGGCACACTGGAGGATCCAGTCCTGCCCTCGGCGCCTCGGGACCAGGCCTTTCCCTGCAGAGACATGCACATCCCTACTTCACCATAACAAGCTAAGTACTTTCTGCTTTTCTAATTGTCAGTTTGTCTGTGTTTGCAGGCTGGTGGGAAGCTGCTGGCTGCTTTGTGCGCTCTTCAAATCTGCCTTGTGTCAATATATTGGCATCTGCTCGCTGTTGGTTTCTGTGTGGATGCTGCTGATTTTGCTGTTTGTGCATGTTTGCATTGGTATTAATTAGGAATGCCTGTTTTGTTGTGGCTTTATTGAGATTGAGGATAAGCTCACTGTTGGCTGTTTGGCAGGTGCATTATGAAGCTAGAGGAAACGTGAATAGTCATATTTGAGTGTTATGGATAAAATTGACTTTGCATATTTCCCTTTAGGTTAGTGTCATTGTTGTGAGGCGGTTTCCTTTGGGGTCTCTTGCAGAGGCTAATATTGTGCTTTATATTGGCTTTTAGCTTGTAAACAGTAATTATTTCCATGTAAAGTCTTCATTTAAATACCCACATAACCCCAAAGAGTCAAAGCAGTGCGACATGTGGCTGTAGCATTCTGCAGTTCTTCATCACATCTGAACAGACTGAGCAGGGTTTGGTTTCTTTAAGCTGTTACACCAGTGGATCTGATGGTCATCTGCTTTTCACCTTTCAGTGGGAATACCTGCAATTTAGGACATGCATATTAAATGTAGGCTGCGTATGAGATGTGGTTTGATGCATTTAGATCCACCCTGAGTCACTAGCAACAAGTCTCGCCACTAGATAATAAATCCCCAGGGGACTTGCTGGTCAGTGGCCACATGGCAACTAATAACAAGTCGATTTCACATGGCTGTCATCAGGCTGTGTTTCCTGTCACTGCTTAGTGCTGCTAGGGACTGATGAAGTCAGTGCCTTGATCAAGTCTGGATGTATTCTGTGTTCATATGAATAAATCTGTTTCATGTCATGTGGCTGAATGAAGAATGTGAGACACAGTTAATATACACAGTGTAGCCACTAGATTCAGAAAACTTTTCTAATTCTTAAGCAATAAACTGGTGCGAACGGGAATTGAAGCAGCGTGTATTAGTATGTCTGTACCATAATTGACTAATCAGTTAACTAATCATTTCAGCCATGCTCATTAAGTAAGCAATGGCACTGCTCTATAATTTATGAACTGTAATTGTATTGTGTGATTTGTATGTAAACATTTAGGCAGTTCTTAAGGTCCCAAAAGATTTATTTTAAATTAATTGTTCACAACTTTGTGTGCCCCTTTAATGAATTTTATATGTGAAGGAAATTCATAAATAGTTGAGCAGAAATCCAGCAAATGTACAAGGCTAAATGCAGATTTTATTCAACTCTGCACATGCTTTCGATGGTCTATCTAAAGACGGATACAGCAAGAGAAAAGGTTTCAGAACTTAAATCTAATGCAAGGATGACTTTCAATATCATACAGTTAAGTTATAGTTTCCTTTGTCTCATTTGGTCTTTTATGAATAATATTACTGTAGGAATCTTTTTCATATGCAGTACATACTGGACATGCCCCTGGTGATGACAGTGGTATTAGAAAATGAATGCCCATGTGCTCTTCCTTATTCTATTCTTTCGTGCTTTGTCGCTGAAATGGCCCAGTAGGAATCACTGAAGTTCTATCTAATGAAGACACCATTATCATACATCACCCGTTAAAGAAAAGCAGACGCTGACAGATTTTGTCTGTGAGACGAAGCGTACTTGCAGTACAGAGAGTCCCCTCGATGAAAGGTGTATTTATTAAACTGGGAACATGTGCTTGCACGGCTGTGGTTACTGTCACGGTGGTGGTTGTATTTCCAAGCGTCTCAAACGCGCATTAACTCCTCTCACATTCCCAAACACTGGAGTTATCTTTAGCTGTAACTGCTGCTGTTGGTGAACAGGGCAACTTCCACGCAGATGTTATATGGCTTCTTATACTGCAGGGGGAAGTGGAAAGCTGATGGCAGCATCCGCACTACAAGCCACCCATTTCCCCTCTGCTGTCTCTGGAGAACAGCCAATCAGCTCCCCGTTATTAGTATTCCTGTATCCTGCCTTGTGTTATTTTCACCAGATGCCCACCAAATATCTGAGGCGACGTGTGCATTTAAATGGTGTCCACTTGAGTTATCTTGAGCCATTAGAATCGAGACGGCTGCCTTCACACAACATTAAGCCAAATTTGGAAAAATACCACATTCACAACACGATCATCTGAATGACTTATGTCTGATTTTCTGATGTGAGGATCTCAAAAATTAAAGAGGAGTTTAACTTGGCCTGCAGTAGTAGAAGTAGTAATAGCAGTAGCTAGACCAAATGAATGAATACAGTATCCACATACATTGAGTCAGAATATGGTCAAAGGTTAAAGATCTTCCTACTGATTTTACATGAAAAACGTCACTTAACTCTGTAGAATAAATCAGCACATGCACTAGATTTATATCAGTTTTATTTCCCATTGCAGCTGGAATTCATTTAGTGATGCTAAATGTTCAAATACACGTCTCAGCCCATCAGCAGGCTTTGCTCTTCGCATAATTCACTTATGTTTTGGATTATTCAGAGGGACAAAACACAGAGGGGGTGGTTTGGGTTTTTGTGTGCGTCGTTGTGCCTCCATCATAACCACTAACATGTGAAACTACAGCGACTCTCTGTCAGTAGTCCTCCTACTGAGTATTCAGCATGAAAAAATAATTCGGAAGCTAAAATGACATTATATTACCTGCTGCAGCAGTAAACACCCTGCAGTCCCTAACATAATGAGGAAAACTTTATTAAACATGGCTGCTTCTGTGTGTGGAGCTGCAGTGTTTTTCACTCTAACACACATAAAAAAATATAATACATTCAGTAACGCTATTTAATTATAAAGTTGAAAAATTAACTAACAAAAATATTTCAGCTTCGTAAGACAGCCAACAAGCTTCACCATGTTCAATCAATACTTTTTGGTGCCATATCCTTACAGGTGTTTTACAACAATAATAATTTTACTAATCCCTTTGGGAGATTCTTGTGGACAGGAACCTGCATTTAAAGCGTCAAGACACAAACCACCAGTCGTTGGTTTCATGGACGACTGCCGCACCAGTGACACACTGCTGAGATCCACTGAGTTTCAACCTGAGCTGGAGTCAAATTAGCCAGAATAAGTGACAACACCTGTGTGAGTGGGTGGAGCCTTTAACCTGCACTGTGCTGTTATTGCCACATGTGCATGTTGCAGGTGTCAATTTCAATATTAATCTGTTTTTTTTTATTTTTTTTATTTTATTCCCTAAAACCAGCACAGAGTCTGTTGAATGGATTCAATTCTTTATGCAGAAGCTGCTCGTGTTAGATTTATTTTTATAATTTTTATTTTGCAGGTGCTGGATTCTCATATCACATATTTAACCCTAACTTGACTCCAGCTTGACCAATGCCAGTAGCTCATTAGCAGCAGACTCTGCTTATTGATTTGACCACACGGGGCTTTTGAGTCTTGTTTTGCTCATTTTCAGGTTTGACTTCCAAGTGAAGGAAGGAAGACAAAACTGACAACTGTCAGGTGTATGGAATGAATATTTCAAACATCAATTTAAAATATAAAATTAAAAAATGCATGAAGGCCAAGATAATTACAAAGGTGACATTTTGGAAAAGCAGTTTCACTTGTTCGGTGAAGATGCAAAATGACCAGATCACTTCTACAGTCATTTTAGACCTAATTTATTTACTATATACACAACTTGAGAAGAAGTTAATCTAAACTCGCCTTTAAATGTCCTCATACTTCTTCACTGTGTCAATAAATGCACTGAAGAGAGGAGCATGTTTTTCCTCCAGCTTCACTCATTAACAGCCAGTAGGATGCAGCTGTTTAAATAGACTGTATTGACAGAAGTGATATGACTCAAATTCCTCATTAAATTATTCCTTCTCAAATAATAGAAGGGACGGAAAAGATCAATGAAGTGATGGTAGTAATAGAACATTTCTGAAACCTCTCAGACTATCGGATGGATGATTGTTTTGATCTAACCTCCATCTTCAGTGCATGTTTTTCAGAAGTAGTAGTTTCTTTTTCAATCTGTCGACTTTAAATTAAATAACATTTGACATTTTTTGGATTTATCACAACAGCCTCCCAAACACAACTGATTGAGAATTCCATATAATTTCCATGTATTTCTGTAAGGCATTAACCTTACAATGTCTTAACAATGTAAACTGGCTTGAGGTGATTTTTGTTATTTGCTGAAAACAGCTTATAACAGCATTAAGGAGAGTAGAAAGAATATAACTAGAAAATATTGAGTTGGCAGACATTAAAAAACTTTCTAGTGCTAATCTGAACTGCAGTGTTGCACAAAACAATAATCGAGTTTGTCATGAGACACCCTCTCAAATGATATAGCCATTTGATGTTTTAATTTATTGATTGGTGCAGCTTTTATTTAGGAAATGCTGATTAATGGTATTTAATGGAAGATATAAGACCCTAATGCACGATGAAGACATTTGAGCAGTTCTTTTGTTAATAGAATCTAGTCCCTCAGTGAATTACTACAGTGACCATCTGTCATATCAGTTTTAACCACTAACAAAAAGGGCAACTTTTACTAATGAAGACATTTGCAGCATCTTTACACTTTCCCTGACTCGGTTTAACAGACCTAGTCACAAACAATACAGCTGCTCACAGCTACGGGCTCCTACAACTCAGCAGATACGCTACTGTCACGTGAAGTAATAAAATGCAGCCGGCATCTGCAAAGCATAAATCTTGCTATGTTCTAAAAAGCTAATGTATTTGGACCTTTGGGCTTCAAGATCCATATGAGCTGCCATAAGTGCAGGGGGAGCATGGTCCTGTTTTTTAAGACGGTAGCATGTAATCCTGCCACCACCCTTGGAAAAGACAGACAATCCTTAATATGATTTTGTGCTTTTCCAGCACGATCCCCCTGCTGCGTCTAACAATGTACAAAACACAATGGAAAAACACATCACACTCTGCCAGTGTGGGTGCAGGCATGTGGGGGGGGGGCATATCTTATGTTTAGTGCTGCTGTCAGCTATGACCATTAAAAGGAAGCTAAATTACACAGAAAGAGAGAGTGTGTAAAAGAGCCCATTAGTTCTTATTAAGAATTTTCTTAGCATTTACCTCAGTCTGGCCAGCTGACGGCTTCCTGTGGCTACAGCTCGCATGTTTCCCCCCGTGTCTTTGTTTTTCTGGATAAAGGAGAACACTCAGACTTCATTAGTAGAATGTAGAGAAAACTCATTTGGCAGGTTCTTTTCTTAGTATATTACATAGCCCAATCAAAAAGCTGCCGCTGGAGCCGAGAGCACTCGGAGAAAGTAGTAAACACATTAAAACCATCAGCTTATCTTAAGTTTAAAAGGTTCACTGTCAGTGTTCTGTAAACACGTTGCACCAGATACATAGTGCTGTGTATGTGGACACTTCTCCATTTGTAATTTGTACCAACACATGAACTTCCTTTTAGCTATTGAGTTATTTTATGCAACACAAACTTTGAAGATGAACCGTGCAAATGAAAATAGTGTGCACTGAGTTGGCAGTGGATGTCCATCATCCAGTGCACAGTCATACTACAGTACTTACAGTACAATGTGGAGTAGATGTTTTCGGTCATACAGTTGCATTAGAAAACAGTTTGTTGTTGATTTAAACGCTGCACACTTGATTTCGTATGCCGTTTAGTTTCTCCACTGACTTACAGCAAGAAATTTCTCAGGGTGTGAAACTGTTTCTTTAAGGTTGACAGCCCCCACGAACACAAATAATGCATCCTGTAGTTACAAAAACGGCATCTGAGAAATGTGTTGCATTTAAATTTAGCTCAGCACTGAAGAGAAATGTGCACGACAGGTACGGTGACTGCAGCTGTTGCTCAGGTGGCAATAAGGATAATTGAGCCTTTAGTGTTATACTGTGATTTTTGAACCAACCTGATGCTGGTAGATTTCTGCTCCTTTCTTTTACTTCTTGACTTTTAGGAAACTTTGTGTCTCACGTTTCCCATAGACTGTTAACATATAGCTGCATAGTTGTGGTTTATGGTTTACACTAAACGACAGAATAAAACTTTACAGCTACATCAATTCTAGAGCAAATTCATTAGCTACCGCTCACCATATTGATTAAAATGCAGTTCATTTAAGCTGTTTTCCAACTGCCTCAGAAAAACACAAGTCAAGTTTGAATCAGTTTGAACTGATCACAGCTAACTGGAAACAGTGGTACCAGATACTGTTCTGGTCTAGATATGTCGGAAATGGTTGATAAAGGAAAAATAAGCTCAATGTGTCCTTCCTTAAAATTAAACATGCTTTCAGAATCTCAGTTTTATGGCCTTATTAACTTTTATCTGTGTGTATTTTATTTTTACTTGAAAGGAACACTAAGTGCACTACACTAAAATTTCAAGGGGACATTAAGTGATATATGATTGTAATCAGCTTCTTTTGCCGACCAGGAATCACAGCATTGACAAAACGTCCCCATCCATGGGGTGTTTATGTATTATTGTGGTCTGTAACTGACACTAATTGTAAAACATCAGTTTAATTTTCCAGAGAAAAGAGAGTTTTTGTTGTGGATAATGCAGCATAGGTCAGAAAGTGAAATTGCACTTGGTCAAGTCGGAGTTATTAGTATTGATCAGAAACCCCCTGCAGGTACATTATGGTCAGTTTGTGTAGTAAATATCAAACTTATTGCTTCTTGAAAAAATGGAATGGAATCTGTGACTTTCAATTTCAAAGTGTAAAATGCACAAAATTGATGTTAATTATTTACTTAATGTCATAAATTTTTTGTCCAGAAGTAGAATAAATCTTGTCTGTGGGTATATGCATAAAACTTAGCTTTGATTATGCCACACATTAACCGTGGCATTATTTCAATAAGCTTCTGCAATGTTACAAAGTTTATTCTTGTCCAGAGTTGCATTAATTTTTCGCCAAGATCTTGTATTGATGATGGGACAGTCAGACCGCTGCAAAGTCTTCTCCAGCACATCCCAAAGATTCTCAGTAGGGTTAAGGTCTGGAATCTGTGGTGGCCAATCCATGTGTGAAAATGGTGGGTGCATCACTTCAGCCTCCTCTCTTCTTACCCTGATGCCCCCCTCACTCTGGAACAGTGTAAATCTGGACTCATCAGACCACATGACCTTCTTCCGTTGGACAGTTCATAACCCAGTTTTACATTTCTGTATTCAGTTTGAATATTTGCAAATTAAAACACTTATTGAAAACATAAATGCAACTATTAGCAGCTATTTCCCAGTGTTAGATTACATTATATGTTATTTATATGCTGATAAATAATGAGCATTTGTAGTACACAATGCAGATAAGCCGTTACATGGCACATGTACATTTTATATTGGGAGTAAGAAATGCAAGTGGACTTTTTGGCCATGTGGTCTAAATGAGGGCATCTTCTGTGAACCACTGCTAATGAGGTTCTCAGCATTAGTAATGTCGAGCATTAAAAGTGTCATCGAAAAAAATGAAAACAGGCATTGGCACCAATATGCAAAATGGCCTCCCAGAGCTTGTTGGTTTGTTTGGCAAAGTGGCGAGAGGGGTTCCACCCTATGAGGAGTGCGGGTAATTAGTCACTGGGGCAGCAGCTGAAAGTCATGGTCTCCCTCAAAGCTGTCGTCTGTTGCATGCTGATAACATTGACGTGTCCTCCTCTAGCGCCACATTCTGCTGCACGCCAGACAATGGGAGGGGAGCAGCGAGGAATAGAAACTCAGAGGAAAGACAGGATGGTGAGTAAGACTGTGATGGATGAAGAGAGGGGCTGACCTTCGCTCATTAGTAAAGCGACCTTCTATAATCGATGAGTGGTGTAATTGAAGGCACATACACTCAGCTGACTACACTCTGACTTCTTATACAGCCAGTTTGAAGAGGATAACTTGGAAATATTTCATTAGAAATTGGGAAGGGAATTTTTTTATCCATCATAATTTTTTTAAAATATAGCAGTAGTGCAACTTGCAACTAGAGTCGTACGAATAATGTAATAATATCGTCATGAGTTATAATAGATAAAGTGAAATGCAAATGGAAATACAAACTGGAAAGGAAATATGACTTTTTACTTTTACTAAATCAGCCATGTTGGTAAGGAGTGATAATTCTAGAATAAGCTTTGCACTGTCTCTTAAGTTCAAGAATTAGGGCTTCAATCAATTGACTAATTGATTGATTGACTAGTTATCGTAGCTCTATTAGGAATGTGGTTTAAGAGGTGTTAAATACCTTGGGAAATGTTTGTTTTCACTAAGGTGCTTCCACTAGGAGTCTGCCAGCCAGTGGACCGTGTCATCTCATAATTAAATGGTGCATAAAAACTATCAATATTCATCTTATCATGTGCATCATTATGTTCATTCAAATTGACTGTACTGTGTGAGGACAGACTAACCAGAGAGCAGTGCTGTCTGACCTTGATGCAGAGAGTACAATGGTGTTGGGGCAAAGTAATGAAAATTTAAAAAAATATATTTCTGTGATATTTACAGATGTTGATCCAGTTGTCAGGTTGCATCTGACTTGATTTGACAAAGCCAGTAATGACAGTTCAAACCATCCAGTGAACTGGAGAGAACAGGCTTCACATCAAATCTGACACAGCACTGAAATCAACAACATAGTCCAGTTTCAGGAAACGGTTCACAAATGAGTGAAATACTGACTGAAGTGATGTTTGTGTAATCTGTCAATTTCATTATGGATTAATTTAAGATTTTAGTGTTAAAGGCCTGCATACGTACACTCATACTGACGACTGGCAACATTATCTGGAACTTGCTAAATATAGTTTTAATAGGCGACAACAAGCTCTTGTAATGAAGTAACCTAAAGTGGCCCAGACACTCATAAGGGTGTGTTTTGTGGCATGAATGTATTTGTCTTGTTCAGGCTCCATCTCATGATGTTCATTGCCAGCATTAGTCATCTTTTTATGACTGGATGATACTGTATGGTATTTGGCCATGTACAGAGTTGACTCAGTCTATGATCTCTTTAAAATCAATTAAGGTTAATAAAGCTTAATAACAGTCTGAAGTACCAGTCGATTTTTTAGTATTTTACTTTTATATGAAATCTTTAAGTTTCACTTAACTCTATCTGTATATAATCTAATTATCTAATTCTAATAATCAACCCCCCTAAGTGACATAGTCCATGAGTGTGTACTGCTGTGCACAAATTGAAATGATCGTATCTTCTCCCTCTCTAGAAAAATACGTTGTTTTTTTTGTAGGCTTGTCCTTCAAAACACGTATAAACATGTTCTTTCTTTAAACATGGCTTGATGACACATGGTACAATAAATGTCTTTGAGAATATCCTAAGATTAATTAATTGTAAACGGAGCAGATGTACACACCAGTGTGTACTAGTACACTACAAGTACATTTTGTATTCTGACTAATTATCCAACCAGATCAGGTCCTCACGTTTCTGATGCTGTGGTTGAAAAATAATTTATACTCCTGTGCTTCAGGCTGACTTCTCTTAGGCCAGATTTGATTAGTTAGATGCAGGCATTCTTTGGGTAAATGGCTGAATAAATTCACTGCATTATAGTTAAGAGGTTTGAGTGTTTTTATTGTATCATACGACTGGGAGCTCTGTTGGTGAGGTAAAGAGGGGGAGTCTTGTCACAGGCTCCCACAGTAAAGAAGGTGACTTGATTTGTACAGCTGGCTGGTGGAACCACACTCAGATAAGTAGTGATCTTGTGTAATAAGTAATAAGGTGGGAATTAGATTCACTTTTTAATTGCCTTGGAGGATGCCTTCAAGGGATGCTGCCCTGGGGGCAGAAAATGCCAGGACTGCATCAGACCAGAGCACATTGAAAACATTACCTACAGCCACAGATACAGCTCCGGTCTGTGTAATGAGCAACTGATCAATCCATTCAGGCTCCCACACATTTTGTCTCAGCCTCATTTGGCTGCTCTGTGATGTGTAGAATATCATCTAAGTCAGTCAACAGGAAGTTCTTTAATGAGGTCTGAAAAGCTAGACTGAATGGAGGCATTACAACAGTTCCCGTGCCCTATTAGATTTTTGAATTCTGCTGGTATTTTGTTTGCCTTTGGAGGCAACTGTGTCCAGTTTGAGAAGTAATTTGAAACCACAGACTCATATTTCAACTAGGGAAAAGGATGACAGTAAAACTATGCTGTCCACGGCGCCTAATGAACTCTTGATGTTCATTGTATAAACCTACAGAGTCAACTTCTCTTGTTCTCTCTCATGCCTAATGTCAGACATAAGCTGCATGTGTTTTCTTTGTGGCAATGGAGAATACGGAGGGAGTGTGAGACAACGATGAGGAAAGACTAAATGGATCAGAGAGATAAAGGTGCAGAGCGATGTAACGTTAGGGTAACAGAGGAAAGGAGAGACGTAGACAGACAGACGTGGCTGGTGGCCAGGCGGACCGACGGGGCAGCTGGGAGTTTTTGGATCAAGACAGTTCTGACCGGAGCAGAGCAGCATGTGAAGCCAGCTGTTGTTCACCACCTGCCACCTTCCACAAAGGAACCAACAACTACAGCACACTGTGTCCCTCTTTACCTCCCTGTGCCCTAACAAATGTAGGCTAATATTCCCATTACAGCACTAATTTGTTTTTTGCAGTTTTGTTAAAGCAAGTAAAGTCTCAGCTTTGTGTGATAAATATTAAATAGACCTGCATATTGTGAAATATACCTCGGTGGTAGTACGTGAGACCAGCTAAGGGCTTTTGTTTTTTCAAAGACGCGTATGGAGGTAGTTTGTAACTCGTTCACAGGCTCACAAACTCATTCATGTTTAGCAAGCTGCAGTAATGAGAGCAAGTTCATTCATTGTCAAAGTTGGATACAAGCCAGCCCGTGCCATCTTTAGCAAAAGAACCAGCAACGGTTTACACCTGCAGCAAAAGATCTATCTCAATAACTGTTGGCTAGAGTGCAATGACATAGACATAGACATGGATAATGATGATGTCAGCGTATGTCACTTTAGCTTTGGTCAAGGGTACTTTTACTTCTGGTCTTAACACTAGGGGGCCATTTGTGGTCTTGAGTGAAATGTCTCAACGTGACTATTGGATGAAATTCTTTATATACGTTAATGCCCCCGTCAGGACACAACAAAGGATGTATGCTAACATGCAGCAATAGGTTGGTAAATGTTTTTCCTGTTAAAAGTTAAGATTGACCTTTTGAGCATGTGGACATGGTGACCTGGCTCAGAACAGTGGCCCAAGTACAGCCTCAAAAAGTTAATGAAGAAAATGAAATGTTAAGTACTTCATTTATTAAAGAAAATATAACTTTAATTTTAGATGGGTAACAAAATCATTTTTAAAAAGTTGATTATTAAAACTCCTACAGAGTCAGCTAGCAATACATTATCCTAATTGCACAGGCTTAACATGCTTTTAGAAGCTTTTCCTATCCACCTGTACTTTCATATCAATCCTCTAACCACTACAACACATGAAGCGATGGTAAGACTGCCATACTCCATTTGGGAGACGGGGGTTTGAATCCGCAGTACCTCCAGTAGGGGTCCTTAGGCAAGACCTCCTTATGCTTACCCTGCCTCTGCCTTGTACCTCACTTGGTAGTCTCTTTGGATAAAAGCATCCGCCAAATAACTAAATGTAAATGTGAAGCCAGTGCTTAGAGGAAAAATCCATGTGTGGTTAGTCTGAATCAGGAGCATCGTCATTAAACCACGTAGCCACCATCTGGTCCCTGAGCCACTCGGTTTACACTCCTGTCTTTCCAACGCCCAAACCTCAGCTAGCTTACTGCTATCAGCACCGTCAATTCCCTATTAAATCAAATGCTCTGCATAATCATGTGGGGAAGAAAATTGTATTTTACCCAGTGGACTTGTGGTCAGTGACTGGGTAGTCAGAAATTAATTAGCCACTTACAGACATTTGGGGTTTCGAAAGATTTGGCTGGTGGTTCTCTCCCTTTGTGGATTGCCTAAATTAAATGGCTGTGCTGTGTTCTCACTAATTTCTCCTCACGAAGCTCTGTAAACATTTTTATTCAAACACGTCAAGTGAATAGGTCGTATTCAGAGCTAATATTACATGCTGTTCTCTATGGAACAGCTGGAAGATGTTGTGAAAGTCAGAAGATGTCACATGGAAACACTTTGTTTTGTGGTATAAGCTTAGACCCTTAAACATTGAAGGACAATACATTTATATATTTTATATAGTGGGACTGATATAAGAGTTAAATCAGGCAAAAGTTTAAAAACAATTTCTTATCAATCTACTAGAATATACTAGTAATGTTTTCATCCTACCGTTAATACATATACTCTGGACTGTTCTACTTCTGGGACTTTAGAGAAAACTGGATAAGACTGGGCTGTTAGACTGTTGTTTGACCAAAAAGGACACAGGAAGATGTTGTCTTGGGTCCTGGGAAACTATTATTTTATGTTTTTGAAAATAAAGAAATTAATATTGACTAGAATTACTGTAGTGCAGCTCCATGCACCCAGGAACCAGTCAAGTTGCAGTATTACATTGTAATGTTTGGAAGTTTGTGCCAGATTTCTGAGATTTAATGTTGACAGGAGTGTGACGTGCATCAGGTCACAGTGGCTTTGACCTACCAAAATCAAATTACTGTAGATCATCCCTGAGTCTAAGTGGACATTTCAGGCAAAATGAAAGAAGGCGTACCTGTAAGACGACTTCAGGACTTTGGGGCATAAAAACTTTCTTACTTTCACATGGTTACTTGTGGCCTCAGAAAGCATTAGTATTGTCTTCAGAATGTGAAAATACTACTTTCACATAAAGAAAATAATATAGTTATGTATGTTTGTCTGTGACCCTGTTCTAGTTATATGGTCACTTCATTATCCACAGCAATTATTGTCCTTGAAAATCAGAGAGTAGATGTTAGAACACCTCTTTTCAGTCAGACATAATGACTCACTATCTCAGTCTTTTCCATTCAATCTTCAGATTTCAGGCTGTGTAAAGTTTTGTGGTGAGTATGCAGATTAAGGAATGCTTGCCTTAGCTGGTCCTATTCAGACTTGGACTATTCACTGTATGTACTGAGGACTTGGCATAAGTCTTCGCTTGCAGACAAGTTTATTCAAAACATGACTTCTTTGTCCTTGTGCGATGCTGTCTGCTGTTTTTCTTTATATTTCTTTCAGTTATACTGCATACCTTTTAATTCAGTTTTGTTTAGGATACAGCACACAGATTAAGTCATCTGCATGGCCTTGGGGCTTTAATGGGTTAAAGAATGTATAAAAGATTGAGTGGGTGAACACAGTGGTTATATTTTAGGTCAGATTGTAGTGTGGTTGTATTATAATTTTGTGTTGCCACTAGCATTTCATAGTAAAGCTTTCTTTTTAGGTACATGGAAGTGATTGTTGCCATTCTACATTTGATCTATAAGAAATAATTGCTGTTTGAATGTTTTAATATCCAGCTTTGCACACATGCTTATTTTATTATCTGCTGACAGTTCAGTTTTAAAATCAGTGTGAGAATTGTTATTTCTACCCCTGCAGATCTGTGTACTCAGCAGCCTAGTGGTCACATGCCTACGGTCAATAACGCCAGTAATGAATGTTTAGAGAGCAAACCAATATATAGATGTAAATTATGAAATATACAAATATTCTCTGGTAAATCTGCTTAGAGCTGCACCATAGTGTGGGAAAATGTAGATTGAAAAATAAAACAACATTCCCAAGTAAAGAGATCCCCCAGTAGAGCTGACTTTAATTTGAAATCCTTAATACTGATACTGAACTGGAAATTAGTTGCTTTACCAACGCCGAAACTTTTTTTACTTCTCACCTTGAGAAATATGAATATGACTTTCTACAAAGTCGATTCCATAAAAGGACTGAAATCAATACTGAATTTATTCCTCTGACAAATATTGTAGTGAGAGCCTGATACTGTTTATTCCACTGTGAGCTCCATTTTCATCATAATGCATAATTTTGCATCGCTTAAAAAAGATCTATTTAGACATGCAGAAGCACATTATCAGCAAACAGTAGCCTTGATTCGTGGTCCAATGTAAGTTTATTGATTTATTAAATATTTAAAGGTATGGCAGCACAGCTGAAAATATGTGTGCTATTTAGGAAAGATGTATAAGTGACTCTACTCTAACTTTTGACAGTGTTTCCTTCAAAATTCACATTTACCTTTAAACAAGGTTTATAAGATTCCATCTTCAGGAGCAGCCAGTAGGTGTGGGACCGAGAGACAAGCGCACTGTAGGGTAAAAAAGGCTTAAGAGACAGACTAATGCATTGTTGCTTTTGGCCTTGAAATAGGATGTGTTGACAAATATAATAACATAATAACACCAGCCTTATCCTTCAATACAAAAAGTATTATGGCTCAGCAGCCAGCCATAATCCTTCAACATTTTCTCCTCACTTGCAGTGACATGACAGGGGGATATCGACTCTGTCATCTGATTTTTCCAGACATTACGACATTTCAGTTTGAAATTAAGGCTCATTAGTTGCATTGTTATTATAGATTTAAGGTCAGCTAATCAAATCTAGTGCAGAACTGTTATCTGCAGGGCTTTAAATGTGGACTTAAGTTAACATTGCATCATGTTATTTGACACATTTCCGTTTAATTTTATTGTCTCATTCAGTTTCCGTACATGTAGCTTGGACCAGCTGGGTACTGTCTCCACTCTGAGTCAGTTATCCTGCAGAAATAAAGTCGAAATGAAAAATCAGACCTATCCAAGCACAAAGTTGGATGCACTGAGTGTCTGTCAAACTCGGCACATTTAAATGATTCCTTGGCACTCTCCATACACCCGTGTAATGCAGTCTGTTCTGATAATTCCTTAAAAATTCAGCTCACTTGAGTCGAGTGTGTAGGTCACACAAATAGGGGGAGAGAATTTGTTGAATTGCTTTCCCCATCTCTGTCTCTCTCCTCGTGTCTTGTCACTCCTTACTAACAGTTATCCAATAATTATAGAAAATGGCCTAAGCAATATTGAAAAATAACACTCTTTAAGTAACATTGTATTGTGATGTAGCGCATCCATGCAGAATTGCATGAAGGTAATTTCACTTGAATCAGTAAACGAGTACAGAATTGATGTCCACCCCTTATTTGCACCTTGTAATTGTGGCTTTCTGGAATGTGTGAAACATACAAATTTGGAGCAGATAATAGATGAGGTTCTTCTGTAGAGTGTGGACTGACTGGATGCTAACATACCTATAGATATGGAGAAACCTGAAGGGTCACGGCAGTAGAGGATTTTACTGGACATGGGCTGCTAATCTGTTTAGTCTTTGGTATGTCTACCAAACACAAATTCACTTTTTTTATTTTTTTATTTTAGCTTTCTTAAAAACACTTTGCATCTTTTCATGCAGAATAATTCTCACTTCACAAAATGAAACCCCCGCTGCCTCATGTTCAAGCAGCACACTAAATGAGGACTGTGAGAATCATCGCACTAACCATTAGAGGCTTAAATCTATTTTTCAGAGTGTTGTTTCTGGCCAAGTAACAACTAGACCTCAGCCAGGATTGGAGACTAAATAATTAAAAGCACACCCAAATGATGTGTGCATGTGCAGTGTACTGGAGTTAAGCAGCATTAAAACTGCTATGAACATATGAATAGCATAGCATATATTATTTATTTATATATATATATATATATGAAGGCAGGCAACACGTGATTTAAAATGTCTTTGCACTAGTAAAAGAGTGGGTGCAATATTTGGTAAATCAAATAAAAAAGAAGTACGAGTCTGGACAAATGCAAGAGGCTTCTGGTCTTGTCAGTAACGTGGCAGATACATCCCTCTTCTACACTGTGACAAACAGGTTTGCAAGTAGAAATGGTAGGATCTGAAAAAGAAAAATCACAACGTTCTTGTCACTATCTTGTTGGTAGCACCAAGGGGTGTTAGATAGAAAATGAATTACCAGTCAGTTAAAACGCAAAGATGATGATATCACTGCGGGAAACTGTCACTCTGCTACTTGGAGAAGATATGATCAACGCATGATGGTGATGCATTCCAGTGTCTTTGTATATTCACTTTGTTTTGCATTATCTTGCTTCTTCTCCTTTTATTAAATGATTTCTTGTACTGTATGTCCAATAAGGTTCTATAAAAAACCACAACACACAAGTTACATAGCTGAACCTGTTGACCTGTCGTTGAGCTGTCTGTAAAGACAGAAAAATCAATGTGGATAACAAGACTCGAATCATTCTTGATCAGAAAAATATTAGATACTGTACACACTTATGTTAGTAAATATTACTCTTGTTCTTGCATTGTATTCTTGTATTGTAAGGCTACTTTTGGTGAAAAGGTGCAGAGGTTCTATGATGAATTTGTTGTAGTGCGATTCCATAATGTCGGCATTAAAATTGGGCCACTGGAAAGTACATTTTGATCTGTGATTCTTAGTTGTTTCGCAAGTTACTTTAAAAAAATTGTGTTTTAAAAGCAATTTCACACGTGCTGTGTATGTCATACTATCTAATTATCAAGAATAAATGACCAAAAAACAAAATGAGCCCCGAAACCTAACAGTTGTTTTGCAAACCATGCTCCTAAGTCTGTGCAGTCACTAGTCCTTGTAGTGTCTGCTGCAAGCAACAAACAAGTTTGTGTTTTTGAAGATGAGCTTTCAAAAAGTATCAGACAAATTCCATGTTTTATCCTAGTTTCTGTTGACTTTTCCTGCTAATTAAAGCCAAAAAAGAAAAAAAAGTGATGCAAGTTTTCCTAACTCTCCATTAATTGACCAGTAGGAAACTACAGTTTTGTTGAAGCTGTTGTTCCTCTCTCCTCACATGTACTTTAAGGTCACTACATTTGAGTGAATGGTGGCTCTTCAGTTTTTGTTAATTTAGGTGTTACACTTTTCACAGGCACCTTGATTGTAAATATAGCAACATTTGTACCCTCCCAATTAGAGATAAATTGTTGTACTCAACAAATTACTGCACCCACTGTAAATAAGTGATCTAGTTCTTCAGACATGAGCAAGACGAATATAGGCTTTGCATCATGGAAACATGGATAATCAGGGCATGTCCAGACTTACTTGTTTTCTCATTTACAGAAATGTAAGAGCAGCATGCAGGAAGGCATTTGGTCTATAATTAGGAAAATGTGGATGACCTTCTCCTGGCTCACAACCTGGGAATACAGCTGGCCCAGTCAAAACATTTTATTATGAATCTGACTCACCTTATTGAGAGGAGACTCCAGACCTTTATGATTTTTAAAACCACTTTTTTTTTTTTGGTTGGGAGGTGCAGAAAATGTCATTCCACAAATAAGCTTCAAACGAACCGGTTTTCATTGTTTAAAGAGTTGATTTTTAAGAACACATGCATTATTAGCTGTAATTACTAAAAGAAGTAAAAACAAAAAAACAAATGGCATAAATTAACGGTAACAAAACAGCATTTGTTGTTTTCTCTTTTCCAGGATTGTTATTATTTATTAAACTATGGCTGATATCCAAGTCATTGCTGCCCTGTGTCACCGACTAAAAAACAACAGATATTGAGATTTTCATGAATTTGAGAGGCTGCCAGCTGCTATACCCTCCTCTAAGGTAATAAGATTCTGGACCCACAGCTTCGCTGTCTAAACAGCTGAGGGCTAGAAGGTATGTGGGCAAAGTGTGTGTGTGTGTGTGTGTGTGTGTGTGTGTGTGTGCACTATTTGCAGGGTTTGGGGTAGTTGTCATCAAAAAGAGATGGTCCAGCTGCAGTAGTGGCTTTCGCCTCAGTGGAAGGTGTAGCTCATTCCACCGTCTGACTGAAGCAATCACTGCCTGGAGACTTTGCAGGCTCCTTGGGACCCACTTAACACAGACCTAATCCTGACGCGATTTGCCTGCTGTACACCTGCTACAGTTTGTGTGCACTGAGAAAGAAGTGTCCCAAGAGATTTTTTTCATGCAAATGATAACAAGCCTTCTGTAACCTGCTCATTCAGGGGTTAAATATGTTATTTTCCTTCGTCCAACTTTTGATTTTTTCATTAGTCCTTCTCGTTGCTCTCAACATTAAAATTCTAGCTCAAAAAAATAAATCCTCTGGAATCATTTGATTGAAATAATCAACATATGTATGTGCAGCAAGCACTCTGTAGAACTTTATTACAAGCCCCAGATAGTGCTTGCTATCAGTTATTTAAAACTTTAAGGTGTTCATTTCAAAATGGGACAGTAGGTGAGTTGCAGTTCTAGAAATAAATTGGAGAATCTCAAGAATCGCAAATAGAAGGTTATAATTAGTTTGTGTTGAAAAACACAAGTTAATTGTGTTTTTGAGTGTTAATTGTGTGTTATGAGCGGTGTAACATGCCCTCACACATATCAAGAAGGCAGAGAGTGTAGTGAATAAAACAGGAAAAACGAAAACTGGATTCTAAATTACAACTACAAAGTATTGCTCTAAAATGTACTTCATGCAGTATTTTCATGTAGTGTTCACTCATAGCCAATAGTAATAAACGTAGTTAATAACAGAAACCTTAATTACATGTTTACAACATCACTCAAACCAACAACAAACAAAACCCCAGCAATCTGATTTTGTAAAAGGCTGTGATTAACTTGAATTAATATTTAAATGTAAATTAACTGAATGCTAATTGCAACATGGGCAGTGACCCAGTGGTCATCAGATGGACTTTGAAGCTTACTGCCGCAGCCATTTCTCGTGCAGTTTGGCAAACAACCCTAAAATGTTGTACTCACATTAGCGCATATGTTTCCCCCTTGGGCATAAATTCTGAATATTACAGCTTGTCTGTGCAGTGTGTTGAGATCAATTTTTGCTGCACAGCTTTCATCATCTGCATTTGTCGTGTAATAAGCCATAAGAGCCTAAATGTCATATGTGGCTGAGCAGTTTCAGTTTTCATACACGCCTACACAGCTGACTGCCTCTAACCTCACAGTCACCCGACATGAGCACTCATACTGTGTATTACTACATATGCTCACATATCTAGTTTTTGAACACACCTTTACATTTACATTTAGTTATTTGGCAACTGCTTTTAAACCAGACACCACTCAGCACCTGGCCAATACCATCCCTATGGTGGTGAAGTATGGTGGTGGCAGCATCATGCTGTGGGGATGCGTTTCAGGGACAGAAACTGGGAGACTAGTCAGGGAATTGAGCAAATGCCTAAATACTTATGTACATGTGATTTTATTTGTTTATTTATTTATTTCAAATAACTTTTTATAGATTACCAAAAAACTCTTTTACTTTGATATTATGGGGTGTTTTTTGAGGAATTTTGAGGAAAATAATAAATATAATCAATTTTGGAATAAATGAAGACCTTGAATACTTTCTGGATGCATTTTAGCTGTAGATCTGTGCCAGTATGTTGACAGAGGACGTGGTTCAGTTTTCAGTTCAGTGTCAGTTAAGTTTAATACAGAAGAATGTATTGTAAGCATTTTTACTTTTTGGTGGTGCCTGTGTAGTCCTGCATATGTTTTGATCTGTGGAGGCTCTCTGCACCTTTGATTGTGGCATGACTGTCCTCTGATGGCTTTCTGACTAAGCCTCTGTTGTATATGTTGTAATTTACTTTTTTCTTTTTTTTTGAAAATTCATTAGTATGGCGTTTATTACTCAGTGCTCATAAACACTATTATCTTGTTAACCACTGAAAGTCAAAGTATGGTGAGTGGGCAGATTAGATGATTAGATTCATTAAACAGGGCTTAAACAATCAATCATTTTTGTCATTTCATCAATCATTTAGTTGCTCACTAGAGCCCTTAGCAATGCGTTCAGTTTGTTTTGCTCGTCAACAGTGCCAAACACAAAGAGATTTAAATTACAATGATAATAAAATAATTTAAAGAGGCTTTTCATGCCAATGTTCATCTCTCAGTGAGCTTGATGGGTCTTAAGTACATCCTGTGAAACTTCTGAATCATCATCCTAAATGATAGATTCAGAAAACATGCATTTCTGAAAACCCCTCCACCCCCATTTCTTTATAATAAGCCTTTATATAACCTATCCTCTTTCAAACAGCAGCACTCACCCAAAGATTAACACAAATAAAACCTGAGCCTTATATAATTAATTGCAACTTTTACCAACTGGCATCTGCAAAAAGGTTACCCTGACAAGATTGATGATCCCATTTGCTTGATTGACAAATGTTGCCAACACAGCAAGTGTGAACACACAAATGTTCATGTTGTGCATGTCTGTGTTTTTAGTACCCATTGATCCTTATTAATCCTCTAAAGATCAACCCATCTATGTGCTTTATGAAGTTGTGTCACTGTTCTGGCTCTGAGATCTGTTTACGATAATCTGTTGGCAATGTCTGGGAACTGTACCACTGCTGCCAGTCCCCCAGATGTGCCAGTAATAAGAGATGTCAAACTAATGCCAGCCTATCACAGGCCAACCACACAGGGACACAATGTCTCCTTCATGAATCTATTCATGCCTAAATACCAGTTGGCAAATACTGCTATGGTCATCATCAGATGTGCAAAAATGACTCATTTGGTTGTTCTTCTGTAAAAACTCCTCATAGACCAGTGTTCCAGTATGGCACAGTCATTGTTAGATTATCAGTAGAAAGATTTAGGGTATTGTCCCTGGTGCTCGTGGCTATTGAAGAAACCCTGAGTAGTGTATTGTTCTGCCAACATTGTGCCAAACCAGGACAGTTAAAGTTAATAGGTTCTCACAGATCCAACCATGTAACAATAACAGTGGCCTTTTGAAGTGCAAGACATCCTCAACGTGTCCACAATTTTGGGTTCATTGAAACGATGCTTAACACTGTGTCCACACAGAAAGTGTAGGAAGAAGTCCATATTAGCTGAGCTGATCCGTGTGTCTGCACTTGGTGCATTCAGGCACAGCATTGAGTTGTAGGTCACCTGCATTTTGGCAGCGCTCACAATCCAAAACACAATCACTGTAATGCCCATAAATGCTTCATTTTGTGTTTATGTGCATATAGCATGAGTAAAACGGGAGCTGTATAGCCTGTGTAGCAGCAGGACTGATTAAAATAGAAGTGTGTTCTGTCAAACATGTGCCAGACAGATGATTGGAAAATGCAAATGAAACCCTTTCTGTGTAGATAAGCTGTAACTCAAAACAAAGATGACAGACACCAGAGCATCCAGACTTGTGATGTTCTTTTAGCTGAATAAAAATGTGTCCAACCACGTAATTTCTTTGATTAATTTGCTAAATCTCTAACTTAATTCCTGATGAGTAGTTTCTGACTTGATGATGTGATGTATGTGGCAGTTTGTAGTCTAATAAAATAATAAAACAGCCCTTCATT
Organism: Anabas testudineus; assembly: GCF_900324465.2. NCBI lineage: Eukaryota > Metazoa > Chordata > Actinopteri > Anabantiformes > Anabantidae > Anabas > Anabas testudineus. Next base: position 19,551,037 of record NC_046619.1, read on the forward strand.
AAGTGTGGGTGACAGTGATCATGTTTAGTTTTACAGTTTAGACAGTTTTATAGAGGTGTGAAGAACTATGATCATTCAATAAGATGTACAGTAGATTTTTGTGCTGTTGAATTGTATTACATTGTCCTGACCTCGAATGAATCATAAAAAAAAAATCACTACGTGTCTCAGCTTGGCTTTTTTTTGTAGTGTTGCATGGTATACACAGTATCACAGTACTTTGCCGTTAAAATCCATACTATACCTTGTTTTATTAGTACTGGTACTTTACAAATGACAGTGTGTTAGTAACAGCTGTATTTTCTGAGTTACACTGATGTGTGACAGCGAAGCAGTGTTTTGTGTGCAGCGCTCTGCTCCCAATCCCAGCAGGCATGGTGGGCATGATGGCTCCTGCTGCAGGCAGCTTTGTTGGTGAATGAGAGACATTGCTCCAAGTGTAGGAGCATAAAGAAAATATGGCTTTAATTTGTTTGTTTTTTTTACGTAGCCAACACTAACCCTTACTGTTGCTACATAACTCGACGAAACCCATCTGTAAAATATGTTTCTAACCTATGCCTATGGGAGCCAACGTGTCCAATTTGCCAAAGCACCTCACTGACAGAATAAATCCAAAGAGCCAAAGGTTAGAGAATGTAATGTACATTTGATAAAATAAATACTGTTTGATCATATACAGTCAAACAAGTGTTATTTCACTATGAGTGTTGGCCAACGCAACTTATTAAGGTGATAGCAGTCTAATTTGACTTTTTATCAAATTTACTTTATATGCAAACACATATAGAGATGTTAATATTATTTGTTAGTAACTTAAAGTATGGGTTGGATAAGTAAGTCAGCAGAGGATAAACTGGAATTAAGTGTAAGTAGTAATGAAATAAAAACAGAAACTTGATTGGCTCTACCTTAATTTGAAAATGTGGTACCATCCAAATAAAAACCACTGAGCCTTAGCAACTTGGTAAATAAGGGAAAACCGTAATTACACGCTTGCCAGCTCTTGTTGTCAATAAAGTAAATGCACTCAAACCACCAATAAACAAAACTCCAACCAAGAATCTGATGTTGTAAAATGGCATGACTGACCTTATCAGGGAACAGAGAACTTACATTAATCTTTAAATGCAAATTAACTGAAAGCTAATGGCAACAGGAGCAGTGACCCACAGATCAGCAGCTGAGCTATAAAGGTTCTGCCACTTTCATTTCTCACAAGTGTAGTTTAACAAACAACCCTAAACTGTTGTATTAGCTGTATCTGCACATGTGAGTTTCCTTTTTTTGTGCATGTAAACAGACTGGTAGTGCTGGTCTGTTCAAGATGTTTAGTCTTTTTGTTTGTCATTTGGTTTTCAGGATATGGCATAAAAGATAACAAAAGGCACGGCTCATAAACTGTCGTCTGTGGTTGAGCCTAAATGAATCCATTATTGTTCAGCATTTAAGTGATTTCCACTCCTTTTCCATTTCCTCACAGCTTAGACCAGAGACTCAGGCTCTCAGGCAGGAGTACATCTAGCATAAGATGGGAAGTTAGTGTTTTTTAAGCCCAATTTTCTATTTTGTTGATTGTAGAGTGTTCTTGTGGCTGACATCTAGAGTGCGAGTGATCTGTCGGTTATGCGTGAAATTCTGCTTTCTCTTTATTTGGGCAATTCTCACTCACTCACTCGCTATCTTCTAGTGATTAGGTTATAAGCATCCATTTTTGCCTTTGGTAGAGTGTCTGTCAATGTCAATATTCTTAGAAAAGAAGATATAAAAAATTATCAAAAATTGTTAATGTCAGACACTCACAGGCCACTTTATTAGGTACACCTGTACAATGTCATGCAATCCAATACAGTGTTGGACAGTTTGTGTTGAAACTGTCATAAAAAGGGATATCTGCTTAACAATATTAATATTATTCAATATATTAAAAGGCCAACGTTTTGACCACCTTATATACATAAATGACAAGGTCAAAATATTACAAACACCTATTTACAGGTAATGCAGTGGAGCTCCAACCCTCCACTCTCCATTAATTTAATAATAAATAATAATTACATGGTAGAATTATGACCTTTCTGACAGTTTGAACTATAAATAAATGGGGAAACTATAACCATATAAAAATATAATTCATGGCAGAACTGCAGTATTGGATTGCATTGTATCGTACATATGTTGTGTTTTAATAAAGTGGCACTGTGACTGTGAGTCTTCATATACTTTAGATGTTTCATCATCTCATTCTTAACGAACTCTAAATGGACTGAAATAACGTGCTAACTCTCTACAGATCCTCATCCAGCAGTTGAGGAATGACCCTGTATTTGTTTGTGTTCAGGCAGAACGATGCATCGTCAGACTATTTAAATAAGGCCGTACAATATTCATGTAGTGGAGGGTCAAGTATAGGGCTTTAGAGTAACCAGATAAAATTAAATATAATAGTTTAAAATATAAAATGTGAAAATTTCACCTTTAGCTGTACTGGCTAATACAAAACCAAATTTTAACAGTATACATGATGGCAAACTAATTTAAATCCACATCTATCTACAACATTTATTGTGCTATTTAATTCTTATTGCACCTCCATATCTGTGATGAGATAAGCACTCGCTAATTGGCTGTTTCTGCTCTCCCGGATAAATGCCACAGATCAGCAGCCACTACTGGCTCCACTGAAAATAATGAGCTAATAAAGATAAGGATCATGGGAAAATTGCAGACTGGGGACCCCTCATATTCCCTGTGAATGTGGATGCACACTGTATGCTCTATTGTGAAGTAATCATGGGCCAGCTTCATTTTTTCCTGTACAGATGTTCAAAGCTATGGCCACATGATGTGTGGAAGCGTTTATGCATATACTTGTTGCATGTTGGTAAACGTAAATGCAGACATTTTTGGCAGTCACTGATGTTACTTTTGACCTTAATCACATTATTGTAGCCATGTAGATAAACCCTTCTTTGAACACAAAACATGATACATACAGATCACAGTAAATCCTTGTCAGTCCATCATTATTAAATGCACAAACTTACCAATCTTGGAAGTATAGCGTGCTCAGGTTTTAATAGGATTATAGCTGAGTTCATACTTGAGTGTACTGAGTTTCCTTTGGCAAACATACTGTACATACAGTGTAGTGTTATTTAGACCATTCACAATTCTCAGACTGTAGGACGGTGTGCTCAAGTGCACAAAACATATTCATTATTGTAAACAGCAGACAAGCAAATACTAAGCAAATAAAAAGGCAGGAGCACTTTGAAGGAGGCTTGCGGGGAAGACAGCTTTGACAGATGCGTTTTACTTAGCTCTTTTCCTGTTACATTTTTGTTCAATTAAGGTTACCTTTATTGTCTGTCTTAGGGGAGAAAACTGTATTAGGAGAAATTCCTGCACAAACATAAAACCATCACATCTATGTAAATAGAAAATACATAAACACATTAGATAGTTCAAAGAAATAACACTCATAGGCATAGACATTGATAATCATAATCATCATAATTATCATTAACATTTACACTCACATTCAACAGTTGTTTTGATCACATGTTGCACAAATTCTAGTTATACATGAATAGGTGCTTTTGCTCTTCCTTAACCTGATGATATTCAATAATATGCACTTCTGTGCCTCATCTTAATCTATATTGTTATATATAAAAAAAAAACTATTTCAAAACAATTCAAAACCATTTTTTGTTGTTGTAGGTTTTATGCCTGGCTGAGGTTGAAATGTTGACTTAGTGATATAAGCTAAATGAGACAAACAGAACTGAACTGGCAAAGAAATCATGATGAAGCAAGTGACTCAAATATCTATTGAAGAGATGAAAAATAGCAGCAGACCAAAACAGAACTGTGTGGAACGATGGGATTGAAACCTTCCTCAAATTACTACATGAAACAAAGGAATCAAACACAACAGTAATGCTGTATTTTCATCATGTTTTATGCATTTCTGCACTCAACTGGAAAATTGGCATGACCAGTTGTTTATCTTGAGAAACTCCAACAATTTTCATTATGGATGGGACCATGCAACACTTAATCAATGGTTATTTTTTGGGCTTTAAGGTGAAACCTAAAAAAAGTATCTGCATGTCCAGAGTTTTTATTGTACAGTCAATAGGATCCTGATGTTCTCTCTCAACATAGTATTCACCCTGTGATCAGGTAGTACAGCCATAGTCTTTCTGGATGCAAAGTGAGTCAATAGATTCAGCAACATAACATGTTATCAGGGTGAGCTCGATGAACAGCAACTCCAGTGGAGAGTAGAATAAGAATTGTTTCCTGCAAGTAAAAGGAAACCCATGAGTCAAATTGTCTTTCCCTGGAGGAGAGGAATGCAGGAAGCAATACAGGATAGGAATTCGGCATTAGGAGATACTGGTAACTATGTAAAGTCTCCACAGAGCTCATCAGCACCAGTACAAGACCTGACCTATGTAATCCCAGCCTGCTTCCTTTCAGCTAGGTCAAGGCTCAGTCAAGGTGGGATATCTTGTTCAAAGTTTTAAGAACACACTCTGATTTAGTAAATCTTTTTCACAGTACCTTAATACTTCTATCTTTAACCTGGCTGTTCTCGGTGGCATGGGAATCCGTGTGGATAACCAGAGCAGAATGTGGCTCTGTAAGGACAGAGAACAAAAGAGAAGTTGTACCTGAGGAAGATGTGGAATTTGTAAGACTAGATATTGCTGTAGACACAGATATTTGGTTAGATTGTAAATCTCAGTGTGCTCGTTGTATATATCATAAAAGTAGAGAAAAATAGTAAACTGAAGTCAATGGAATCAGCTGCAAAAGAATGGAGAAGAAAACTGCTTCAGTTAAAACAGACATTTTCAGTCTACAATGAAATAAAACATTAAGTAAAGGCCGATAATAAGAATCATTTTATTTATTGAATACAGTAATCTCTACTCAGTTAATTAACAATTTTGTCAAAATAATGTCAGACAGCTGTAAATTATAGTACTTTATCCTACAGCTCAGGAAAAACAAATGGTTACTTATTAGTTTAATTTGAACAGTTAATGAATTAGTCAATAAATTACTGCCTCCATAAAATGAATCTTCGCTTGATAAATGATTTTAGCCAGTAGTTGATCCTCAAAAGCTCTCCATGGACTAATCCATTTATTGACTATTTTGGGACAGTAAAACTTCTTTTTGTGCTGCCTCTTTCCTCCAGCCCCTTTCTTTTGAGATGAAACATTGACTGAGTTCAAAGTGCTGACTTTCAGCATTAACTTGAGTGTTGTCATCCATATTGGGTGGCTAAAGAAGCAATGAACATTCTCGAACACTCATAAAGCTGAAAGTCAGCACTTTAACCTCGTTCATTGTTTCATCCCACATTTAACGTGTTGGAGAACAGAGCTAAAGCAATACAATAATTGTCACTGTTAAAATACCTACAGTTGACCCAGATCTTCATCACTGTTACGAGGACCCTCAAGCAGACAACCTGATGTGTATTTGCCTTACAGCTAATTCTCTACTTGTCTGGTTTTAAAACACAAATTTCACCTCAGGATTTCTTTCAGTCACCACAGCAAATGTTGTAGGTGTAAAACATTAAACATGTTTTTAAAGTCTGATCCAGTACTTCAATAAAATGTATTGGGAAGATTGAGCAGTGAAGGAAGAACTTTATATGTTATCTTTATATCTAATCTATAAGCCTGCTGATTAGATTGATGTCAGAAATGTGAAACTCCTCACACAAGAATGCAAGGTACTGTAGGTCTTGAGATTCTCTCTTGTCTAACCAACAAGCCAAAGGTATCTAGTTTAACTGCTCAGCTGGCGACAGCAAATGTTTGACATTTTTGTTTAAATATGATCAAATGTACAAGTCATGGTCAGATAGACGATAGTTTCCAAGTAACTTTCTTTCCCTTAACCGAGTTATTATTTCAGCTCTACACATCAGAATAGAAGGGGCTGTGTTGTTGCTGTTTACTATGCATATACAACATCTGGCTCTAACCTGACCTTTAATAATGACCCGTTTTTTATTTAAAACTTAATCAAAAGACAAAATTCATAGTTGAAAACTTTTGATGGACAGTACATCTTATTTTAAAGATGATCTCTATTCTGCCCTATATGCCTTACGATATCTCACCCATCATAATAGACACTCATCTCCAAGGAAAGCCTTTAAGCCACTGAGAATTAGTTAGCTCAGTGCTCCCTCAAAGTCATGTGAATTGTCTGGGGTTGTTCGTTAAATCTGAAATTAGCTGACAGACTTTGCTGTAGCAGCCGTTGCAGCAGGTCACATGACATCAAAGGTCAGACTGTGTTCACAGCCATAATTGACTCTTTAAACAATGAAATTTGGTGTGAATTTGGAGGAATCCCATACCCACTGTGAAACCTCTTGCCCCACAAAGACTCATTAGCATCATTAAGAACCAAAGCCACAACATATCTTCTGTTGCAATTTTGTCCTTTTATAGCTTCTCATGTCCTTTTTTTTTTTTTTTTTTAAACCTGCCACATTTCAAAGCAGATGGGTTACACCCAAGGATTTGCCCGCTGCTATTCATTCTCCTATTTTTTTTAGCACTTCTTTCCACTCTGGTTGTTCCTACATTGAGGTAATTACCATTCAGCACTCTCCTGAATGCTCTTGCTGTAAAATTCAATCAGCAACCAAGCAAGATTTAACTCCCAAACTCCCATATGTTGAAGCAGTAAAGCCCTGCCCATCGATTTAGTGGTAACATCCTCTTTCTCTTTTGGCTGTGTTCTGCTCTGGCACTGACATTTTATGTGATTCGAAATAATATTGGAAATAGATGGATTTAGTAAAAAAAGAACACTGTGAGGATGGCTAACGTACAAGGGTCTCTATACAGAACACACTGCAAATTATATTTCAGTTGTTGCTATTAAACTAAACTGCATCAAGTATGAGATGTAATTGAAATATTTGGACGCCACTTACTAGTGTTAAAATAATGCAGTAACAGCAGTTGTGTTGCAACACTAATTTGCTTTTAAACCTGCCTGGCATAGCACATATGGTTTGAATTTGTCAATTACCAACAGCGACATTAGGCCAATTTAGAGGCAAAATAATCAACACATCACTCTATTCACTAAATAGACGTGAGCGAATTTCTAGAGTTCCTGCAATGGCTAATGGATATATTGTTGTCTTTGCACACCATTAAAACTCCAGCTATGCATTAGCTAATGTCACATCTCTTTTTCCTCATTCCCCTGTCTTTAGACACAAAAGGTAATAAAACACCCACAGAAGGTTCCACACCCTCTGAAAGGTCTTTTATCAATCAGTATTAACAACCTGCCATGAGCTTATTACTTTGGGCCGTATGTGACGCAGTATTAGAAGTGAATAGTTAGCATGCTGGAAAGTCGACTAACACATTGAACCTTCAGTTGAAGTTATAGTTGATGGTCTTAATCAATGAAAACTCTCTTTTGTTCTCTAATTGAGTTTGAGAGTGCCTCATGGTGTATGACCTGCCAGAAAATTAGATGAACAGCAGCGAAGATTAATGTCAGTGTTGGGATTAAAGAGTTCATGGACACCCCCCTGCCCCAAAAGTTATTGAGTAGTGTGTAGTAGTATTTTTAGTGAAAACTCCAAATAAAGTTTTGTACAGCAGGTGTTAACAAATGTACTTGTTCTAGTTTTCAAATATTAAAAGCCAAAGAGGTCATAGAGGTCATGCCTTTTTTTTTTGCCTCTGCTGTGTTTCATACTGGTTTTAGTCTAGTTTTATTTCACCCAGCTGCGTTTATAAATGCTGTTAACAGCACTGTGCTTTTATGATCGCAGCTCTTTTTGAGCTCTTAGCCTTTGTTATCTTCTCAGCCAAATGCTTTTCATTACCTGGACATTTTGACTCGGTGTAACCGAATACTTTATCTCTGGCTGCATTCCATTTAGGTGACAATGTCATATCCCGGTTGTTGCACATCGTGGCTCATTGGCTGCTTCCTAATTGGGACACAGTCATCATCAAGTACATTACAGCACTTGTGCCTTTCCTGTTAAGAGGTTCGAGGTTGGAACATTTTTACATTCTCCATCATAAGTTATTTCACAGAAATGTAATATTAAAGGCGCCGGCTAATGACCATTCGTTATCACTACATTGTTAAAGTAATCTGTAATGCTATAAATGACAATATGGGATCAGACTGGCAAACTGTAATAACATTAAACAGTATAATCACACCCCTCAAAGGTTCTGACTGTTGCTTCGAACTGTGTCCCACTCTAACAAACATTCACCTAACGCTGTGGAGAATTTCAGGTCAGCTGATATTAACGGCTCTGTAGACCACAAACTGTAGATTTTAATTGAGAGATTTTTCTTTTTCAGAAATGCATACAAGGACACGTGTTCCCAGGGTGCATGGGTTTCACGTCAGACATTATAATCGTTTCAGCACAAGTTGAGCCAGATACAGTGTTGAAATAAAGTGCAGGTCGTTGGGGGCAGCAGATTAGTGAGTGGATTTGTTTCACTGGAGATTCAAGCAGTATCTCATGCAGAACCTTCAGTACTTCAAACAATTTCTATAAGATGATATCCTCTTGCAAGAGTGAGAAGAAAATAAAATGATCTCTCCACTAAATTCACCCCCAAAACTTTAAAGACACATTGGAAAGAATGTCGGATGATGCAAGTGAAGGCCAAAGAAATGAAATTATCCAGTACATTACTCATTCTAGCAAGATCCCCCAAAAAAGAGAACAGCTCATGATTCATTTTTAATTAGCAAATCTGATCAGGGCAGTGGTATTAATTCACAATAACTGTAAACTCTGTAAACTCACCGAAGAGCATGCTCATGATTACATAGGAAAAGTTGTGCTATTTGTTTGGGGTATTATCTGTGTTGTTCATATGAATAAAATTAAATCAATCAAATCTAGTTAGAATATGTTGTACAGTAATCAATGTAAAAAAAAAGAAAAAAAAAAAGATTTATTACCACATATGGTGTATAAAATTAATAGAATACCAAGATACTAAGTTGTGTTCCTCTTCCTCGCTCATTTTAATGAAGAGAGCTCCCAGAAGTCCTCTGTAGTTACAAGGTAAAATATGTACATCACCTCTGCTAATAGCTGTCAAAATATGGTCCCTCATGCATTACATCTATACAGTTTATACTGTAGAGTGACTGCGTGGGAGAGACACCAGTCAGAATTAATTAAGATAAAAATGTTATAGTAATTGTTTTTCCCTTCTGACAGGTAAACATGATTAAAATGTTACTGTTTATTCTTGTAGATATTAATCAATTTAAATAACCTTTATGATAGTTTTTAATCAAATCTTGGTAATTATGCGAGAACAATTGAGTTATGTTTGTTTCTTTTTAAATCATCGTTTCACAAGGAGAATTTAATCAATTATTTAACAACTGTTTGTTTTTTCTTATACTTACTAGCAGAAAAGACGCATAATGATATAACTCTTGCTGATGGGAGCTGTAGATCAATACCAGTAACGTGAGGTTTACTTTGCCAGTAGCTGGCATTTCTGGCTTCCAGAACTAATTTTCTGACCCACTTAAATGTTTATTCCACCCAACAGACTTTCAAGGACTTGCTAAAGCATTTCAAGACAGATCTGCGAAGACACACACGTAAACATTCAGGTTATTAATAGAACATTAATTAGTTAGACTTAACACTCTCAATCTCCCATGTGACAGGATCAGATTGTGTGTGTGCGTATTTTGGCACAGAACATCAGGATTTCAACAGGTGCTCTTCAGTGTACTTTGCAGTAAACAGTCCTCCATATTGGCCTGAATAAAGGGTGACAACCTTCTTTTCCAATGCATGCTTTTGCAAAAAAAAAAAAAAAACATTTACAATACAAAAAACTTTCATACTATTCCAGCTGGGAAAAATTCCATGACACAGTGAGGCATAAAGAGCTTTCAATAAAAGGAGATTATAGGACACAAACTTGTGCAGCACTCGTTTTTCCAGGTGTTTTTGAAGGATGGCTTCACTCAGCCTTAGCGGTAGCATCATGAATTTGGACATCCAAAGGGAGCTACAATTCCTTCATGTTAAAAGAAGTCACTTGAGTTGGTGCCACCTGATTTGGATGCTTCCTGGTGGCCTTGGTTTTTCAGACATGTCTGATTGCTATTGGAATGTGTTGGAGAGATTATTTTTAACTTGTCTTGCCTAGGGACACCTCAAGATTCCCCTGGAGGACCTAGAGAACACCCCGGCATCAGGCACACCCTGATTAACCCCGTACCATTGCAGTCCATCTCCAGATGAGTGACAGAAAATGGATAAATGGATCTAATTATTCATTTCACAGTTTTCAAGACTGCTGTGACTCAAATTTTCTTATTTAGCGAGCTATCACTTTCTCACTGATGATTACCTTTGTTTTCATTTTGTAATAACTTGATTTTTAATAAATTGATGCGTCACTAACTGCACCACAAGTAGCCACTGCAAATTTGGCTTAGGTACTTAGAAAATGGGCAAATGCAATGATCAGTTTTGGGAAATTAAGAATTTAAATTGGATTATTAAAAAGAAAAATGTAAGTACTCATATTATTCTTGTCAGCCAAGGCACTTCGGAAGAGGACTGATGCTGACTGTGTTTTCAGTTAATTACACTCCATTATCTGTTTTACATCTTAATCTTTTATGGTACATTATTGGAATCTGTGTCACATTTCATTCATAATCACTCTGTCAAGGGCCACTGTGGAGGTGAATACAACACAAGCTATAAACAAGCATTCAACCATCACAGTTTTCAAACACAACATACCATAGCTGGAATTTTTCTGTTATAATTCTATTGGTGAACTAAATGAGGGTGTCTGACCTTTCCACCATCTCTGTTTGACTTAGCTGTTTGCTACAGTAAGTGCACTCTTTAGCACAGGAGGAAATTTAACATGTGGTAAATATTTAGTACCAAATCTCTGCATTATAAATAGTTTCAAAAGATTTATCTCATCAGACGGAAAAATATGGAAATGTTCAGTAAATGCTAAGTTTTATTTTGTAACATCAAATCACTCAGAGCGAGAGGGAAAGTACATATGCATCTGTTTGGGGACAAAAGTACAGCTGAAATAAATGGCTATAATGTAATGATATCATATATGCCGGCAGTGTTGTAAAATGCCATTAGCAGTGCATACTGTACTATCATTTTGCACACATAGCGTGGTTTGAGTTTCAGGCTGATTGCTCTATAATTCTCCTCTCCCCAGATCCAAATTAGCCAATGTGCATTAGCAGGTAATTGTCGGTTCAGCGGGATGTTGCCTTCACAGAGTGAAGACCTCATAAAAATCTGGAAGCAGCAGTGCCAGAAACAAGATATTAGTCCCCTGCTAGCCACAACAGGGTACAAATGGTCTTCCTCAAAAAAAGCTCAGTGTGGCCAAGTCTCCCTTTGAGGGGAAGATTTCCCAGGGTAAAGTTGACACTCGTCGTGAGCTGTTAATGATCTCCAGTTCAGAACTTATTGTGTCTGTTAGATAAATGTCTCGCTCAAGGAGAGGAGTGAAACCTCATATCTGTTTTGGGAAGTCAACAAATAAACTGTAACTCTGCCCTCTTCACAAGGCCAGTGCTGTTTATTGATACTGCTCTAGAAAGTGACATTCAACCAAGAGTGGCTTCAAGAAGAAATATATTTATAGGGGAATGCCACCGAATGGGTTTGGTGGGGGAAGGTGTACAAGTTGTAAGAATATTTTTTAGCCTTTCTCTTGCTTGAAAGATTGCATTGGAAAAAGCAAATCTTAAAACACAGTGCCTAAGGTTGCAAGATAGGGTTGCTTGAGTTGGGAGCATTGAATGTATAAAGTTAATGGAGCATAGTGATGTGGAAAGACAGTGTTTATGGTGTAAAGGAAAATATATACCTCTCTAATTCTGTAGTTGAGTTTTAAACTTGAATATAATTGAAGTCAATAACGGCAGTCTTGTGCTTTACCAGTGGTCACAGATGGGTTGTACACAGAGTGAGGAGCTGTGTAATGGGTGAAAGCCACAGAGGACAACTACAGTAACTAACTTCTCATAAAAGTTAGTGGAGTATGACAAAAGTGTAATATTACGCCTGACTAGGGGGGAATTAATGCCAGCTTCTGGTCGTATTCAGAGTCTGATTGCTGGGTTCATCTGTTTCAGCTGTAACTTTGGTCTGGGCTTCTGTTACAATTTGGTGGTTATGTTGTATTCATACAGGAAGTCATCCTAATATTAATTAGACTACCCAATAATAAAGCAGATATTAGCACTTTGAAAAACTCTTGGTCAATTTAATAACTTGTGTGTTTTTTATCCAAAATATGAATTGGTGTATTCAAGGAAAATAAATATATTGATTAATTTATCATATTATAGATATAAATAAAATAGGCTTGTTAGGTGAAACAAAGGATGGGGAGGATGTGAAGGATGTAGTAGTCGCACCTCTTTCGACATCCTTCACATCCTCCCCATCCTTTGTTTTACCTAACGAATCTATTCAGGCCAAGGGGTGGAATGAAACCAAACCTGGAGCATAAATTAGTGGCCTCTAACCAACTGTCTTCAGATTGAAGAAGCTACTTAGATGAGTAGCGAAATGTTTGAACCTAACAAAAGGAAGTCCAGGATGGACGACATTAAAAGCACGCTTGATTACCAGAATTTGAAAATATAGTCTACATCTTTTTGAAGTCACGTGATTTATTTAGAGCTACAGAGACGAGGTTGAGTCCTGCCATTCTGCCAAACTAGTTGATCGATTTTCTTTTTGAAATTCTTAAGAGGAGAAATAAACAACTCATGCAAGTCTTGTATCCCTGCAGTCACCATCTTGCTATAGTGATCAAGTTATTGGTTCAGACCCCTGATTTCACCCTGTACCAAAACCATCTATAACTGTAAGCTTTTGTAATCTTCCTGCTATTCATTAAAATGTGAGGGCAGGAAACCATGCACGGAAATGGGCATTTGACAGATTTAATGAGACTGGCTGCGAACAATGAGCTGTTGGGGTCTATGGCAGGGCGATTCACACTTACTCAATTTAACGGGGAATTAAATTCAACTGACAGACAGAGGTGTTAGTATGAGCTCCACCTCCCCTCATACTATGATAAAATTCAGCAAATTAAGTTATAAGAGGCAGAAAATTAAACAAAGGAAGCTTCTTTCTTATGAACCTGAGTTCTGCTGATGTAGTTACAATACAGTCACAAGGTACAGTTGAGTTTTTTTGGTGGAGGAGGAGCAGGAGGTGGAAGTATCGTAATTGCATTTCATTAAAAAAAAAAAAAAAGAATGGCTTTGCACATGATTCTTTTCATTAAATGTTAATTAGTTGTCATACATCTGTTCTCGCTCATCATGAGGGGTAAAAAATATTTAATTTAACAAAAGTGATTGATTAAAAATGGAGCCATGTATTAGATGAACTTAATTTCCTTGGCTGATCTTCAGTTCTGTGTCTGTGTCTTGATAACGGAATAAATTATGCTTTCATTAAATTATCAGCCTGATTGTACATGTAGACAAAACATACAGACCAGATTTAGAGCAGATTATTTGAATTTCTGAGCATCTGAACCATAAATTCAGTTTAGTCAAGTGCTCTTTGGTTGCTAGAAAATTTCCATTGAATATAAGTTATTTATTATTTACAGTCGGATTTGACAAATTGCAAAGATATTATGGCAAATAGTATAAAAATAGACTTCAAATAGATGGAGTGATTTCCCTTGGTGTCAACTGGCAGTTATGGTTAGAAAGGGCAAGATTAAGTGATACAAATTACCATTTTTAATGGTGCGATATCATGTAACATATGCTCTATGTCTTGTTATGTTTTATTAATTGTAAGCATTACTTAGCAATGTACCCACTGTTAAACCTGCATTAGCATATCACGATCACTTGGGGCAGCAGAGCTCTACAGATTGATTTCACAGGTAATTAGAGGTGACATTCTCCAAAGCCTGCAGTCAGCATCAAAGCAGCAGCTAGTTTTCTGGTAAAGGTTGCAAAGGACCCCTGAAGACTGCAGGCACTAGTTCCCTTTTCCCTCTTCTTTAGTGAAGCAGACAGCTGACAACTTGCTGACACTGTGCATTATCACAATGTAACTCTCACTGAGGGGAACATTAAAGTGTCTGATTGACAGAGTAGTGGATGGTAAGAAATAACTGGGTAGAATGAGATTTCAAAGCTTTAAAGTTTATGCTCTGCTTTAGCTTTTCTAGTTGAAATAAGCAGGGAGTGGCAAATATTTCATCATTTGTTTTGAGATTTTTGGAAACCACCAAATCTGCTGCACATAACAATGTGTTTTAAACATCACGAAGGTGCATATTTAGTGCTAAAGGAATACTTTTGTCAAAAAATGACTTGAAAAATGATGAAACTTTCAACTGGATTTCAAAATAGTTGTTGAAATAGTTGTTTTCTAATCGATAAGGCATTAACCAGTATTTGGCCGTTTAGTAAGACACAATATGTGCCCACATTGGAAACGACTGCAGTATTCAGCTTTTTGCAGTTACATTTAATTTTCAAGGTGGTCAACAAATCTATGAAAATATTTAAACCAACAATGCGTTTTTCATTTCTCTGTCCAGTCTAACGCCTCCGCTCAGCTCTTTACTTCAAAAACAGGTCAATAAAAACATAAATTGCATGTTTCCAATTTTATTAAAAGGCTACAAAACTTAAACTGCTGCACAATGTAGTTCTCACACATAGGAGGAAATGGTGCTCTAGACAGGGACTGTTTCTGGTGCATTGTGCAGTTTCATAATGAAACTACATGTCATCCAGCAGATCAAGATGGATCACGGATTGTTTTACCCCTGTGAAATTTGGTCATTTATATTGTTTTTACGTAACAAAGCTACAGAGTCACGTGGTTCCACGATGATCTTTGTAAATAGTTGTCAAGACAGTTGCCCACTGATCAGTGTGGTAAAATTACTTACTTATTTTCATTTGTTGTTCCCAATTAGTACTTAAAAAATAGGTACTTTTGTGATATATGCTTCATAAGGGATTAAGTACTAAAATATACAGAAGTTTGGAATTAAAAGTTTGGTATTTTAAATAGAACTTGGGATATTTGCTGATTTACAACGCTGAAAGAACAGAGCACAGAGGGTGCATTTTAATTAAAGTTCATGTTTGCTGGCTGTTATTTACATTACAGGTGAACTGCCGGAAGCTCACTGCTGATGGTGTGTGTGTGTGAGTACAGTGAGCTTACTGTATGTGTAGGTGCATAGGAGAAGAAGAAGATGATGATGATTAAGGACCTATGCACTCTAGTGTGACTGCAGACACTTAACCCATCGACCTCTTTGTGATGATATTTTGTTATTTTAACTTAAATGTTGATCATCGTTAACAGAACTAGCTTTTCTTGTAACCAAACTTGTTTGATGTGTGATATGTGGTCTCATAGTGCATCATATCATATCCCCAAATTTGGGGAAACTGCATAATTAAAAGGGTTAATTTAGAAAAATATCATTGCAGTCATACTGTAACAGTTGTGGTACCTACACTTGGTTGCCTCTCTAATCTCCTTTTAACGATATTTTCAATGCAAATCATTAAATAATGAAATTAGTCTATTGTGTGCCAGTGAATGATTAATGTCTTATCTCCCAACGACGCACATCTTGGAACAACTGCTTTAGAATTACACGCTCCATTAAAACAGTGAAGGAAAAGTGGGAGGGGAAAGAAAAAGTCATCGTCTGGCAGAAAGTACTTTGTGCATCACAGTATTCCCAGTGCAGCTTTGCAAATATCCGCAATGGCACTAAGCTCTCTGAATAATGATGATCTGATAGTATTAGGAGACCACTGGATCCCCCAATTAAATGATACAAAAGCAATAAATACATTTATTTCTCTGAATCCTGAAAGGATTAGATTTAACCTTCTTTGCGTTCCGGTGGGAAAAATGTCCTTGTTTCAGAAGTTACTTTGTCTCCTGCTCCACTGAAAATATCCACCAATTATTATATAAATTAATTGGTTAAAATTTAGTTCTAAGGTAATGCGTTCAGGAAACAACACATACGCCAAAGCTAATCGTCCTTCAGTGTTTTTAGTTTAGTTTGATGGGTTTGTCTCAGGCTGCCTGATGCTCATATTGAAGTTGCTCTTTCGGGCACAGTGCTGCCACACACTCTTCTTCCAGCCTTTGAAGCTCGGCTCCAAACACCTCTCTGCCAGTCGGTACCCTCAAATGCACTGCTTTGACTTCCAGACAAGACCAGAGGGGCTTTCATTTGCCGATGTTTCAGTCCTCCATTTTCATTTTCCACACTAGTTTTTCACATTTTCTTGTTCCTTACATCATTCCCTAAGAGCTTTATGGTCTGCCAGTCTGCTCCTTCTCTTTACTGTGGTCGAATTAAGTGGGGACTCTAACTTAGCTGTGGAGTTTTAAAGTGAATCAGAGGGTTTTTGAGAATTACTGCTTATAAAGTGACTTTGTAGGCCACACACTGTGGTGATGTATGGGCAGTAGGACTGAGTACTAGGGTTGAAATCGACAAAACTTTATATTTGTATGAATACAAAGACATTGTCATCATACTAAACCCAATGTAATACTAATTGTGTTATGCGGTTTTATCCATTAAATGCATTTATACTGTAGCAGAGTCCAGTATTGCAATGCTGGACTGTGCAGCAGAATGTGCAGTTTCTGTGTGTGTGTGTGTTAACATGCAGTGTGGTTCAAAGGTCTGGGACCACATATAAAATCAGGTTTGTTTGTTTTTTAAGCTGAAAAAAGTCAGAAAGTTTGAGGATTTAGAAACACGGGGAGTTATGTGGAAGTTAAGTCATGAGTCATGGCAACTGGACTTCCTTCTCGTTAGGTCGAAATGTTTCACTACTCATCAAAGTAGCTTCTTCAGTCTGAAGATAGTTGGTTGGAGCCCACAAATTTATGTTCCAGGTTTGCTTTCACTTTTCTCCTGGCCTGAATTGTCTTGTTTTCAAGGTGCTGAACAAATCTGTGAAGATATTTAAACAATGTGTTTTTCATTTCTTTGTCCTGTCTGACTTCTCCACCCAGCTTATTCATTCCTACTGATGTGACTTCAAAAAAGGTCAATACTAAACTGTATGTTTTACAGTTTTAATAAAAGGCTACCTGACTTTCTTAAACCTGCTCATGCCTGACATGGCTGAAGTTTCTGAGAAGCTAAAACGGATTTTTAGAAACAGCATACCTGTCTGTTTCAAACCCACCAACACACTTGGGCAGAGACTCATCCACCCCAAAGACCAAACTCCAAAACACAAGATGAGCAATATAGTTTATGCGGTCCAGTGCAGTGAAGAATACTCTGAGCTGAACATTGGAGAAACCAAAACAACTGCTAGACAGGGGGGTGGCACAGCACAGGAGGAGTAGCACCTCAGGACCTGAATCAGCTGTGTACCCTTCATCTTTAGGACAAAGAACATTCATTCGAGGACATTGATGTTTGTATATTGGACAGATAAGACATGGTGAAGGCCTTAGACGCAACCCTTTTTCTATTTATCACGCTGCCCTTTCACCAATCCCAGAAAGATAAGGTACAATTCATACTTGCACCAGGTTGGACACATCTAACGACCCACTTTAGGTGATAAGAGGGGTTGTCTGAGGTGTGAGAGTTACATCCTTCACAACCTCCTCTTCCATGGTTTCACCTAACGAGCCTAATCAGGCCAAGGGTGGAGTGAAACCAAACCTGAAGCATAAATTTGTGGTCTCTAACAACTATATATAGACTGAAGAAACTACTTGGATGAGTGGTGAAAGGTTTCGACCTAACAAGAAGGAAGTCCAGTTGCCATGACTCAACATCTGGATAACCTCACCTGGATGACTGAGAACCTTCACCAACACAAGGAGTCATGTTTGTGAAATCAAGAGGTTATATTAAACGACTTCTGAGGGCAAATGCTGGCAATGGATTTGCACTTACTTGTCGTCTGACACCTTCTCATCAGACCTGCTTTAACAGTATTTTTGCTGATTGTTGTTCTATATTTAACAACTTCTGTATCTGCGGTGAAGCTGCTTTTCTGTCTCTCAGCAAACTAAGAATGCATTGATCTCTTGGTGGTGTGGTCACTTATCTGTCTGATCAGTTGATACAGAGGTGCTAGAGTACAACACAGTGCCCCCTTAGAAACCTTGAGTCATAGTTTGATGCTGAGAAAGCTGCTTCTGTTTGCTTAGAATAACAATTTCACTTTGATAAAAAAAAAAAGTATGAATGAAGCTTAACCTTTTGGAGATTTGCAGATGCCAAAGGTGCTTGTCATCTTCTGTGATATCTTCTAACAATTAAGTTCTTTCACATCACTTCCTGCCTTTAATCGTGTCATTTTAAATAAATCTCTGACAGAGTGTTTCTAAGATGTTTTTAGTGTTACTATCTTTAACCACAGGTGACTCCAGATCAACAGGAACTGAATCAGGATGAATATAACTTTGAAATGCTGCTTCTGACAGATTTCTACCTCATTTTTCTGTCTGTATGTCATAATTTGTTTTAACATTTATCTGCTTCAAGGTGCTTTAGTCTCTTTATTACATCTAAATCTGTGCTTTTTACAGTCGGGTGAAAATTTGTATGACGCTAAATAGGAGCTGAGATTTACGCATTACCTACTGTTATCTTTCTACATCACAGTGATGCCAGGCTGTCATGATGCTGTCAGAAAAGTGACAAGCCCGTTGATGGAAACTCAAAGTATAAAAACAATACTGAGTTCCAGTTGTCAAAGTGAAGCCTTTCTTATATTTTGGGTCCATAAAAACCCAAAGTCCTCAAGGGTCCATGGCTTTAATCAGCACATCCAGACACATTGGTTTCTGCAACTGTCAGGGAGTGCGACGACATTTCAACAACTCTGTGTCCAACAGTTCAGTTTTATTTCATGTAGATTCTGTAAGTTTATTTAAATATATTGCCAACTTTACTCTTTGTGTGTTGTCTCCATCTTATCTTATCTCTTAATCTGCTCATTAGATTTGGAGACTTGACGATGGACTGTAGATTAATACTAAATACATAAAAACTATCAGATAACATGTAGTATTATATGTAAAGCCATAAAAAGAGTAAACAAAGTAATAGGGCTGTACCAAGCACATTTGTTATAAACTGCACACTCACACACTGCTACTGACCAATTACATTTTAATCTCCTTACAATATATGTATACGTACCAATATACGTCTTTCATTATGTGTCATGTTCTCTGGCTTTGACATACCTCCTTTCACTAATGTTCAAATGAAATGACAGACATTGGCAGAACAGACACACACATAAAACCACATAAGGAACAGAGTGAGAAGGTGACTCGTCTTCCTCCAGTGTCTCACTTCTACATCAAACAGCTCACTGTAAAGCACTCACAATATGCTCTTATCATCTGCACCGCTGTATAACATAAATAAGACAAAATTCTTCCCAAATGAAACATTTGATTCTGTTGCAGGAAGTTCAGCATCACACATTATTATACTTTATTTAGACTTTAGAAATGCTAGGAAATATGGTGGTTAAAAAACAAACCACCAAACCATAGGGTAAAATGTCATTATAGAAAAAAACATGCCGTGTGTTAGGGTTAGGGTAGTACCATAGGAGATGCAAGAACACTTTCAAAATAAATGAATAGTTGGAGAAACAAATTTATTTTTATACAGAAGTAATACAAAAACATACTTGACAATGAAGAATGCAAGTAAGCTGGACTTTGAAGAATACTAAGTTTGTCCTAGCAACATACTGTAGGTCTGTGCAAGACATTTTAATCAAGAACAAGCCACTCAAGTAAATAAAACTGAACTTAACTTTAATGTCTGGGGATTTATTTAATCCTTACAGTGCTTCGTCCATCTGTTTGGCTATCTAGTGAATTTGAGCGACCTACGCATGGGACTCTACTTGTCTTGAATACTTCCTGAATCACATGCCAGTAGAGGAACAGTCATTATAATTTTCCCGCCTGTGTGTGCCTCAAAAGAATTCTGTACTTCTGACAGTGGTAATTACAAAGTAATATTGCCTGTGGTACCAGATGGCTTTGAACTGTTGTGTGAAAAACAGGGACTAGGATCAAATTTACCACGCTGGAAAATAACTTTATTTAGTGCTCAAAACGCCGCACTGAGGTCATGTTTCTGTTTATGAGATTGAATTTCAGTTTTTATAATGAGAATCTCAATTAAGTTTTTGTTGTTTACTGGACACCTATGGGTTACAAACTACTCATCCGTCTCTTCCTATCAGTTATGGAGGAAATGGTCATGGTTTGATAACAACACCAATTATTTTTTTTAAATACAAACAAAGAAATGTGGGGATGTTGTGTTAGCTGTCCTCCGTGTGTTTATTTCTTTATTGGCGGCGCATCAACACAAAGCTGAGGTTTCCCACCAGACAAAAAGAAAGAAATAAACATCACAAACAGAACATGAAAACTGTTATTTTGAGTAAAGAGAACATTTGACCAGAACTCAGCAGGATCCAAGCTCATTTTTCTCAGTTTGACAACAACCTTAAGGTGGTTGTAAAACATTGTTCTCAAAATCACTGACTCCTCTGAGGCTGTATGCATTCCTTGCACCTTCTTGTCAACTAAACTAAAGTTAAAACCAACAAATGAAAAATCAAACTGCACCTCTTTAACATTCTGAATTTGTCTCGCAAATACCTCCAGTGCAGGTCAGGCCATGCTCTTTTGTAGCATATCATTACCCATCTCACTCTGCCCTGATCGCCTGTTCGTGCCTCTAATGATATCCAATAAGGATTAAATAGGATCTCTAATTGACAGCTGCTGACGAACCCTGTATTGTGGAAAAATAAATAAAACCTCTCTGTCACATTTGGATATACGCTGGCACGATCAGTGACTAACGGGAACTTCTCACTCTCCTGAGAAGTGACTTCAGAGTTTTGTACATTACTCTGCCCTGTAAGCAGGTTAGTAACCTTGATCATCACAGTGTCATTATGGGCAAACTGCACTTTCATCTCGTCTAGATGCAAAAATCTCATTTACATGGCACATCTCTGGGAGAAGAATTCCACACCGCAATATTGCATTGCAGCACTAAATGGATTTTCAACTGCCTTCCCACATATTACCACATCTTTATGTGTTTTATGTAGACGGCAATATTACAATGGTGGAAAGAGTTGTGTAACATTGAGTTATCATAGACACTTCAATCAGTTTACTCATAATGAAGTCGCCAGTAGTTGAGTAATTTATTAGTGTGTTTCTCACTATGCTAATGGTGTTTTGCCTCATTAAGCCACATCGTGTAGGCAGATATTTTGTTTTAGGGGTTAGCTGCACAGGTTTCACATTGGTTTCAGGTAATAATTTGCGCTTTCTCCTGGTAGATTTGACATATCAGTTCCCGTTGCATATGGTTATGGAACTCATAATTAGTTTTATAAATCATGTTTATTTTATCTGCACATCAGCAATAACTTACCATAACAATATGCAAGCCCGTTTTAGCCTCATACCATAATCATTACGGCAGTATTCATATATCAGCATTACATAGTGCTTCAAACTCAAAAAGTAGGGGGAGTTTATTGTGTAAAAATTCATTACCCTGACAGTCTTTTTCTTCATGTGTAAACAATACCTTTTAAACAAGTTCTCTGTGAGGAGTGCTGGCCATTAAATCATGAAGCAGCTCTACAGAGGTCATTACTTTTAATGGCTACATTGATGAATGGCAGTGTTGGGGACAGGTTGATGAGGTCAGGGGAAAGATCGGCGTGTGTCCTCACAGGGAACAAGTATTTCAGCATTAGAGCAATAACTGTGTGTGTGATGAGCTGATTTTGTTATCAAAAGTAAAACTGGTGTTAACATACTCACTAATAACTACACTATACACTATACAAGAAGGCAGGCTTCGGTGGACTAAAGGTTACAGTTGCTGTGAAAACAAAGCGGTGCACCAGCTGTAGGCTCGGCATGTTTACATGCTTGCTGGCCAAATTAATTTAATATTTCAAAAACCAACCCCCAGCGTGCGACCATCTGCAATTAGTCTAAAATATTACACGGTGCATTTTGTTGCCTTGGAGATTTTGAATTTTATAACAGATCAAATAGCTTCTAAATCTTTGCATTCTCAGCCTTTATTGTCGTCCTCTCCCCACAGCTATTGTTGTTACTGCTGTTCTCACTGTTTATCACCACTGTAATCCCAGGGTTACCATTCACACCTAAATCCACACCGAGGCCAGTCAACATAAAGGCTTAATATGTATAAACATATTTCTATATTGTCTTATGATTCATACAGTGATTCAGTTTCTGCAACCATGTTTCTGTTTACTGACCTTTGGCGTTCATTGCACTGCATTCCACATCTGACCTCATTTTAACCATCTTTAGATTCTTTCTGTTTTTTTATGTTTGAGCAGAGAGCAGCTGCAACAAGGCAAAGCAATTTCCCTCTTGGATTAATACGAATCTTTGAATCTTCAATTTGCACTTGGTCTTGGTGAATCATTTTTTAGGATAATCTGCAGAAGTCAATGTGTGAAGATGTTCAATGTAAACTTTTCCTGTAGTTGAATTCAGCATTTTTCCCTTAGAAGAAAAAACATATCATGAATTTGTGCCATTATTTCTTAATTTATGTTTAATATCCACTGTTTGAACAATGCAAAGCCACATAGTTGTAAACACAAGAAGAAATACTTGAATGAGAGCCATCAAAACGCATTAAGCCACTTCTAAACTTAATCAAGTAAACAATGATTGCTCATTTCTTTGACGCCTATTGACTAAAGGCACCATATTATTTCTGTAATCGCAGTCATTCAAAGTTGCTGTGCAGAAGGATGTCGGGTAGTTTTGGCATACAGTAGAATCATCAGTTGTCTTTTCATATAATACGTGCAGCAGGTATGGTGAACTGAGCAATTTCTACAGTATGAACATTAAATATTTATTTCCAAAACAGCTTCTAATCACTGCAGCTCCATAGATGCATTGAAATTGTGCATCTATGTTTATATATCAAAACAAAACTGTTAATTTTCCCATGACTACTAAATATTCATCATTGACAGTGTGTTTTAATAGTACCAGAAATACTGTAACCTGACATCTTCAGAAGCACTTATTCCATTATTCTGCTGTTTCTGCCATTTTGCAGCTCTCTGAGAAAAATGTCTGTAATTTTAGGTAGCAGTCCTGTTCTGTTTTAAAATGCTTGGAGTGACACAGTCTCTGTATGCCGTCTCATATTAATTCATCTGTACTGTAATAACAGCTGAGAAAGGGCTTCATCTCTATTAATTACACCCACAGCCAGATAATTAATATATCCAAAAAATATTAAAGGTCACATTAACTCATCACTGCAGCGCTTCATGGCTGTCAGTGTGTGCTGACTAAACTCTCCTCTATACATTCATATTAGCAAGAAGGCTGATGGCTGATAAAATGCTTTTTTTTTTGGTCAGTTATCCTACGCATTGTACTCTTGTGCGTGACGGGCCCTCTTGCGACGAGAGGAAAGGATTCTGATTCATACTGTATAAGTGCAGGTTGTGAAAACAGTCCTCCGAGAACTTGAAGTGCTGTGGATGTTGAGATTCTCGCAGAAACTCTCCCAGGATAGCCGCCGCAGTTAACTTCAGGGGCGGGAAGCTGATGGCTACTCATGGACTTCCATAGATTCTGACGTAACAGTGTAGAGCATTCTGAAAATACTCATAAATGAAGTGTATTGGCCTGACTGAAACATGAATGAAAGCATGAAAACACAGTTACAGTAACCAGGAAATGCATAATATGGCCCCTTTTAATATAATTACTCAGCATCAAAACAGTAAAATCACTGTTAAAGTCAGATGAATGCATAATTACAGTCATTGTTAGTCCTAGATTTTAAGCCTAAGTGTAAAAATGTTATTGCAATTGAGTCATATCCATAAAAAACAAATGTCACAGTACAAAAACAAATCTGGCCCAGTTCTACATCTCACTGCTTCACACATTGAATCCGTGAGACAGAGAGAATAA